>NC_061111.1:245927397-245994838 GCF_002878395.1 Capsicum annuum | reverse complement strand
ATAGTGTATATATGCCGTATGTATATTCTTTAAAGTAGTACATATATTGTATGGTACCTACATATGTGTGTATATTTTCAATAGACTCTAAAGTAGTATATATATTTAACATATGCATGTGTATATGTTTCTAAAGTAGTATGTATATAGAGTATATATGTTGTATGTATATTATTTAAAGTAGTACATATATTGTATGGTACGTATATATGTGTATATATTTTCAATAGACTCTAAAGTAGTATATATGTAATGTATACATGTGTATATGTTTTCTAAAGTAGTATGTATATAGTGTATATATGCCGTATGTATATTCTTTAAAGTAGTACATATATTGTCTGGTACATATATATGTGTATATATTTTCAATAGACTCTAAAGTAGTATATATATTTAACATATACATGTGTATATGTAATTATGTATTCAAATTTTCAAAAGTAGTATATATAGTGTATGTATGTTGTATGTATATTATTTAAAGTTGTACATATATTATACCGTACGTATATATGTGTACATATTTTGTATACACTCTAAAGTAGTATATATATTTAACGTATAGTCGTATACATGTGTATATGTGTATATGTTTTCTAATGTAGTATATATATAGTGTATATATTTTGTGCGTATATTGTTTAACGTATTTAAAATGCATATAGGTGGGAATATATAGTGTATATTGAAAAAAAAACTTTAAATTTCATTTGTTTTTAATTTTTGATCGGGTTTGACCGGTAAACCCTTAATGGGCCGGTCCCGATTTAATTTTTAGAAAATTACTTTTGGGCCCGAAATCGGAGAGGCCCATTAACACAAGCCTGGAACCGAACCGAACCGGCCCACCAATCAATAAAAAATGGTCCGGATTCGGGTTGACCCGGCCCGGCCCCGTTGACAGACATAGTGCATATTGACACCTTAAGAATTTAATTTTAATTTGTTATTTTTAATTTTAATGATATAATTTATAGTCATATAAGTGTTTAAATCTTGTTTAAAATTACAAGTTTGTTCTTTCTTAAATGTCATATCAAATTAATAAGTAGAAACGTAGAAATGATGGAGGTGTCTAGATGATCATTTTATCAGTAGAAATGTTTAACTGACACAGTGGAGACTAGTTGAGATGTCTAGATATGCATATTTAAAGTTGAAGTGCTTACTTACCAGTAGAGACCAACTTTGAATATCTATCTATGTATTATACCTTATATAAAAGTATATAATAATACATAAAAGATATTGATACACAAATATGGACCAACTTACATTGCATATTTCTAATAAAAAATTATGCACGAAAATACCCTCCACAAATATAATGAAAATAATGTGGAAAAAAAATTTGAGGGACTATTGTATCTTTATTCGTGCTAATGCTTGTATTAAAGTTTCTTACATGACTAATATCATAGATTTTCATGTATTAATAATGCATAGGATAATACCAAATAGAGTGTATAACTAATGTAAAACATAACCAACCAATAATCCATGTAAACATTGGTTATACAGAGGCAGATCTAGAATTATAATTTGTGGGTTCCTTGAGCAAAATAAAAATCAAATAGAGTGGGTGATGAGGCTAGAACCCATAACCAAGAGGCCTACCAAAACTTTATCAAGCTCTTTCTTTATTACTAGATCAATAACATTTTAGTATTTATGAATTTTCAACTTATAATTCTTATATATTTACTAGATTTTTCATTATAAATACAAGAACAACACTAAAGTTATTGAATTCCCGAAAATCCTAACTACTATTCTAAATCCGCCCTTGGTTATGCATAAGTTTGAAAAAATATAGAGAACAAATATTAATAATACATAAAGCTAATGCATCCTAAATGTAACTCAACCAAAAAAACAAAACAAGGAGACTTACCAGAAAGTACAGGTTGAACACTGTTCAATAGAATTGAAAAAGCCAAGAGAGGTGATAAATAATCTACTGCCTCAACTACATCTTCATTTTTTGTGAAAACATAAGCCAAACGTCCCCTTAGGAAGAAGAAGAATAAAAATAGGATGAAACCAATGGTAGAAGATATTAAGACTATTGTCATTATTGAGAATTTTGCTGCCTTGGAACTTCCTCTTCCCAACTCATTTGCTACTCGTACACTGAAAATTATTCAGCATTGCATAATTAGTGAACATTAATATACATATACTATACGTATAACATATGTACGTATATGTAATGTATAGGCTAATAATCAATATTTTGTGTATATTATGATCATGTTAGTAAACTAGTTGGACGAACTGTACATATTTGTTCAAAATAATATTAGTATGTCAGTCCAACTAATTTCAATCTAAAAAGCTTTTGGACATATTATTGATCCGCTTATTTATTAGCCGATACATCCATTCAACACCCTGAATTGCACTGAACTCCAATAGTATTTTTTTTTTGTTTCCGTGAGGCATCAAGTATAATAAATAGAAGGAACTTACCATGCTGCATTCATGAAGCCAAGAGCTATCATCATTTCCCAACCATTGATGCCAAGGCTGAAAATTGGAGGAGTAATTTCAAAGGAGTTCATGTAGTTAATTAAGATCTAAAGTGTAACACCCCACATTTTCGGGCTAGAATTTGAACCATTGTTCCTGTGTATAGACCCAAACCCAATGATTCTATGTCAATATAAGTGTGATGATAAAATGTAAAGTGTGGTAACATCTTTGGAGGTCGATTGAGATAGTAAAATCTCCTAATTCAAAGTCGAGTTGAGTTCTTTTCTACCGACTGAGTTTTAGTGGACGTTCCAACTTGGGTCAACTTCCAATAACTATTACTACTAGAATTTAATGAGTTAGATGTCCTACTATATATCAAATAAAAGATATTTGGATCTTCTTTCCAACGCATCTGATTTCACATTAATCCGATATCGGAGTAGAACGTTATGCTCATTTTACCTCAAAGTGTCTGTCTGAGAGAAGATGACGACTTGAGTTGATAAGCTGTCAACTAAGTGACGAGCTATCAATATAGTCATCATCCTTGACCAAAAAACACCTTAAATCTCTTAGGGAAGATGATGACTAAGTTGATAAGCCATCAACTAGTTGATAAGTTATCAACTAAGTCATCAACCTTAACCAGAAAGTGTTCAAGTCCAGCTAAAGGTTGATGACTTAGTTGATAAGTTATCAACTAAGTCATCAACCTTAACCAGAAAGTGTTCAAGTCCAGCTAAAGGTTGATGACTAAGTTGATAAGCCATTAACTAGTTGATAAGCTATCAACTAAGTTATCAACTGCAAATTTCTGCAATTTTAATTCAGTTTCTTTAGGGGTATTTTGATCTTTTCCTCACCTTAAACCCTACCCCACGACTTAAATCACACTTTAAATGCAATTGCCCATTATATGTCAATTTCTCATCGATCATTCTCCCCTCCACTCAAGAGAGAGAGAGAAGTTAGGGCTTCTTTCAAAACTCATACTTTCAAGGCTTAGATATAAAATATCTCGAAGTTTGTTCATCAAAAAAGGTATGTGGAACTATCCTAAATTTCATGGGCGTAAGTTTACCGTTTTAACAAGTTTTAAAAACATATAATTATGTATATGTAAAGGATTTTGAAAATCATTTGAAGAGCATGCATCATGAACCCATTTTGATGAAAGTAAGCAATTATCATGAAGTTTTTTCATAAGCTTGACTTATAATCATGTGCATATGCGATATGAATTTCGAAAAGTGATTTATGAGTGTGATTTATGAAATTTCCTCTCCCATGATGAAATCCATGTTCCTAGCATGTTATGGGTTGTTCTATTGCGTGACTAAATATTGGGTTTAAGTGTTTTACTATCATTTATGGATTGACATTGTTTTATGATCCAATGGGAGCGTGTTTTCTGATTTTACGAATGCTCAATATGTTAAATGAAAGAAATACATGTGTTGAATGAAAGAAATGGCCACCATGTGTAGAGTTTTGAAAAAAGAGTGTTTTTGTATAAGTTTCATATGCTTTTAAAATAAGAATTCTCATGTGTTATGATAAATCTTTTGGTGGTCATTAACATGTTTTGTAAATGAGAAGGACTATGGATATGATACGATATGATACGGCTTGCAAGTCTAGGTATGACGATACCTATTATGAAATGCCCTTAAGATGAAAGAAATGAATGTTTTGAGAATGAAGCATGGTTTTAAGAGGTTAAAATTGGGCTTAAAGAGAGTTCAATGGTTACCCAAAGAAGGCATTTGAGTGAAAGGGCTCATTGCTGGAAATCGTGTTTTGCCGGTACGGGTATTATCCTGAAAGGGAGATAATTAGGATATCATGTATGGGTGATGCCACGGTATGTATACCTGAAAGGGGGTGTACTAACTCATGAAAACTCCAATTCTTGTTGCAAATTTGGATTGGAGGCTTGGCCGCAGAGTTAAGGGCGGATTCATATAACCCGTGGGTAGTCAGAATTGTAGCGTGTACCATCTAACTCAGAACTAACGCAAAGAATGAAGCCAATGCTTATGCAAGAATGTTTTGAAAACTCATTGATTTCGCCCATGTGTTTATATATATATATATATATATAACTTATGCTAAACTATTTTCACAATGTTCTCTATTACGTTAATTGAAATATATGTTATTTTTTGTTAGTTTCGCATACCAATACTCTCCAAGTATTGACCCCCTATAATACAGGTTTTGAGGCACAGTCCCATGGTCCAGTCCAGCAGTAGATTACCCTCAGACACTCAGAGTTGGTGAGCCTCCCTTACTTCGAAAGACATTCTATCTATATGTTAGGTTAATTTAGTAGTATGGTTCAACTGGTGCCTTGTTCCGTCCTAGGCAGTTAGTATTCAGTAGAGACTTCGTAGACGAAATTTGAGTATTGTATTATCATTACTTTATTGATAAATTTTGATCCTAAGATCAACTTGAATTTCATTATATCTTCCGCACCTTTATTTCATATGAATTATGTTCATGATAGCACGTTATGGGATCTCTCAGACTTTTGTGGCTCGGGATGCCCGTTGTGGGTAAAACCTTGTCTCTGGTCGTGACACAGAGTGATACAATGTCTTATCCTATAGGGACCCTGTAACATAAGCAGATATAGCATTACTACATCATGTTAATATGAATTGATCAGAGTGTGTGTGTATACATACATATATATATACACACGTATACGTATGACCCATAAGAAATTATATCAGAATATTTTTTTGAAAAATATTGATGTTGTCTGATATGTTATGTTGACTATAAAGAAAACAAAATTATTAGGTCCCCAGATAAATAAGGGAACTATAACTTAATGGCAATTGGACGGATTGGATTATGATACATTTTTTGATCCATTTTAGTGCCACCTTTTCCGTGGCAAATAATTTTTTGATTGGTCAATAATTTGGGTATTTATTAACTGAACGTATTTTGACCTATCCAAATTTAATTCAACCCATTTATTTGACGGCCTTAGTTTAAAAGCTAAAAATTTAGTCCAATCGAATTATTTATAATTTTTAAATGTAGGAATAAATGTTAAAAATTTTAAAATATTCAATTCATAAAATTTAAATTCTCAATTTACCTGTATATCCTCCACCCACTACAAAATTGGAGAAAGGAAAGGAAGGCAAAAGGAACATACCATATAGAAAGGGCATCAATTTGAATCTTGGCATTTTTGAAGTTTCCAGTGAGCAGAACCAGTATACTGTTGTACCACAGCTCAATACTTGTAACAACAAAAAACAAATAAGGCTTTATTAGTTTTATTTTGTAATCAAACAGATCATAAGAAAATAAATATATAAATTAGCCAATTTTGATCCCATTCATTTCAACTCAAGTGTTATTTATCCGTTTATTTATTATCTCAACTCATTTTAATTTGCTCAAATTCAGTCCATTCGTTTCATTAATACCCCTATAAATAACTTTGAGCTACCAAAACGCTCTAAATAATTAAAACAGTCTTTCAAACTAGGCATCTTATTATTGTTATTGCTGTTACACTGACAGTATAATAATTAATATGTAAGTGCATAGACTCACCAGAACATGACACCAGATGATAGAGAAAGCTTGACAACAGGCCACAAATCCTTGAAAGCCAAAAATGTAAAACCAGTCCAAGTATCATTGCACCATCCACCCATAATAAATACCAATTGACCAATATTAGGTATCCAAAAAGCCAAAATTGTTGATACCATAGCCCCAGACAGACCAAACTTAAACTTGATTGTCAAAAGCCAAGACAAAAAAACATGGATTATTAGTGTAATTGCAGCTAAGTATGCAATAACCATGTTCTTGCTTTGTGCTTGAAGGTACATTTGGCAAGTGAGTGACACAACATAGGCATATACCACTGGGATAAACCAAAGTGAAACTATCCCAGCCACTTGTGCAATGTCATGTTGTTGACCTAATGCTTTTAAAATTGGAGTTGTAAATAGAAATATAGGGAGTAAAAGTGTTGTGGTGATTGTTAGAACAATCCATGATCTTTGAAGATGTAAGCCAAGCATTTGGCATTGTTTTGCTCCATATGATTGCCCACATAGTGTCTCTAGTGCACTTGCCATACCAATCTGTAAATCATATTGACAACATAATTTATTTGAAGAAATACATTTGGAAGTAATTCTTTTAATATATATAATTATGGTGTCCGGATCAATTTGTATGCACCTCGACTAAATTCACGGGATACCTACGTGCCACCTTCCACCAACAACATATATCAAGTAACTCTATTTGAACCTGAGACTTCAGGTTCTCAACCCACTTCATTGATCACCAGGCCACACTCTTGGGTGCATGACGTTTGCAAGTACTAATGCCTTACAAAATAATAGGTTAGAATATACTGATCGTATATTTCGTAATTTTAGACTCAATTCAAGACTTTTGATTAAGGAAAAAAAAATCGTATTCGTCTCACTATCGACTTTATTGTATGATCTATTATAACTTAAATCCATGCTACAGTGAGATGAAAAAGTAAGAAAGTACGAGCACTAGAAAAAGTACAAACTAGTGATGAGCAAATTATGTAGCTACACAATAAAATTTATCACTAATCCCTTTTAACGATGCATGGTCATAAAAAAAAAAAAAAAAAAAATCTCAACTACAAGCAGTTAAGTGATACAGAAATTTTATTTTTTAGGTGAAGAGAATCAACAAAAACAGGGATACAGGATAAAAATGTAATTCCATACTTTGTAGTCAAACAGTGATCAACTTTTAAATTTTATTTGATCCTTATATTAAAAATATTTTTATATTATTTCCTTGTGGAATGCATACGTAACATTTTTTACTATCACCATGTGGGATGCATATAATATATTTTTCTTTCAGTCAACTCAAATCTATTGCTATGATCTTGTCGATATAAACTTTATACTACAGTTAATTCAAAAACATTGCAGTTCTTATACGTCAAGCTGATCACCTTTACACTTGTATACTGTACGCATCAAATTCTAAAAACAAATTAAAAATAGCAAAAATCACATAAGTTTTACCTCTAAATGTGACTTCGCTCTAATTTCTTATTTTTCAAGTTTCTTTCAAATTTAATTATAAACATCACCCTCAATTGAAACTGTTTAACTACTTGCTCCTGGAATTAATTATCTCGGAATTAGTTATCCCATCATGTATATGAAATAATTTATCTCATCACTATGGAGTAAATGGTGGGATAAATAACTCCAGAACTAACTAATACTTCACACCAAACATGGGATAAAGTAGTCCTTCAATTTATTTTGGGATTATTTATCCCTAATACCTCACACCAAACGACTCCTAATTGTATAATAAAACGAAGTGATTTATTTTGAATAGTTAATTTGTCTATTTAGTGAATATTTTAGAACACACGTAAAATAAGAACATATTATTAGTGGCGGAGCTAGAAATTTGGCGAAGGATATACAAATTTTATTTTCAATTATGTTAAGAGTGTGTAAAATTAAATATAAACTCATAATGGCTAATATTTAACCACTATTTACCGCATAATTTTCCGGCGATGGGGTGCCACCCTTTGTTGAAGGTGGCTCCACCCGTGAATTACTATCATGTGTTGTTAGATGTTCAAATGAACGAATCACAATTTCAGTTCTAAATAAGATTTACTGACAAGTTTAAAAAACCGTCGATGTATTATGCCATTTTTACTCAAATGAAGATAGATAAAGACAAAGAGATGCATACTGTCTGAAAACTTACAAGAATACCAATGGAGAATCTGAGGAGGACAGTGAAAATCAATGAATAAGCAGCAAGTTCAGTGGCTCCAATATGACCAATAAAAGCTAAGCTTATTATATTTACTCCAAATGTTGAAAATCTTGTAAGTATAGCTGGACCTGCCACTACCCATAATTTCTTGTTTTCATTTAATATCATGTCTTTCAATTTTTGTTCTTGATCCTCTCCATTTTTAATCAGCTTATCACTCAGATCATCAGCCATTTCTGTAACTTAAAAAATGTAAATAAATATTGATCAGTTACAATGCCGGAGGCAGAATTTTCATCGAAAAATTCAAAATCTGATACATATATATACATAAGAAAGAATCTTGTATACACAGTGTGAATATTTAGTGAATGAACCCTTCTATCCCTCTACCTTTGCCCTTACTAGGTTATATAGGGAATAATAAAAAGTAGCAAACACACAAATGTAGGATGACTTGGCGGTCAATGAAATGAAATGGAAACTATGAGAAATCTGCGTTCAATAATCTCAGTAGAGCAAAAAAAAATAAAAATACTTCGTGATTTTTCTCAATTTGAGAAAAAAGATAGGTATTAGACATAATAATTGATGTACGTGCAAAATAATCAATCAAGTGGAACTAAAACTACGAAAAATCATCATTCATATCTCAATGGAGTCAAAAAAAATGCTTACTGATTTCTTTCAATCTCTAGAAATGAGCAGATATTAGATAAAATAGTTGAGATGTCTACAAAAATAAATATGGTGCGAACGACACCATCGTTACAAAATAAAATATACAAAGATTCAATAGGAACTATCAAATGAATAAGCAGCAGTGTAAATTAGAAGTGCAAGAAATACTTGATCCAAAGAGGGATATTTTTGAATGAAGAAAAATTTATTCTTCTAAAGAAGACATCATGAAAGAATCATTAGAAGATGGTAAAGAAGGGAAGACAGTGCAATTTATAGTTTTTCTTGGCTATATATATTGCTTTTTTATGTAGACTTGAAGCAATAATTTGGACATCAACCAGGGGCGGCTCAATCGGATCCGTGGTCTAAGGTCAAAATCGAACGGAGGCCTTAAGTTTTTAAGAAAAATTAATTATGTTTATAAAGTTTACTTCTTAAATTATATAATCGTTTTTTTTCTAATAATTATTTTTAATTAATAATATAATCAATGCATTAGTTTCTTGAGACATACTAGATATATCAAACTCCTTCTAATTTTTTTTTATATAAAAATTTTATTTTATTTACAAATAGTATTTAATATTTTTTAAAAAAATTATAATCTGTTAGTATTACTACAAAAAAAAAAAAATGAGGCCCTCAAATTTGGGGGCCTAAAACAACCGCTTGTTTTTTGAAAGGGTAGAGCTGCCCTGACATCAACAAATAAATAAAATATGAAGCCACAACATGTATATAAGATGATCAAGTGATCTAAATTATCTTCTATGCATTTAAGGTGCCCAAGGCTAGATATTTGGTAAAGCCGTTAATATGGACCAAGTCCATCGGATCGGCTCAATCTAACTTGTAATTTGATAGGGTTTGACTACGATTTTTATAATCAGTTTAAGAACAAGACTTTTTAATTCAGTCCGTATAAATATATTGGTCCGTGGGCATTGAGAAATATGGATTAGGCTGATCCGTGGATCAAACAAAAAATGATTAAAAAATAGAAGAAAAATCACATAAATATACAATTTAATAGTCAATATTACAACATACCCACATTATTATTTATTTACAAAATTTATCACGTGTCATTTTGTATTGAAAATTCTAAACCTTTTCTCACATTCTTCTCTCTCGTACAAACATCAAAAAACAAAAATGTACATCCTTTCCATCCTCCTCAAATATCCAAACCCCAAACGAAAACTCCACATCCAAATTCCTAATTTTTAATTCCCAATATCCCTAAATTGATGGCAGAGAAGAGATACACGGAAGCAATTAAGTTGTTATCTTGTCATAATCAAATACACAGAAGAAATACACGGAAGCAATTGAGTTTATCACTGATGGTAGTGAACATCTGTTTGTTCATCAGTTAGTATGGTTTTGGGTTTGGGTTTTGTATCCGGTGGAGGAAGCTCGGATGATGGTGGCGGCGGTGAATATGATTTTCGGTGAAGATTTTAATTTTTTTTTGAATATTTGTTGCTACTGATTGTTCTTCTATTTCTATAGTGTTGAAAAGGAAGAGTGTTGAAAAGAAAAAAACTGATTAGATTAGATTAGATCTTCTGGTAGTTTTGATGAGTTTTGAGAATTGTCCGATGACACCGATAAGGAAAGGATATCAATGATTTTATGGTGCATGAATTGTACAGAAATTAATGTATCTATGGTGTAGTGTATGAATTGTATAGAAATTAATGTATCTATGGTGTAGTGTATGAATTGTATAGAAATTAGTGTATCTATGGTTTATGAATTGCATAGAATTTGGTGTATCAACAACTTTATAGTGTCTGAATTGTATAGAAATTGGTGTATCAATAATTTTATGATTTTTGAAAATATTTAGAAATTGATGTATTAATAATTTATGATATCTGAATTATATAGAGATTGATGTATCAATAATTTTATTTTATGGTGTCTGAGATAGTTAGAAATTAGTGTATCAATAATTTGATGGTGTTTGAACTATTTAAAAATAGGTGTATCAATAATAATAATTTTATAATATCTGAAATATATAGAAATTGGTGTATCAATAATTTTACGATATCTAAAATGTATAAAAATTGGTGTATTTTTATGGTGTATGATCAATATAGAAATAGGTGTATTAATAATTTTATGATGTATTAATAAATTTATGGTGTATGATATTTATACAAGATGTGTTTTGAATCAATCGGAGAATTTACTATCATTAATGATGTTTTTTCTTAAAAAGTATTAAAAATTAATGTTCATTAAATTAAATAAATTAAATTTAAAAACATAAAAAAATATCAAATAAATGTGTTGTTTTTCAGTTATTTTATTTACTATTTAAAAAAAAATCTTACTTGAAAAATAAAGTAGGAGAATTTATAAGATAAAATATCAATCATTAAATTATCTCCTTAAATTATGCTATTATAACTGTTTTTTTTTTCTTTTGCCTTTGGTAGATTTTGAAAAGTAAAAACTAGTGATAGTTTTTATAATATTGACTCTTAAATTGTATATTTATGTGATTTGCCCAAAAATAGAATAGAGTACTAGAAATTAAAAAAAGAGTCCAAACTCAATACCTATTTGGACCATCATAGATATTTAAATATGAAATATATTTATAAAATATATAAATAATTAAAATACTAAATTCTTTAATGGATCAAATATGGTTGATGACGATAATGTGGTGATGTTGAACATGTTATAACTCATAAGTGCCATGAGGATTTTTTTTTTCTTTTGAGGAGTTCATTTTCAGTTTTAATGGACTAAATATTGACATTTTTTTTATGTTTTATTGTGATCAATTAAAATAAAAATTGGTCAATATTGTTATTTAGCTAGTTATATAATTACCCATTAACAGTTTCATTTTATTTTTAAACATCTTTATTTGGTTTGAATTTGGTGTCAAAAGTTATTTAATTTCACAGATTATTTGAATTTTTTTGTAAATTTGTGACTTGATTAACAAGTAATAACTTCATGTAATATTATATTATACATATTTATGTAATTAACAATTTAAAATTTAAATTAAGATTATAAAAATAATATGTTTTAAAAAATGAGCTGGTCCGTGGGGGCCCACAACCCACAATGTGATGGGTTGAGCTTGTTATTTTTTGATCTATCATGTTGATGGGTCAGCACGGCCTGGGCGATCAAACTCCAAAGTCCGTGTGGGCTAACACAAATAAACTAGACCGACCCATAATGACAGCTCTAACATTTGGTGTGTGGTTAATTTAATATGAGGATTCACCATTGATATATTACTATTATATATAAGTGTCATCAGCAAACACCTCTCGGTTGTCCGTCCTGCTTCAATCCATGATTTTACTATATTCCCCCTAATTAATTATTATAAATTATTTAACTATTAAAAAATTAATATTATTTAATTAAAAAAGCAAATAATCATGACATTTCTGTTTCAGCTTCTTCAACCCGTAATTTTACTATATCATCCTTAATTATTTATTATAAATCATTTACACATTCAAAAATTAATAATATTTAATATAAAAAATAAATAACTATTTATGACATGTCTGCTTCAGCTGTTTCAACTCATGATTTTTTATATCACCCCTAATTAATTATTATAAATCATTAACATATTAAAAAATTAATAAAATATAATAAAAAAAATAAACATTTATGACTTGTCTATTTCAGTTGCTTCTATCCGTGATTTTAATATATCATCCCAAATTAATTTTTATAAGTCATTTACTTATTAAAAAATTAATAATATTTAGTATGAAAAATAAAAATAGACATTTATTACATGTTTGTTTTAGCTGCTTAAACCGTCATTTTACTATATTACCTCAATTAATTATTATAAGTCATTTAAGTATTAAAAATTAATCATATTTAATAAGTAAAATAAAATATACATAAAATGATAAATTAACTCTTGATATTTTATATTAACTTGGCGTTTTATATGAGACCCACTTAGATTTTTTTCACAAGTGTTTTTTTTATAGAAATTTTGTTATATCACTTGTAATTATTATCATGAGTCATTTAAGACATGTCTGCTTCGCTACTTCAATTGTAATATTTGGTTGACTCTCAAAATTATATCAATGTCACTTAAATATAAATAAAAGAAAAGGTATTGTAAATCACAATAATAAAAAACTTAAATTATTTTTAAAAATATAATTGATAATCAACGCCACAAAAGTTTGGATAAGGAAAGAGTATTATAAATTACAATAGCTAACAACGTAAAATATCTAAGAAAATATATTAAAAATAAAATTAATTATCTAAATTTTATTTATATCACATAAATTGAGACCAAATGAATACGTAAAAAATACTATAAATCACAATAATTAACAACTTGAAAAGAATTAAAGATATACAATATTTGACGGACTCTCAAAATTATACCAGTGTCACTTAAATTGGAATGAAAGAATAAATATTATAAATCACAATAATTAAAAATTTAAATTATTTTGAATATATAATTGACTAGCAATACCATTAAAGTTTGGATAAGGAGAGTGACACATATTAATTGCAAATTACATGAAAACTATTATAAATTATAATAGTTAACAGTTTAAAATGTCTAAAAAAATTAATCAGTTATATATTTTAAAAGACTACGTAAAAATATTATAAATAAGAATAATTAACAACTTACAAAATTTAAAAGATGTACAACTTAAATTATTTAACGATATATAAAAAATTTAAACGATTCGTTAAATACTATCACACTCACATATATTGAGACAGAGGTAGTAACATACATTATTTGAAAAATAGTAGAAAGTACTATAAATTATAATAATTAAAAAATCAAAATGGGTGGAAACTTTATATAAAAAATTTAGTTGACTGTCTAAATTTTATCAATGCATATAAATTGAAATAGAAACAAGAAAATATATTATCTGAAAATTATTTAAAAGGATTATAAATTATAATAATTAACAACTTAAAATATTTAAAAATAACATAACAATTTAAAAATCTATATCAATAATTTATATAATATATTAAAAATGTGAAGTTCATTAGAAAAGTGAATTGAACTTTTTGCTCTTTATTATAAATTTTAGTAATAAATAGAATCGTCTTTTCACTTAATTTCTTCTATTATATTATAATATTTATAATATTGAATCCTAAACTAGATAGAAGAATCCTAAAAATATAGAAGTAAAAGGACTATTAAAATAAATTGGTCATAATTTCTTTTAAGAATTTTACCTTATATATTCCATTAAATAATATTATGAATCATAATTATCCTATAGAATAAGTGAGTGTGGCTGCTGCTCAAGCAACATGACACCGTCGACACGTCTGCCGGAGAAAAAAAGAGTATTTTTGTAATTTTGATAATTTTATAGAGCCGCCTCACTGTGTTCCTTATCCATTTCGACTGCTAAGTTTTTCTTTCGTCCCTCTTTGGCTTCTCTCCTTATAATTTCATTGAGCAAAGATTGTTGTTTATGACGGTTTGAAGTTAGTTTCTTGTCTACATCAGTCAAAAACTACAATTTTAAGAACGGTAATTGGGTGTTTTTCTTTTTGAGAAATGGATCAAAAAGATTTCTGATTTCTTCCAGATCTGCAAGCACACACAATAGGAAAAGTAAAGATACATTGTTTTGATTATAATAATCTGAGAACCTTCCTCTATTGTTTATTAGTTCTTTAATAAGGATTTGTTGATATCTCTTTGTCAGTTCACATAGTATTTCCTTGCTATAGCTCGACCCGAATATAGTAGATTAGCCTTTTAATCTCTGCTTTGTGTTTTTCTTATTTGGGTATTGCAGACATTGAAATTCTGTGGACTCTATAAAAAGAGTTCAATTTTTATTAGAGTTTTTGGGCTACTTTACTTTAAATCTGGCTTGATGACTATTCGATCTAAATCCTAAATTATATGTATATAAAGGGGCAAATATTCAAATCTGAAAAGTCTCCATAAATTCATGTGATATTAATAAAGATCAAAATTTCCTCTTTTTGATAATCAAATACATTAAGAAAACAAACTCTCCTTTCATGGAGATCAAATTCAAATGTTTCTACGTTCGAAAATACCTCACTAACGGTCCTCAAATTACGGAAAATTCATATCCAAATCTTCATACATTCGAGAAATATGCTATTGACGGCCTTCAAATTACAGAGAAAATTAAGAGAGAATAAGGAAGGAATAAATTTGTACCCATCGTTTATCAATAAAACTGTTGTTTTTCATAATTTTATTTGTGGTTGAAGTTTATTTTCCATGAATTAAATTATATTGAAAATAAATTGGCATTTCCTTCATCTCTTTTCTCATAAATTAAATATGCAAATTTGTAATCGCAGGATCGTAAAGATGAAAGTGGTACTTCAAGACTCGTCTTTGAGTTTCATCAAGTCTACACGGGCATTTGTAGACATTGGTCATTTGTAGACATTGAAATTTTGGGGACTTTACAAAAAGAATTTTTGTTAGAGTTCTTGGCGCTATTTTACCATAAATGCTACTCGACCTAAACCCTAAATTATGCCTGTATAAAGGGGCAAATATACTTTGAAGAGGCATCCCCAATATCCAAAAAGATCAAAGATCTAAAAAGTCCCAATAAATTCATGGGATATTTATAAAGATTAAAACCTTTCTTCTTGATAATCAAATACATCAAGAAACAAATCCTCCTTTCATGGAGATCAAATTCAAATGTTTCTACCACTAACGACCCTCGAATTATGGAAAAATTCATATCCAAATCTTCATACATTCGAGAAATATGTTATTGACGATCCTCGAATTACGGAGAAAATCAAGAGAGAAGAATCAAGGGTTTATCAATAAAACTGTTGTTTCTTCATATTTTTATTTGTGGTTGAAGTTTATTTTTCATGAATTAAATTATGTTGGAAACAGATATTCTGTAAGTGGAAAAAAAAGAAAAAGATTGGAGGAGTTTGAATATTTTGTACACAAGGTGATTTTTAGCTAAAGGCCAACTCAGCGATACCTTACTTCTTACTTTGTGCTTGCTATTCTGTTTTCTGGAACTGCTTATTTTCACTGTGATTTTATACATATTTTTGCTTTCTGAATTTTGATTTCATGTGTTTAGATGTTCAGTCATAAACAGAAAAGGAAGCGTATCTGTTCTGAAGAAAGAAATGATAAAATTAAGCAGCGACGACGTGAAATGTACAGGGCCATGCCAGCTGATAAATGAGAAAAGAACTTGCTCCAACGACGAAGGACTTCCAATCAGCTTAGACCAGAAAATCCAAGCAGCAATTTTCCCGGTATGGCAGCTTCATCTGAATTTAATTCGCACCTGATTTGCGAAAAACTTGACAGAACTCCACCCTCATGTCCTCTACGGGAAACAGGTTAGGACACTAATATTTCTAAGTGCTCCATATCGACAGAAAAGCGTTTCTGTAGTTACAACATTGTTTGGATCTACTTTGCTCCTTTATGCATCAATATGGCTGTATTGATATTTGGTATCGAAAATGTGTGTACAGACAATGGTTCACTTAAGGATGAGAGGTCTCTTTATACGGTTTTTGGCGAGTCCTCTATCTCGACGAGGTAGGGGTAAGGCTTCCGTACACTCTACCCTTCCTAGACCCCACTTGTTGGATTACATTGGATATGCTGTTGTTTTACTTAGTCAAAAAAATCACTTAGTTGTGAGTGACATTGCAGCTGCGATAGCAAGAAAACCAGGAGAACCTCTGGTGATAGAGGAGGTGATTGTGGCTCCACCTAAAGTCCATGAAGTTCGCCTAAAAATCATATGTACTTCTCTCTGTCACAGCGACGTTACCTTCTGGAAGTTGAAAGTATGCAATTTTATTCGAATCAAAGTTGCTAAAATTTAATCTTTTTACTGTAGAAAGTGTTTGTTTAACTATCATTTGAATCATCTGAATCTTAGTTTTCCTTTAGGACTTTCCTGGATGCTTTCCAAGAATATTGGGACACGAGGCTTCGGGTACTTTCACTTTATTCGCCTGTCAAGTTCTTTGTCGGTTGTAAAGAGTTATTTTTAAGAATACTTGATTGGTAGTAAATGTTACTCCCTCCGTTTCGATTTAAGTATCTTCTTTACTTTTTAAGCCTGCTAAAAAAATGTATCTTTTTATATTTGGTAACTTTTTCATTCCAACATTCTACATGGCACATTTAAGAATATAAGATTCAAAACCATTTTAGTACATTACACAAATCTTTAGTTCAAGTTCACAAGATTGAAAAATTTCCCTTATTTTTCTTAAAAAAAGTACTCAACGGAGATCCATGGGTTATCCTTTACCATCAAATGAGTCTTTATTTTTGAATTCATTTTTTCCCTTGTACCTGTAATTTGTGCTCCAGAGCATGAAAACACACTTTCTTTATCTTGCGTTATTAATTGAAGGGTCGTAGAGAGTGTTGGAGAAGATGTCCACAATTTAAAACGAGGACATTCAGTTGTCCCGATTTTTCTGCCCGACTGTGCACAGTGTATACATTGCACATCGAAGAAGAACAACACTTGTTCAACATATGCTTAGAGATGGCACAAGTAGATTCACTACCGTTGATGGAGAAACTTTATACCATTTCCTGTTTGTACCAACTTTTGTTGATACTCTTCTGATTTTGTTTGCTTAAGAGTGTAAATTACTGGGGGGGTCTGAGATTTGATGCTTGTTAGTGAATGTAAAATGTTAGATGTTCAGTTTTCTACTTCATATTCTTCAGTTCGACTTGATATATGCTATGTTAAGTTGGTATGGACATAATTCAACCCAATGAGTGTATGCATTTCAGTTGTTCCTAAGATCAAATCTTGATTGCTGTTTTAATATATATATTTTTTTGACAGTTGAGGCCATAGTGATGCGGAATTTGATCCAGAGCATGCAAGAAGATTTCGAGGATAAATTGTGGGATAGATAATAGTCAATTTTGTGACGCTCGGGTTGTCCTGCTGATGTAGCTGAGTATTTTCAAACAAGTCGCTCATTTGGGGAGCTGCAGCTCTGTACGTATAAATGCTCTGAGGTTAGCAATCCGCCTTCTTCGCATTCAGCAATTAAGACCGAAGTCCTCCATCACCTCAGCACCTATCATAAGTTCTGTTGTTTACTCCTTGGAAAAATGTTCAGGAAAAACTCTTATTTTGTTCATAGGATTGCTCAAGAACATACAATATCTCGCCACCACTCCAACATTTCTAGACAATACTTATTCTACTACAAGAAGTGTTCCCACAGTTTGACAACTCTTCAAAATCTTTGATCATTGGGCCCTTGCGCAGCACGGGCTACCTCCCCTAGTTTACCTATAAGGCTTTCTTCGCCAGAATATATTCCTTCATCACCCATAGGAGTATGATGTTTCATGTCAGTTCGAAAAAAGATGGTCATCGTGATGAGTCTATAGTCAAAAGCTGAAAATAAATTAATTGAGAAGTTTTTTGCTTTAAAAAATTCTTCATAAATCTCATGATTGAAGAGATAAATTTAATGGTGATTTGAGGTAAGTTTCTAAAATCTTAATATGTTCTTGATTTACAATTTTGATAATATCTATATAAATCAAAAAGTCAATTTTTTTGTTTAACCTTAGTTGTCTTTTATTTTTTAAAACGAATTTGCTTGTGATTTGAGATAAGTTTTCAAAAATTTCAGTATTTTCTTGTACAATCTTAGTAGTATCTATTCTTAAATATTAATTTATTTGTGATATGAGATAAGTTTTTTAAAATTTTAATATGTTATTGATGTTTACAATCTTGATAGTATCTATATGAATTAAAAGATAAATTTATTTATAATTTGAGACATATTTTTCAAAATTTTAGGATGTTTTTGAAGTTTACAATGAACTATCATGTTGAGAAGATTTTTTTTTTTAAAAATGAAATCTCAATATATTTTATGATAAAAAATTTAAATTTAATTGTGATTTTATATGTGTGATTTGACCTCGTATGATTGGTCGAGGATGTCAGGAATTCATGGTTCTGAGGTCAATGAAATTCAATTCGGTCGTCCAGACCTATTACAGAAACAAGTGATACTCATTATATTGTTGTTGTACACTATACAAAATATTTATTTAATTATGATTTTAGTATTTTCAAATTAAATAAAATTGTGATAATTAGTTTTTTCTTTAATTAAAGAGTTAATACATAAAAATGATCCTAAACTTGACATCAAATTATAATTTTGACATTAAACTTTGACGGTGAACAAATATGGTCTTTAACTATTCAAAACTGCACTAATATGACCTTCAATCCTACGTGGCAAGACGCGTGTTCAACACGCAAAACTGGGCACGTGCAGCTTAAAATCTAAGGGCATAATACATAAATATGACCTTAAACTTTAACAGTGCATAAATATGATCTTTAACTATTCAAAACTGCACAAATATGATCTTTAAATGGCTCTTCACAATTATTTTTTCATTATTTTCGGTTCAAAAATGAAAATGACATTTAATTTCTTTTGTCATTGTGAAAAAAGAGCAATATTGAAGATTTATTAATTAGGCGGGTCAGCCTCATACGAAAAAATCGAGCGGGTATATATATATATATTATAAATTAGAGGACGAATTTAAGTTATATAATATATCTAAATATTAGTTATTTAAATATTAAATTAAAGATGAAACTATACTAATAATAAAAAAAATATAATTTTAATAAAACGTTATTAAATTAATGTTTTTAAGGATAGCAGTAGAAGTATATTAAATTAGCATTATCATATTAACGTAATTAAAATGTTATTAAATTAACGTTATTAAAACGTTATTAAATTAACGAGAGGCGGACCTATGTGGTTGCTATGAGGTTCACCCGAACCCCCTCGGTAAAAAAAAGTTAGGTGCTGCTACTATAGAAATATATAATAATAATAATAATAATATAATAATAATAATAATAATAATAATAATAAAAATAATAAAAATAAAAATTAAAAAAAAAAAACGACGTCGTTTTAATATAAAAAGAAAAACTTAGACAGTGCACAAATATGACTTTTAACTATTCAAAACTGTACAAATATGACCTCTCTTCAAGTCAGCCCCTTTAACAACGTGACATCGTATGATTAAATTACCTTTCCACGTAGGTGTGAGTGAAACTCACGCATGGGGTTGCAAAATTGGAGGTTATATTTGTTCAGGTTTTGAATAGTTAAAGGTCCTATTTGTGCACTATCAAAGTTTAAGGTCAAAGTTATAATTTGGTGTCAAATTTATGATTTTTTTTATATATTAACTCTTAATTAAACTATATAGGAACTTCTAATATTTGATGGTGAGTTTTGGAGTAACTAATAAAGTTGTTGTAATTTGACTATGAGGTCACGGGTTTAAGTTTTGAAAACAGCCTCAGGCAAAAATGCAATGTAAGACTGCGTATAATACACCTTTTGTTGGAGCCCTTCCTCACCGCGTAGCGAAAACTTTAATACACCTTACTATTGTTGAGGCCTGGCAAAAACTTTAATGCACCCGACTGTTTAAAAATTCTTAATTTTTAGAAATTTAATATTAAATAAGATTTTACTTATATTAACATAAAGTCTTTATCTTATAGAAACGGTTATTCTAAGTTGCTAAAACTCTTTTGAAATAACAGTGACATTAAATGACTCTACAAGTCTTCTATTTTGACATAATGTTTACTTATAAGATGCACAATTTATTTATAATTTTTTTTTACAAGTTATAAAAAGCAATAATTTTAGAAGGAAAAAAATTAGTCCAATTGTAATTTCTTAAAGTTATATTATAATAATAGAGAATCATGGAATAAGTTTTTTATGGCCATCATGCTTATTATAATAATAGAAAATCATGGAATGACTTTTTTATGACATTTTTGTGCAATGAAATAAATGTTATTATCTATGTTGATTTTTATTTGTCACATTTTACTTATGAAAGTTAATTTGACTATATTTTAAAGTAAATTTGAAGTAAATTAATTAAATACTTTAAATTTAAATGATCGAAAAATATTGTAAGATGCAATCATTGTCATATTAATATGATGAGAAATATAAATTCACTTAGTGTGACTCCCCAAAATCGAAACGTGACAAGTAAAAGTAAATATTATTAGGAGTATAACAAACTGGCCGACGAAGATTCACATGGAAGGGCATGCAAAACCCATAAATATGATTTGACATTAATCATTTTTTAGAAATTTATATTTGTTAGTGATAAAAATTCTATTGTTAGCTTTTTCTAGATGATTTTTTTTTTTTTAATTCTAATTGTTTTCACTTTTCTCTCTCCTACTTCCTTCATAAAATTTAAAAATAACTCCAATTGAGTATATTCATTATCAAACATGACTTCAACTTCAAAAATTTATGATTTTCATGGCCAAACAAAAACCTTATATTCTTGCTTTTTAAATAGGGATAATTATCCTGTCTAAATATTAGAGTAAAATATTTACACCTTTTAACCCAACTTTCAATTATTACGCGAGTGGTCTATCGAAGAGGGTGAGGTGGCGATGTGGTGCTTCACTGGTGGAGGAAGTTCGTATTAGTAAAGGAGGAATCCGACCAGTGTTAATTCTGTCCATTGAAATTGAGGGGTGTATGATTATGTATAAGATGTATAACAGTGTAAAAGTGTGTGTAAATAACTTTTATTCACTATTATGCATGTTTATAGATTTGTACACAGTAAGGTATAAATTGCTATAAAGTTATATAAAGTAGTATAAAATGGTATAAAGTTATAAATCACATAGAAATAAGTCTATGCGGGTATAGTTAGTTTATGGGCTATGAAAATATAGATATTTTTTAAAAAAGGTATATTTTTTTATGTTTTTTCTTTTAATAAACACTCAACTAAACTATGATCGAAGACTTGAATTTCGAAAAGGTAAAAGAAAAAAATAATCCCTCAAAAACATTTTGAAAAAAAAATTATTAACGGATGTGAAATTTACGTGCAACGCACATACACAAATCTAGTTATATTAAAAATTTCATTGGCATTGCATAAATTGAAATAACAAAAGTAACACATATTATCTACAAAATTATAAAGTATTATACATCACAATAATTAATAAGTTAAAATATTTAAAAATCATTCAAGAAATTTAATTAACTCTTAAAAATTTAACGATATCACATAAATTAAGATAAAAAAAATAAAAAAAATTACACAAATACACAATTTATATTTTCAATATTACAAAGAATCCCAACTCTCTAAACATATTACAAAAATCTCAACATATACACAAAATGTTATGTATATGTCGGCTATGTTATGTATATGTAATGTTATGTATATTAATAGGGAGAGAGAGAGTAAAGTAATTAAAAAAATGAGAGAGAGTGTGTAATTACTTCAAAAGGATTGGTATTTATGTAATTTATACAAAAATAATTTATATTGAGCCCGTGCTTGCACGGACTTTTAGCATCTAGTATTATAATAACTGTGATAGTTCTACTTTGATACTTTATTAAAAAGGAGAAAAGACAAAAATAACACCTAAAAGTAAAATAATTTCACAAAACTAACACCTAAATTTAAAAACCCAAAAAATAGCACTCGATCATGGTGCCAATGGATAAAAAGTTAAGCAGAAAGTGGCAACAACTCAACTTCCTATGATATACCAAACATAAATATGATATTATCTTTGACTCATTTTTTATTTTTTTTAAAAAAACGTTCCACACCCAGGTCAATCTTTTTTTCTTTTTATTGCATGTACCTAACTACATGCAATTCAACTTTTCCTTTTGCAAAGTAAAAGTGTGGATTTTGCATGCTGGTTACTTCTCGTTTTTTTTAAAACGCTTATTTTTATTTTTTTTTAATTTTGCTGCTTTTTTTTATGTTCTATTATTTTTTTTTAAAAAAAATTGATGTTTCATTATATTATAAAAAAAAATCACTGCTCTTTTGTGTTTTTTTCACTATTTTTATACTTTTTTTTTGCAGTTTTTTTATTTTTTTAAAAAATCTATTCCTTTTTTGAAATTAGCATAACGACAATTGTTGTACGTTGAAACATCCTTTATGTATATCTATGGAATGATGACATTGACTATAAAAAAAACTATGTGAAAGCTTTACTATAAGAAGCTTTATTTGACCAAAATAAATACACAGGATTTTGAGGAGCAGCTAATGCAACTCAAACTCAAAATGGAAAACCTAACTCTAACTTTCTCCAACAGTTCAACTGCAATTCCTCAAATCCAAAAATCAACCCCCAACATTATTGCAAGTCCAAAAGAGGAACTATAAATAAAACAAGTCAAACATAAAAAAGAAAATAGATATACACATTCTATACAATTTTTAACTGCAATTATTATTTAGATACATATTTTATACGGCTCTATATAATTTCTACATGCATTTTAAAAATATATCAATCTACTATAAGAGAGTATCAATTGAGTATATAGACACTACAAGTGTATCAATGTAGTACAAAAGTGTATTAATGTGGTATAAAAGAGTATCAATTGGGTATAAAGACTGCATGTGCTTGCATAGAATTTCCTTTCTCTTTTTCTAAAAAGTGTATCAATATAGTATAAAATTGTATCAATGTAGTATAAAATTGTATCAATTGAGTATAAAGACTGCATATTCCCAATTAGGTCAAATAACTAAAAAAGGAAATTACTTTAGCCGACTAGCTATAGTATGCCCACCTTCTTAATTATGGATCATTTTATTTTAAAATGGCCATGCCATGTCCTTTTTCCTATTAATAAAAATAGATCAAATAAGAAAAAATTGTCGGAATTCATACACAAAGACTACCTATTCCCTTTTCATCCAATACGAGACATTTCAACTCCCCTAAAATCCCACTTATAATAATTCTGAAAAGTCCTATATTTATATATATTAATAGAAACTAATCTGCATCAGTACATAGTAGTGGCACAGGGCGGAACATCTGCTAGAAATGTTCTGTGGAGAAGGTATTAATACAATAACTATTAGCGGTCGTTTGGTTTGAAAACAAGTTATATCGGGATTAATTGTGCTGTGATAAGTTATGAAGGGATAAGTTATACTGGGATTAGTTATGCTGAGATTATTTTTTATTGAATGTTTGGTTTATTGTATTCAAAGTAATGTGAATGATATAATTTCTAGGAATAAATTGATTGATTACCAAAATACCCTCCATCTTATATATATTTCTTTTTAAGCTTTAAATATTCATTTTTAAAATTTTTTAATTATTTTTTGAGAAATTAAAATATATAAATAAACATAATTTATATATTTTACAACCATTTTGAACGATAAACTGTTCAAAATTTAGTTATTTATGAATATATTATAAGTTAATTAAACATAATTTATGCGTGTGTGAGAATATATTATGTTATATATTATATTATATATAATTAAATTATATATAATTAAACATAATTAACATAATTAAACATAATATATTATAATTAAATATATTAACATAATATATATATAATTAAATATAATTAACGTATATATATTCATAATATATTCATAATATTTTACGTTATATATTATGTAATTACGTAACGTAATATATTATATTCATAATTAAATGAATATATTATACGTTAATTAAACATAATTTACGAATATATAATTTATATATATTTATGAATATATTATACGTTATTCATAATATATATTTATGTTCATAATATGTTATACTGTTCATAATATATATTATACGTTCAAAACATAATTATTATACAGTTTACCAGTTTATGTTAATTATTATTATTATATATATATATAATTTATTTATGAATATATTATACGTTAATTAAATATAATTTATTATTTATGAATATATATATATATATATATTATATATATATTATATATATAATATATATATATGTGTGTGTGTGTGTGTGTGACATGAAAATAATAGAGTTTGAGGGTATTTTTGTCCTTTCATACATTTATCCCAAGGATAAATTATGGTGGGATTGTTATCCTACCAATTGAGTGGATAACTTATCCCGGAACTATTATTAGTCCCGGGATAAGTTATCCCGAATATTGCCAACCAAACATGCAATAGAAAATTTTATCCCGAGATTATTTGCTTCAACACCTCAAATCAAGCGACCCCTTAGGGCTCTTTTAATACGAGGGATACGGGATAATTAATTCTTGAATTAATTTTCGAATGAGTTTATCCCATATTTTATTGGGATAAAATCACGAAATAACATATTTCGAAATAATTATCCCCAAATTATAGTATTTTTTTAATCTCACATTAAGGATGAAATAATAATAATTTCGAAATAACTAATCTTGAAATAATTAAATCTGAGATAGCTTATTCCACATGCAACCAAACGAGGCACAACAATTATGCATGTAGTAGGTTCAATATTCCAACTAACCTTCATATTTAGTCATTTTCTTAAGTTTTGCAATTTGCACTAATGCGTATTCCAATGACCACATTACCTTGTGTGGACTACAAGGACTTCATGATTAATTAAATACTCTCTTAAGCTTGTTCTTATCCCAATTCAATCAAAAAAAAGTTGTGACTTTACACATACGTTATTCCAAACGGAAACCTTTGACTAAAATCTTTCAATTATTCACAAGATTTAAATTCAAAATCTTCGATCAGCAATGTGGTATAAGGAAGATTTGGACTCTAAACTACGTATAAATATACTCAATAAAGTACGGTTACTATGTATTTCCTTTGTCCACTTTTATTTGTATATTGTACTAACAATAAGTTTATTTTTATCTTTTTAAAAATTTAAAAGATGTATTATTTATTACTTCTTAAGATGTGTGTAAAGTCAATAATTGATAAGTATTGTTGGACCGAGGAAATACTTTCATCGTTCCATTTTACTTGGCCTCTTTTGACTTGATACATCCATTAAGAAATATTAATTAGAGGTATATTTTACAAAATTAATCGTATTAATGATGCTTTAAAAATATAAATTAAGGATTATGCTCGTTATATACTTATTTAATGATAAATGTATTATTAGAAGAACATAATAACCTTCTCTTAATTTTATAAAATGGAAAAGGTTCAAATATATTCCTGAAATTTGATAAATGGTAAAGCTATACCCTCTGTTATACTTTAGGTACAAATATACTCTTGCCGTTAATGAAAAGATACATATATATCCCCAAACTTTGATAAATGGTACAGATATACCCTCCGTCATACTTTTGGTACAAATATACCCTTGTCGTTGATGAAAAGGTACATATATACTCGTCTCACTAATGGCTGGACAGGTGTCACAATCCTGTTCATTTGACCTTTTTAATTTAATTTATCCCGATCCCAGTCCAAAATAATTCTAATTTAACGCATAACCCGATCCAATCTAATAGAAAGAGAAAGATAGAATGAATATATGTGAATAGAGATGCGTCTTGAAGGTTCTATTAGATCAGATCGGGTTTGAGTTATTATTTCGTTCGGATTGTGGGTTAAATTAGAATTATTTTTGGGAGGGGTGGGGATGAATTAAATTTAAAAAGTGCAAATGAACAAGATTGTGAAACGTGTCCTGCCGTTAATAAGAAGGGTATATAAGTACCTTTTCATTAACGGCAAAAATATATTTGTACATAAAGTATGACGAAGGGTATATCTATATCATTTATCAAAATTTAGGGGTATATATGTACTTTTTCATTAAATACAAGAATATATTTGTATCCAAATTAAGTATGATGGAGAATATATATGTACCATTTATCAAAGTTTAGGGGTATATATGGACCCTTTTATTACGATAAGGATATATTTATACTTAAAAGATGACAAAAAATATATTTGTATCATTTATTAAAATTTAAGGATATATTCGTATCTTTTCCGTTTATAAAATAGGCAATTACATTAAAACCACCTCTGACAACAAGAAAGTCTAATAAAATAGAATGGAGCGAGTACAATATATCCTTCATGTGAATCACATTTTTTCTTCAATAAGATTTGTTAGTTGAGATCCAGATTTTCAGAAAATTTTGTTTATAGAGTGTTGACTTGTGGCTTTCTACTAGAAATTCTTGTTTTATTTTTTATGTGCTTACGTATCAAATAAATAGAAAATGGATAAATATATTCTCGAACTATGATAAATAATATGTATGTATCTTTTATCATATTTTGGGTACACATACAGGGGCGGACCTACACATCATTTTTGAGTGCTCCGGCACCTATTAAACTCGATATCGAATAGGTATAATTATAATAAAAATACACGAAAATAAATATAAATTATATAAAAACACCCACTAAAAAATACTTTTCCTTTTTAGTATATAAAAGATACTTTTCCTTCTTTATACGTTACAAAAAATATTTTTTCCTTTTACATGAAATATTTATATTTTTATACATACTTTTGTACATATTTTCATAACAATATATTTATTTATATATTTAATACACATACAACTTTATATTATTTAAATATTTATATCTTCTCCCTCTTTGATAAATTTAGTCTAGCCGGGTACCACACTTGTGGATTCTGAAGGATGCCTAACCCCTTCCCTTCGGAATAACTTGAATCCTTACCTAGAATCTAAATTGATTTCGTTGACTAAAACACAAGTCATGTATTTTAATAAATAAAAAAGGTTTTCCTCATTTCCCTAAAATAAGGTGGCGACTTTGTACAATTTTCATTCTTTTAGTGTCCATAAGGTCGTGCTAGTTTTGACCTCAGGTAAAAATAGGGGCGCGACAAAATGGTGACTCCGCTGGGGATGAGGAGACTTTCTAACCATGATCGACTCGATTTCAATCAAGGGAGGTATTTTTACATTTTTTGTATATGATTAAATTCTTTACCTATTACATTGCAAATTATGTGAATTTGCTCATAAATTCTTTACATTTTTTTTATCATGCTTAGTTTAGGATTTTTATGCTTTATTATGTTATTTGTTTTACATATTTTTATATCATGCTATGTGTGAAAGGACGCAAGCCAAATCCAAACTTGCGTTCCTTGTTTGTTTGAATAACACTACTTGTTACTGCTTTATCACTTGCATTTTTCTATTGAGTTTTTGGCCGTACACAAGTCACACACTGTGGTACACGCGAGGGGTGTACTGTACTCCTTCGAACCTTCTTTGGATTCCTTAGTTTCAGAGTCGGTGCAGTTAGGTTAGTGCACCTTCTCGCAAATATTCAGTCCCACTCTTGAACATTTAGGGAAAAATACTACTCTAGTAATAGGTCATATTGCATATACCTTAGGCGGGAGGGTCCAAGGTATCGTCTTCGCAACTAGAAAGCCACCCTTTCATCAGAAGGTTATGAAACCTTTATGACATATTTTGTGTTAGAACTGATTCAGATAATCTAGAAATCGAACATTAATGGATTCAGAATAATCAAATTGGCCTTGTTTTACTCTTCCTTCATTCGACATCATTTTCACGTTAATAAACATAGAGTATTACCCAAACTCGCTAACATTTGACACCATTTTCACGAATACAGAGCATTGTTAAAACTCTACTTCACAAATATCTTTCTCAAATTCCATGAAAGCCGAGTGTTCTAAAAATGCTTTGCTTTCATTCGACTTTCTCTTCAAGTCCGCAGATAGGGAATGTCACTAAAAAACTCCACCTACGTCTAACTTCTTTTGATCCAAACTAGAGTGGAATGTCATCAAGCATTCTTCCATTGTTTGATTCCTTTTTTTAGTCAACAGATGTAGAATATTATTCAAAACTCTACAATTATTTGGCACCCTTCTTCAAGACAATGGATGTGGAATATTATTCATCTTCACCCACTTCTAACTCTTTCCAGCCAATGAGCGTGAGACATCGTCAATACTCTTCTTGCATTCGATATCTCTACCACAAGATCCCCATTCATCAATAATGAGGCTTGAGATGCTCACTCTTTTAAAGGCATTATTTTAGCTCACTTTTATCAATTCATACCGACTATATATCTTTATCGCCATCATCAAGGAATCTCTTAGCCGCCCTTGTTGGATACATTCTCTCTTCAAGAAAAATTTAAAATTATTCTGAATCCAAAGTGTGTCAGAATCTAGATCCATCTATATCAGTTTATCTAAGCGAAGGCCTACCTCTGGTAAAAAGAGGCTCCACAATATAGGTTGCGCTTACTTGACATTGTTTGAATGTGCTTGACCATTGACAGGAACTAACTCTTTAACTTTCATTTACTAGCCGACTTAAGCTCTATCCCAAGAATGAACACTAATTTTGTCGACTTGACTAGAAGTATTCTAACACTAGCAAATATATCAGGGACTTTCAAAAGACAAGACGATGCAGATAAGGATGTCCATATTTTTCTCTTAGAGCAACAATTTGAGACGTTAAGAGGAGAACTACACCAAGGAAGGGGCCCCACACATCCGCGCCCTCCTATTTTTTCGTCGCTAGAAACTCCAATACCTGAACGCTATCAGTCAGTACAACCTCCCACAACAACTGTTGATTTAGTAAATCCATCATCCCCATTCACACCCATCAACTCTCATAAATTTCTTCATTGTATCCCATATCCCAATGTCGTCATATCTTCTCATAATTTTCAACAAACAAATCGCGCTACCTTTTAAGAACGATATATTTCTTCAATGTGGGTGACTGAGATACCCATTTTCACCGTTGCCTGCTAAAGGTAGGCTTCTGATAAGTACAAAGACAAAAGATAGGGATGACATAATCGTAAACGAGCTGCATAATCTAAAGCGTGCAATGAAATACCTCTAAGAAACTTAAGTCAGTGAGCATTTGGACTACAAAGATTTATGTATCCATCCAGATGTTGATTTGACAGTCGAGTTCAAGCCACCTAAGTTTGACTTGTTTGATGGAACCGGGGATCCTCATACTCATTTAAGAGCGTATTGTGATAAATTATTAGGGATTGGAAAAAATGAGAAGCTTATGATGAAGTTGTTCATTAGAAATTTGTCTGGTGAGGCTCTCGCTTGGTACACCAAACAAGACCCTTGTATTTTGCATAAATGGAGCGACATGGCCGAAAACTTTATGAATCATTTCAAGTTTAACATAGAAATCGCACCTGATCGACTTTCCCTCATTAGAATACAAAAAAAGACCTCAGAATCATTCCAGGAATATGCTCGATGATGGAGGTCCAAAGTAGGAAAAGTTCAACCACCGATGGATGAAAGTGAATTAACGAAGTATTTTATCTGTATTCAAAAGGGTGTCCATTTTGAAAAGATAATGTCCACGTTGGGGCAGAAGTTTGCCGATTGTGTCAAAATAGGGAATTTTATTGAAGAGGCAATTAGCTCCGGAAAGATTAAGTCAACGAACAACTCAAGCAAGTCTACTCAGTTAGAGTCCATCGAAGGAGCCAATGAGGAGAATGAAGAAGAAATATTTGTTATGATACCACACCATTCAATACCTAAATCATCCCAATAATTTCAAAGTCCTGATAATGAACTGATGCAAATATCGAATCATACATTTCATCATACCTACAATATCCAACGAAATTATCTTCAACCCTAATCTCCCACATATCAAAATCCATCACGCTTATGTGTACCAATCCAAGTTTCAATTCTCTAAAGTCAAACACCTTTTGCAAAAAGTAAGCGCAATCGAAGCCACACTTAATTTGTTGAACCATTAGCATATTTGTTCGAGAGACTGAGAGTTGCAAATTTGCTGCAACCCGAGTTGGGAAAGATTCCTAACCCATTACCTAGATGGTTTGATGAATGAAAATAATGTGCTTTCCACTCTGGAGTTCAGGGGCACAATACTGAAGATTGTAATAGACTAAGGCATAGAATTGAGTGTTTGATCAAGGCTGGGTAAATCTAATGTGTCGCAGTAAAACTAAATGCAAATAATGATCTGGTGCCCAATTATGAAAATGGAAGAGTATATATGACATGAGGGACACCATCCTCCACGCCAAGATGAGAAGGCCTTCATATAATCCACTATACAGAGAAACACTTACTTTAGTGGGAATGCGATGGAAATGAATCCAAGTTGATCAACTCAAAAGCAGTCAATAGAGTCCTATGTTTGAAGGCACAAGATTTCCTTCTAATTATCATGTAACAGAACTATGTTCTGACCTGATTTCTTATGGTGATATACGTAGGCAAACCTCATCGGGTTTGGTCATACTTAAGTAGAATCATTTCCCCTTTTATAGTTGGAACTACGTGTGACCTGATTTTCCTCGGCGGGATACGTAGGCAGCCTATATAAGGCTTGGTCCCTTTATAATAAAAAATTCTATTTTTCCCTAAAAACGAGCGAAAATTGAATGCAAAGGTACCCAGAAAACCCGACACGATCCATCAAGACTATCCCAAGATACACAACGAAGAATCATCGAGAAAGTCTCTCCAAGAGACTAGGGCAAAATTTTGAAGAACATTTCAAAAATCAAAGAAGACTAGGACGTTCAACTTGGAAATGTTACAATCAAGGTTGATTTGTACCGGATAATGCAAGACATCAACGGGGGATGAATTGACTATAATATAGAGAGAAATGCACCAAGGGTCAATACAGAAGACACTTCCACCACTTAACCAAAGATTTTCTCTACAAATATTCTTAAAAGATACTATCAATACAAATGCTCCAAAATCACATCGACGATCAGTGCAGGATCAAACAGTCGTTACTTCAGTCATAAGGAGGTCAACCAAATCTTCCAGAGGATTTCCAAAATATACTTAAAAGTGTTCAAGCTTGGATTATGACTAATACATCAATCGAGGATATCAATATTCAATATCTATTGACACGTGAGATAGCATACGTTGGCGTCGAGGATATTTCATCATCCTATGAATCAACATTTGAATTCATCAAAAGCATATGATTCGTCTTTAAGTCACTATCTAAAAGTGAACGTCATATGAGATTTCCTTGAAATTGATAATTTAAGGATCATCTATAAATCATATTATTTGAAATAAGATAGTGTGCAAGATTACCTCTGTGTTGATAGTCCATAGGTCATTCGTAAGCCGCAATAATATTCTAACTGGATAGTTTGCAAGGTTACCCAGAAATTGATAGTCCGAAGGTTATTCATAAGTTACAACTAAATCCTTACCGAAGAATATGCGAGATCATCAAATTGGTATGTCCAAGGGTACTCTATAAACCGCGTCATATCGAAGATCGATTATGTGTAGGATTACCCAAGGACTAGCAATTTGAGGGATATCTATAAGTCATATTATTTCCAAGGTTGGATGATGTGCAGGAACACCTGAAAGCTAGCAATTAGAGGGATATCTATAAGTCATCTCTTATCCAAAGTCGGATAATGTGCAGGATTACCTAAAGGCTAGCAATTCAAAGGATATCTATAAGTCGCCTCGTATCCAACATTAAATAATGCGCAAAATAATCCAAAGATTGATAATTCAAGAGGAATCTATAAGTCGTATTGATACAAAAGATATGCAAGACTTATCCGAGATCATATGCGAAGAATTATTGGCAATAGCCAGAGAGGTCATCATTCCACAAGCATTATGGGTGACTCAAAAGGATTACCGCATCAACACAAGATTACACAGTCGTGGGGAACCTTTTGGATAAAGTGTCATCGGTGTCCAAAAGGGGCACCCCACTTTGAAGACATATTCACTGACAAATAATTATGCAACAACCAAAAGGGTTGTTGTGTCTGTTGTTGCAAGTTATTTCTTTTCAAACAGGTATATGAAAGGACGACTGTAGTGGACCCAAAAAGAGTTCATATACGAAGACGCCCACAAGATAAGGAGACTATCAATGAGGCACCCAAGAAATATTCAGTGTTTACGTAGAGAAGACTCGCGCATGTACCCAAGACTCTTGCTTTCATCAAAATGAAAGTCAACGAGACTACATATGGAGATGCTTTATACAACGTGTTCACTAATCTTTCGCTCAAAACCCTGACACAAAAAACATTGAGATGTAAATCTCAACGCTTGATCAACTCCAACAACTTACAAATTCATTGCTCAAATTAAGAAATTCTTTGATGTTAATCGTTAGCACAAGAAAAAGCCATAAGATGTTGAAGACTCATACGTAAGAGGCACCGCTTCACCAAATGACCAAATGAGTCTAGATTTCTAGGTGGATATCAATGTAGAAGCTACTGATGAACAACATTGATGATATGCTACTTTTTTATGGAAATACGGAGAATAGAAAGCGCAGAAATCGTACGCAAGCAACATTAAAGATCCACGACGACCAAAGCCAAATTTCATAGCATCGGATGAAGAACAACTTGTCAATATTGAGTAGATATTTATAGCTTAAGTCTTTCAAAGTAATTACTTCACCCTTCCTTAGAAATTCTTGGCATCAATACTTAAATTGTTGATGTATTTGTTGAGATCTGTACCCATAATATTTTTTTACATTTCATTTATTTGTTGATTTATTTCATGTAATTTCTGAAAGTTTCTATTTATTTTGTTTTGTCTATGAATTTTATTTTATCCTTAGATTTAAACTTATTAATTGAAATAAAATACTAGATTCAAATATTGCAACAGATATGGTATCTATTGCAACAGACGACATATCTATTGGAAAATATCAAATGAATTTAGACATATATTGCAACAAGTAGGCAATCTATTGAAAATTATCAAACAGGTCTTCCCATTGTTGCAACAGATAACTTAGATAGAAACATCAGCATAATGCAATAGATGACCAACCTATTACAATAGATAAACTATTGGTCAGAATAGGTAGAATATCTATTACAACAGATGGACAATCTATTTCATTATAAAAATTCAACTTTCATTAGACATAAAAAATTTTACTACATGTAAAGTGAAAGTGACATGAAATAAAAAAGGCGGAATCCATCGACAGTGTTCATTTTAAACACCTAAAATAAAATAGGCATCAAGTAGACAATATTTATTTTAAACACCTAAAATAAAATAGGAATCAAATGTGTCAGTTTGGTACTTTTTGCCCTGTTGGCAGCTCGTGTGTAATTCACGCAGCCAAGGCTCGTTGAACCCCCATTTTTTTTGGATTTGGCGTCTGATTTAGCCCCCAATGATTATTTTTTCCCATTGTCTTATACATTCATCTTTTTTTCTGAACTTTAACCCTGAATTCTCAAATCTTCTTCTTCATCATCTTTTTTTCTCTATCCAAATTCTTTAAATTATTTGTATTTGTTTTTCTACATATTTTTTTTTATTTTTTTCAACTGAACTTGACAATGTTGAGCTCATCTTTCACTGTTTTTTGTGATAAGATTTTTGATATTGTAGGTGTGGTCATGAATCTCTATTGAAGACTTCTTGGACTCAACAAAATTCAAGTAGTAGATTTTTTACTTGTAAGATTTCAAAGGTAATATTTTTTTTATTTAATAGGTTGATTAATTATTGACCTATAATTGTTTTGTAATTGTGGTCTTGTTTTTGTAGAAGTTGGGTGGATGTGATTACTTTGATTAGTATGAAGAACGACATCCTTCACAAACAAACCGTGTAATCTGGGGTTTGTTTAAGAAAGTCAAGGCTTTTGAAGAGAAATAAAATCGAACAAGAAGATACTACATTGTTGGCATTATTGCTACTTGTTTGGTGTTGTTGGAAAGATGGATATTCAAGCCTAATTGCTAAACTTTTCATTGTGGTGTATCTGTATTTGCTACTGGTTTGGTATTGTGGAGTACATGGACATTCAAGTGTAATTACTGGAAATTATCAAGCAACTTTAGACCTATGTTGCAACATGTAGGTCATTTGTTAAAAATTATCAAAGAAGTCTTCCCACTGTTGCAACAGATAAAACGTAGATAGAAACATCAGCATAATGCAACAGATGACCAACCTATTGCAACAAATAAACTATCTGTCAGAATAGATAGAATATATTTTACAACAGATGGACAATCTGTTGCATTGTAAAAAATTCAACCTTCATCAGAAAAAAAATTGCCACTACATGTATGTAAAGTATGTAAAGTGAAGTGACTTAAAATAAAATTTTTAATTTCACAAGCTCTTCTTTATACACAGGCTCCAAGCATCCAGTTAGTATCCCACAAACCTAGAACTCTTGCATGTTTACCACAGTTTTGTCGCATAGAAAGGTCATTAGTTCAGCCATTTTTATCTTGGTCAGAAAATATTCGATGTGTGCAAGAGTGTGTGACCCGCACGCGGTAGTGGTTTCATTTTTTGGAAGGTTTATGTCCTTTTTTCGACCTTCAAAATCCCATGGTTGGTTCATCAACACTTCCATTGGCAAACGATCCATCAGTTTACTCTGCCTCAATATGATGAGGAACAACTCCAATAGTGGCTGCATGTGGGTAAAAAAATTGACCTCTTCCAAGGCAATTAAGTTGCAGGCATAAACCTTGATCTTTCCCTCCTCGAGAAGTATCTCAAGAACCTGGTAATGTATGTCGTCCATGTTTATGACTTTAAAAATCCTCTTTGCCTCAGTCCAGCTCTTGAAGTGTGGATTTGCCCCCCCCCCCCCCCCAACATATTTTATCATTTTTCATCCCATTGGAGCCCATAAAGTAAAGAATAAAATCCCTCATCACCAAGAGTTGACGTTAGCTTACTTAGATCATCGTACCTATCCTTTTCTTGTAGAATCCAAGGTCTATTATCCTATATGCAATATCATAAGCTTCCGGGTACGCTAATTGCCTTCCCCTCATGAGGCAAATAATTTCTTCAACTTACTATGATATAAGAAGTCAGTTTTTAAATAGGTTAGTAATTGTAAAGAAGAAAAACATAGCGAAAAGATGCAACAGATGGTCCATCTATTGTAGAGGGTTCTCTAAATTTGTTCACAGATTACCCATCTAATGTAACTTATGCAATAGATTGGTAATATGTTACAATGGAACCACCATAAGTTACACCAAAATACACATATGTTGCAACAAATGACAAGTAGATTGAAGGATAGGTTAGTAAAAGTAAACTTACCCTGTCCACGTACTGAGTATGCATATCTGTCATACTTCTGAAGTCTTGGTCAGAAAAGGTATGGATGGGGTAATCTTGTGCGCCTTGCTTGGCATTCTTGGCCCATCGTAGATCCCTCTTCTCTTTGGCACCAAGTTTTGCATATATGTCCACCTTCTTGAATGGACCCTAAACTTTAACAACTTTTGGAGAGGGAGGAGTTGCCATATTTTTAAATTTTTAATTAGAGAGTACTTGGGTAATTGCTCTTTTCTTTCTCCAAACCGCCCCTGTAGGAGTGTATGGCTCCCTCACCTTCTTGGATGGTATGATACCCTTCTTGGATTTTAATTCCTCAATAGCTTTAGTGATAACCTTTAATTTTTCAAAGAGTTTATCTCGGTTATCCTTGTACTCTTTGTATTTGAAATGAGAACATAAGGGTGAAGAGGGTTAAGAGGGACCAGTGTAAGGGTGAGAGAGACCTGTGTAAGGGTGAAAGGGACCTGTAAAAGGGGTGTTTTTAAACATATTTATTTTTTCTTGAGCATTAATGTAATACCCCGATTTACTGAACCGGAATGCTACATGATGCTCATGACCTCAAAGGACCACAAGCTAACGCATGACTGATATCTGTACCTATACACTGCATAATATGACATAATAATGCAGAAACGTGTACTGAAAGGCCATAAGGTTCAATACTGAACATAATATGAATGATATAACATCTGTGTGGGGGTAATATAGTACCCAAAACAAAACTATAAACACTGAAATCTAAAACACAGTAGTTTGCATCTAGTCTGAAAGCCTTTACTGTCTGAATAATTTGAATAAGGAGTTGATGAGACATGTCCCCAACTAAATCCAACTAATAACTAATCAATGAAGTAGTGGAGAAATAATCATGTCCTTGAAGGATGAGGACTCACTTCTATTCTGACTGCTGAGACTGGGATCTACTGCTGATCTGGAACTCGTGTCTCTGAATCAATGGTGTTACATAAGAAGAAAGCACCATAGCGTAAATGCGTCAGTACAAAAGAATGTACTGAGTATACATGTGAGGTAGGCTGAATACATGGGGTTTACATGCATGAATGATAAAAACTGACTAACTAATATGAACGTGAGAGTGCACACATAAATACATAGTAACTGAGATCGTGATAACATGATAATTGAATCTATATACTGATGACATAAATTTACTGAGACCCAGCATGGCTGATATTGGAGTTTTGATAACTGATAACATGAGTGACTGTGTCTGACAGTCCTAAATCTAATGGAACTATCTGAGTTCAGTACTGTGACTGAGTTGGCTGTATTTGGCAGTCCTAAAATCTGAAGAACTATCGGAGTTCTTTTACTGAGACTGATACTGAAACTGTGGGAATAGTTATTTAATTGATATGCCCCAAATATGCTATAATAGCTGAGCTGGGATCCAATCTGTGCCCTGATTGGAAGGGTGTCAATACCGTACCACGGGTAAGGACAACTGTGGGTACCCTCATCTGATAGTGTCCCCAAAAGAAAATAGTGGGGACCTCATCTGACAGTGCTTATCCACCTCATCAACCCTCATCTGACAGTATTGATATCTCAATCTATTCTGGCTACATAGTTCTAGAACACAGAGATAACTGGTAAGAATCATACCCTCATCTGACAGTGTGTGTTCCCATCCTTGGGTTCACTCGGTGCTAATTTCTACTCCCATCTGAAGAGAGTGAACATAGTTGACTGACTGTACATGGACTGAGTTTACTAAATTTCATCGACTGATGGAATACTATTGATATATGATAACTGACTGAGTTTATGAGATTATTGATCTTACTGAGTACTGAGTTCATGAGATTATTGATTTTACTGAGTACTGAGTTCATGAGATTTCTGAGATTTCCTGAGTCACATGACTGACTGACTTCTATGGAACATGGCTTGACTGAGAGTATCATGAAAATATGACATAGCTCTAGGCATACAACTATATTTTTTAGGTACAAGTACCCCCAGGACTCGATAGAAGGAAACTGATAAGGCATGACATTCTTGAATACATAACCAACATCAACAATCCATAATACTTCTTGATCATAAGAATAGAGTTCATAATTCATAATGCCATAAATAAGGGATTTCATGCTTCACATGGTTATCATAGTCTTGATCATGGAAGGGAATGCATATAACATGTACATACTTGCATGATTTCAATATTATGAATGTTGCATAACACAACAGTCAATACACAACAAGAGCATGGAAATTGTGTTGCATCATAAGGGTTAGCATGGACTTGTCATTTAGATACTATTGAGTCATAAGGAACATGATTCTATCATTCTAGGCATTTTATCAAACACCTTACGTGCACACTTTATAGCCTGGTGAAATTATCAATTTAAGAATCTAAAACTACCCAAACTCATAGGTTTTCAATCAACAAACTCACATACTTCATAGAAAGTCATCAAGACATCATCTTGAAACATAAATAATAACTATCAATATGAACATGATAAAATCACAACAAGCAAATCACAATAGGTTATTTAAAACATGATTCTTGGACTCCACGAATGAAAGGGATCCGTAGATGAACACTACGCATACCTTAGTTTGTGATTTTGTGAAGATTGACGGAGAGATTCTTGAAATTTGACGATGAATTCCCTTGGAATTGAACCTTCTATGAAAACCCTAGGGCTTGTTCTTGAGAGTTTTTTTAGAGTAATTGAGTAATTTGCTGAATTATGGCCAAATCTCATGTTATAAGGCTTATATAGGGTGGGGAAATTGACCCTTTTAACCCTAGGACATGTCTTTAATTTCTGAGAAAATTTTTCTGATTTTCATCCTTGGCGCGACGCGCCACTATCGCGCTAAGTCACTGGAAAGAGACAAATGAGAAATTGCACGGTGGCGCGACGCGGAGCTATCGCGTTGCCACCTTGTATGAGACTTGGAAGTTTGGCGCGACGCGTCACTATCGCGGAGCAACACTGGAAATTAAAAATTTCTATTTGAGCTATCTCCGCGATGTGCTGAAGGCTCAGGTGATACACTGTCTTACTAAAAAGGCTCTAAATCTTCATTCGAGTGTTGGATTCGCCTGGGTCTTGAAAATTCCTCATGGAATAATCATTATTCATTTTAGAATCTAATACTAGGCATTCTTGGAATGAAATTAGCTAGGAAGAAAATTCGGGGTATTACCATCAATATGCTCAACATCACGACTGGCAGTAGCATCAGCATACCTGCCACAAACATCAACTCCACCATTAACACCTCCAAAAGAAGCACCCAGATCTATTGCAGTAGGTTGGTCATGAAGATCCTCAACACTAGGCTGACCTTGCCTAACTGCTTTTTTATGGCTGTTGCTCCAGCCAATTAATTCTTTATTAAATCTACTGTTGGGTCTATTATTATATCAAAAAGACCTAGAGTAATAAAAGAAGTCATCCCCAACTCCTTCTTAGTAAGCACGATCCATGGATACACAACCTATAAAAAAGACGGATATATTTAAACCATATAATAATTTACAGTCAGTTGGATTACATGTTAACACAGAAAACTTATGCAATAGATGATCTATCTATCAGAATAGCTAATCTGTATATCACAACAAATTAATAATATGTTGTATCAGATTACCCATCTATTGCATAATTTGCAGTACATGTGAAATCTATTGAGTCGGGTTAAGAGTATCAGAGCAACATATGGTTTATCTATTGAGAAATATGCATCATATATCGTAACAAATTACCCATATGCTGCACTAGTTGTAGTAGACGGGTAATCTGTTATAACAGACGACCCATCTATCGCAACAAATGGCATATCTATTATAATATCTCTATTTGAGTCAAATAATTTAACTTTAAATAAGATGTACTACATCATCAGAAGGGTTAAAGAGATCAATCTCCTTAATTCTTATGTTGCTCTTTGCAGCCAACCACCTAAGGATCCTTGGATAAGAAACCTCATTCGGTTAATCCTTGACCTGCTTTTGGAGGTGAGGAATGGCTTCAAATGCCCAGGCCTAAAATATGTAAACAGGAGGCAAGGAAAAAAGTCATAATAGTTATTCAATATAAATTAATGGATGAGTAAACAAAAAGTCATTAAATTTACCATGAAAGCCTAAGAAAAGTCGTATAATGTGATCGTCTTTGGGGATAGCTTTGTCAGTAAATATTTGACAGTCAAGTAGTAGTTGTCATATCCCCAGGGATGATTGTTGAATTTCTCAAAATCATCAGCAAGCTTTAACATATTAGTAGCTGTCATATCCCAGGAATTGTTGAATTTCTCAAAATCATCAGCAAGCTTCAACATATTATCTTCTATGACTTTGTTGATGCCTTTTGCTAATATAATAGAATGGGTAAACCAAACTAAGCATAATTTATCCCTATACTGCTTTGGTATAGTTTTATCCTTGAGATCTTCTATCAAATTCATCACTTTGTAGCTACGTCCAGCAATGTCCAACAACCTATCTATTTTTTCCTTGCGTTTGTTAGTTTATGTGGGTGGTTGCTGGGACAATGCCTTACCACTATGTAATGGTGGTGATTTAGCTGTCCTGCTTGCCTTGGACCTTTTGCGTGGTGTTTCTTTGGTGAGAGATTCTTTTGGATGATCGCATCTCAAGCCTGTCACTATGGCAAACTCTTTCAAGCCAAAACAAATTGACATGCCACAGTAGTTGGTCTAGATTTCATCCATCTTTTTTCCCTCCTTTGAAGCTTTATCATCCCCCACATACTTGATCCTACGCTTGAGAAGACGATATACCATGCTCATTTGAAAATAGGCAGTGTGGTCCTCAGGCAGCTCAAGAAAGTGTCCAAAACAATTTTTCTTAAAAAGTTCATCTATGTTTTCATACTTCATAATATTCCTAAATTTATCAAAAGGTTTCCCCAACTGACATTTAAGTACAAGATCACTAGTTAGTTCTACAGGGTCATCTATCGGTATCGCAACTTGAAACCTCACAATACTAATAGTTTTGACAGCCTTATGCTGGGATTTCGATATTAATTCACACCCCATTGGTGATGTATTATCATCCTCTTTCTCACTTTCTTCTCTCTCCTCTTCTTAATTATCTTCTTCCTCCTTCTCACTTTCATTTTCCTCATCACCATATACATACACATGTTCACCTCCCTCAACTTCGTTTTCATAACTTTCCTCAGCTTTACCTTTCCCTGACTGAGATTGTTCAGGAAGCTCCTCCGAATCTCTCTGTACTGTAACTTTTTTGTTAGGTGGAAGAAGTTGATCCACTTTCATTTTCTTTTCTTTTGGGAGACATATTTTACCTAGAAATAATAGAAAAAAAATTATATTACAATTGATGTATGTATAAATTTTAAAAAATACATTACAAACACTACCAATATCGACACCACCAACAGCCACCACAAACACCACCAACCAATGCCAACCACCACCACCACAAAAACCACTACAAACATCACCAGTGCCACGACGATGATGACGACCCCCCCCCCACCACCACCATAAACACCGTCCAACAATACCACGACAGTCAACAGAATACTAAGAAAAAAACTAGAGTTTTCTCGAGTTTTTTCTAAGATTTTACTATCAAAACTCAAAATTGTAAACTCATTCTCGAAGATAATAACACTAAAAGTTTTCTTTTTCATAATTAACTTAAAAGCCCTAATTTTTAGAAAAAAATAACAAATAGAGAACTATTCTCGAACTCTGTTACCTATGAAGACAAAGAAAACGACTAATACAAGCAAGAATGAAGTTGAAAATAACACCTATGTGGTCAAAAATAGGAAGAAAATCAATCTGTTGTGAAGGGTTGAGCAACTTGTTGAGTAGTTATTGTTTGTATTGTTGAGAGAGAGAAAAGAGAGAGAACTCGAGATTTGTAATGATGAAATATTTTTCCCACATATGAATGATTTGTATGGGTTGATTTATATTTTGGAAAAGAATGAAAAGTTTTAAAAATATTAATTTGGTCCGAATTGATCTTAATTATTTTTTAAAATTTTAAAAGATATGAGTAATTTTTAATCGTCTCATCACCCAATTGCCAAAAGACTCAATTGAAATTGTAGTTGACCCTATGAACTCACCACTAGTTCTAGCTTAATCAATTTAGGTATTAGATTGACAATGAGGTAATAAGAATCATTTCAACTCAGAGTGATCGATCAACGACTCAGGTTGGGAGAAATGCAATATCAACATCACGCAATTGCCAAAAGACTCAATTAAAGTTGTAGTTGACCCTATGAACTCACCCCTAGTTATAGATTAATCAATTTAGGTATTAGATTGACAATGAGATTATAAGAATCGCTTCAACTCAGAGTGATCGATCGATAACTCAGGTGGGGAGGAACGCAATACCAATATCATGCACTTACCAAAAGACTCAATTGAAGTAGTAGTTAATCCTATGAACTCACCCTCTAAGTATTATCTTGACAATGAGGTTATAAGAATTGCTTCAACTTAGAGTGATCGATCGACGATTCAGATTGGGAGGAACGCAATACCAACATCATGCAATTGCCAAAAGACTCAATTAAAATTGTAGTTGACCCTATGAATTCACCCCTAGTTCTAGCTTAATCAATTGAAGTTGTAGTTGAACATATGAACTCAATTGAAATTGTATAAAAACAAATGATCAACCTTTTGCAATAAATGACTTATCTGTTGAAATTTATCAAACAGATTAAGTCATCTGTTACAACAAATTAACTATCTATTATAAATTATCAAATAGACATTGCCATCTGTTGTGATAGATGACCGAGTCATTGGAAATTTTTAAACAAAAATTGTCATCTATTGCAAAGTATGACTTATATATTTTAAGATGTTTTTCTTAAAGCAATTTAGGTATTGGCTTGACAATGAGGTAATAAATATTGCTTCAACTCAGAGTAATCGATCGATGACTCAGGTCGGGAGGAACACAATACCAACATCATGTAATTGCCAAAAGACTTAATCGAAGTTGTAGTTGACCCTATGAACTCACCCCTAGTTCTATCTTATTCAATTTAGTTAGTATATTGACAATGAGGTAATAAGAATTGCTTTAACTCAGAGTGATTGATCGATGACTTATATCGGGAGAAATGCAATATCAACATCATGCATTTGCCAAAAGACTCGATTGAAGTTGTAGTTGACCCTATGAACTCACCCCTAGTTCTAGCTTAATCAATTTAGGTATTATATTGACAATGACATAAGAAGAATCGCTTGAACTCAGAGTGATCAATCGATGAATCAGGTTGGGAGGAATACAATACCAGTATCATGCAATAGCCAAAATACTAAATTGTAGTTGACCATATAAACTCACCCCTAGTTCTAGCTTAATTAATTTAGGTATTAGCTTGACAATAAGGTAATAAGAATTTCTTCAACTCAGAGTGATCGATCGACGACTCAGGTCAGGAGGAACGTAATACCAACATCATGTAATTTCCAAAAGACTCAATTGAAGTTGTAGTTGACCCTATAAGCTCACCCATAGTTCTATATTAATCAATTTAGGTATTAGATTGACAATGAGGTAATAAGAATCACTTCAACTCAGAGTGATCGACCGATGACTCAGATCGGGAGGAACGCAATACCAACATTATGCAATTGCCAAAGACTCAATTGAAGTTGTAATTGACCCTATAAACTCACCCCTAGTTTTAGGTTAATCAATTGAAGTTGTAGTTGAGCATATGAACTCAATTGAAATTGTAAAAATAAATATTCAACCTATTTCAACAGATGACTTATCTGTTAGAATTTATCAAATGGATTAAGTCATCTATTACAACATATTAACTATTTGTTCTAAATTATCAAATAGGCATTGCCATCTGTTGCGATATATGACCGAACTGTTGGAAATTTTTAAACAAAAATTGTCATGTGCTGCAAAGTATGACATATATTTTAAGATCTTATTTTTTATTTTAAAGGAATTTCCTAATTTCCTGTCTGAGATAAAAAAGATAAAATACTAAGGCAGTAAAAAATATTACTTGGATAACTCAAAAATTTCCTCATTGAGTAGTCTTATCTTGTCTTTTCAATGTCACCGTCTCTTCATGCCCCTCAAAGTTATTAATGAATATTTAAAATCCATATCTAGAATTCTCTCTCCTTCAGCGATAGATTAACTCAACTCATCTCTCTTCTTTATTCAAAATTCTCTTTCTCTCCTCTTTAGGGTAATCATAATCATCTTTTTTCCCCTCTCTTTTCTCTCCTCTTTTGGATGAGGATCCTTTCTAATCTCAACCGATTAATATTTTTTCTCGACTAAAATGGGTGTTCTGATACCTTTGCTTTTTTTACACTGCAGGTATGGTTCACTATTTCTTTTTTCTTCTTGTCTTCTTTTTTGTATGTTATTTGAATTAGATATTTACATCTGTTGTTATTATTGATTTATCCATTACCAGTTTCCTATTTATCGAGAAAACTGAAAGAAAGGTGAATTTTAAGTCTTGAATAAATGAACCTTTGTTTTTATTAAAATATGCAAAAAAGTCATCTATTGGGAGAACTTAAAAGGCCTTATTGTCAGTATCATTTTTTTATGTCTTTTATTTTTTACTTTGGTGTTGTTGTTGTTATTGGAACATGTGATATTTGTGTTGTTGATAGTGTTGGAACATATGATGTTGTTTCTTTGTTGTTGTTGGTGTTGCAATAGTTTTTTCAACTATTGCAACTGATGAATCAACTGTTGGAATAATCATAAAAACTATTGGAAGAAATCAAACTAGTAGCAAGGTTGGTTTGATTTATTCCAACAGATGACCCATTTGTTGCCACAGATGCGTCGCCTATTGTAATAGATGACTCATTTATTTAACATATGGGGAATCTGTTGCATCAGGTGGGTCATCTATTGATTCATTCGATTTGTGTTACCCTTTTATAATGTTCTTTTTTTCTTCTCTTGTTTGACATCAAATATTTTTCTCTTGTTTGAAAATAAAAGGAAGTGAAATTGGATCAACTTTTACCGACTGGCATTAAAAGCTAGAGCAAAGATGGAATTGGAGAAATAAGATGCTTGCAGATGGAACCACTTCATATGTGGGAGGTATGTAGTGCTGATCAACCTATCGTGAAAACACACATCCAGTACACTAATTTTGTGAATGTTGGTTCTTTACCTATTAGGAGTTAATCTTTCAAACAAGATATGAAATTTTACATTTAAGATTGTTAGGTTCGAACTGGTAAGGCTGAGGGACCAAGTAGGTGGTGTCGATACCCTGTTACGGTTTAATAAAGATTTTGCTAATTTTTATGTGTCAAGTTTTGAGAAGGGTTCAAGTTTTTGGTGGCAGTGTAAAAATTTATATGGATGGTTTGCTCGAGGATACTATTATACAGTAAAAGGTGATTGGAAAAATACCTATGTGGCAAGAGAGAGGTGGAGAAGACCATATATCAACTCAGACCTTATTTGGTAAGAAACACGGGGTAGGAAGGAAAATGTAGCAAAACTGGCTGATGAAATTGACATTAAAAATGAAAAATTGAATGAGCTGCGAATGCAAAAGTGTATTCAAAAATGAAAATTCATCAGTCTATTTTGAAAAGAAAAATGCTGAAGTGGATTGGAGTTGTGCACTTTGTTAGGGGACTGCAACTAGCTAGCGTGGCCTTAATGAAGACCCATAAAATGTAGGACCAGAAGTCTAAAGTTTTAGCTTCGTGAGCACCAATGGTGGCAAGATTGTCATTCCGGAATGAAACATAAACCAACAACTCCTGAAGTAAAAATAAGGGATAAAGCCAAGGTGACAATTTTTCAAGTTAAACTTGCATCCCATGCTTTCTGTTTATGGCTCTGTTCAGGTCAAAGGCAGTGGAAACAACAAGGCATGGGATTTTCGCCCAACTTTAACCCTTTTTGTTTCTACTGTCATTGACCTGGTCAGAACTACAAACAGAAAGCATGGGATGCAAGTTAGACTTTAGAAATTGACGCCTTGGCTTTCCTTATTTTTACTTCTGGAGTTATTGGTTTAGGTTTCATTCTTGACTGAAAATCTTACAATCCCCTATGCTCGCAAAGCTGCTTCCTTAGAGTTCTGGTTTTGCACTTTATGAGTCTTCATTGAGGCCACGCTCGCTATTCACAGTCCCTAGTAAAGTGTCCTTCTCCAGTCCTCTTGAGCATTTTTCTTTTTCAAGAACGACTGACGGGTTTTAATATTTGGATACACTTCCACATTTGAAGATCATTCAATTTTTTCATGTCAATTTCATTGGCCAGATTTTCTAGAAGTTCCTTACTTGCTTCCTTGTTTTTCCTCTTAAATAAGGTCTGAGATGATATATGGTCTTCTCCATATTCCCCTTCCCGCATAGGTATTCTCCTAAGCACCTTTTATTGTATAAGTTTTCTCGACCAACCCATCTATATAAATTTGGACCAAGGGAATTTCTATTGGTTTTCCATTGTTGTTTTCTGCAGTGCGAGGCTTCAGAGGCCTTTCAAAAGTCCATTTCACCATTAAAATCGGTCCAATCACTATTGGATATTTATGCTGCCGCCAAAAACTTGAATCCTTCTCCAAACTTGACACATAAACATGAGCAAAGTTATTATGAAATTGTAATAGGGTATCGACACCACTGTCACGGAACCCTTCGGCCTTATCAGTTTACACCTATCAAATTAAACTATAAAATATAGGATCTTGTTTGAAGAATCAATGCCTAATCGATAAAAAACTGCATTCACAAAATCATTGTACTTTATGTGTGTCTGTCATGATAGCCTGATCAATAATACATAACTCTTACACATGAAAGTGGGTCCATTCATCTGTACATACCTTATTCTTCCTACCCCATCAATGTTCGTGTTTATTCTTCACTTCCCATTGTTAAGTAGTGTACAAAACTATGAAGGCTCAAAGGGTAACCATCTTCAATGTCAGAGGACTACTTGCCCGTCAAGAAAAAACAAGTGCTACAAGTCGTGACTTTTCACCTTTTTTGTTTCAAAATATATTTATATAATAAAATAGTCACCAATTTGGATTAATTAAGGTATGTGATGGCTATTAAAAAAGAGGTGAGCAGTCGTGACTTTTTGTCTAACACATTCAAAACAACAGATGAATCAAATTCCCTTTCCGTTGTAACTGATGAATCGGCTGTTAGAAGAAATCAAAATATCTCCTCCAATAGATGGTCCATCTATCGCAACAGATAATCCATATGTTGTAATAGATATCTCATTTGTGGCACATACATACCATCTGTTGCAATAGATATTAAATTTTTTATGACAATGGGTTATCTGTTATGACAGATGGATGATCTGTTGCAACAACGCAATAATAACGGTTGCTATTAAGTCTCGAACCATTTTGAAAAGGTGAAATATTTGAACGAAAAAGAAAAAATTGCACCTTTTCACAGAAAATAAAAAGCCAGTAGTTTGAATGTAATTAATACAATGGAGCTGAACAGTGGTGCCTTTTTGCCTAAAACATTCAGATTTAATTCTCTATAAATAGGTCCCTCCTTAATCTTTATTCTACTCCAATTTTATTTATTTCTTGCATTTTTGTCTTTTCGTCTTATAGCTCCAACCACTTCTATTCAAAGAGCATATTCTTTTCTCATCGAGGTAAGTTCTTTTTTCTGTGTAAATCTACTAGTTGATAGTATACATTGTATTACATTCAGAATCTTTTTTTTTTACTTTTGTTTTTACGTTTTTTGTCAATTCATGTGTATAGATATGACTGATCCTGTTTGGGAAATTGCTATTCTGTGCGACACCGTGCGGGAACTTCAGAGGTAGGTTAACGACCTGCAGAGGGAGTTGGTCGCTGTGAGAGAAAGAATATTCAGAGAGTTGCAGAGGCTGATGAGGGTCCTGCTACTGTCGGTTGAAGATTGGCTGGTTGGCAATAATAATGATGATAATGATAATAATAATAATAATTAGAATTTATTTTTTCTTTTAGCATATGTATTTTAATTTTTCTATATCAGATCTATATCTACACCGAATGTATTTTGTTTTTTGTCTAATGAAAAATTTATTTTTGGTCGACTTTGGCTTTTTAATTCTTATTTAATTTTCATTCTATCTATTTTTTCTTCTAAACATGTCGACGGTTGGAGGTAAGGAGCAATTTTGAATTCAGTAGCAATAACAATTTTGGCTTTTGAGTTCTTTCAATAGATAGAACATGTGTTGAAACAGATTGGTCATTGATTGAGTTTATGTCAACAGATCATCCATCTGTTGCAATAAATTTGTCATCTTCTTGAGGAAAATATTCCAGTTTGATGAACTGTATTGCAATAGATAGGTAATCTGTTGAAAATAATTTTGTGGTCTGCTGTATTTAGTTCATGTTTTGCCTCTTTTTATTGATGCACAAGTTATTAAAAAAGATATTTTATATAATAAATGATAACATTTACATTCACAACAATGAGTTAAATATATAAAAATTTACAACAAACAACAATACAAGTTTTTGCAATTACAACGATCATGGTGGATTACGACCTGGGCATGTAGTTCTTTTGTGGCCAGCACTTGCTTCTTACATATGGAGCACTTGTTTCTTCCAGATGAAAATAATTCTACGACTCCACACCTTCTCTTATATGTCCTTCTTTCCAATTTGATAGTGCTTAGGTCAATATATGGAGGAGGTATTAATCTCGCCAAAAGCTCAATAGGAACAACCCAAGATTCTTTGGGAGGCACCAGAGTAATATGCCTACTATATACCATTGTATATTTTTCCACCGAATAGTATTGAGAGGAGTACTCATAAATTTTAGTCTCATATTTTGCACCGTATTGAGCTCGAAGAGCTGCCATAGCATGTGGACAGGGTATTTTGTCCAAGTAAAAACCTCTGCACGTACAAGATCTTGTTTGAAGATTGACCGTGGCAACATCACCATAATAGTTAATACTGAACTGGTAATCTGCTATTTGATGAGATAATAACCTATTCCCCAGACTGATGTACATTGATATTATTTCTTTTGATTCTAGAACAAATGGGGTTCTTGGGTCCTCGTACTCCACACGCCTTTTGTAAAAAAATTGGCCGTACTTTTTTTATTATTTCAAATAGAGCCTTGATGGGAAATTTTCTTTCAACACCAAACAATGAATTCGCCTCGGCTATGTTTGATGTTATATTGTTTCTATACAGAAGAATCACTTAGTACGACATCATACTGAACTTGTAACTCAGACAAGACATTAAATTCATAAGAATGTACCTATTTGCCGGACAAAATGCCCGACTCCATTTCTCAAAACCAACACGTACGAGATGTTCTACTGCCTTGGGATGCATATCTGCTATTTGATTGAAATGATCTAAAAATTCCTCTCTACTATATGTATTAGCTGCTCTACAAAAAAGGTTCACGACCCTTTCGTTGTGAACGTTAGTCCGAATGTTCTCTCCATAATGCCTGATGCCAAAACCAAAGTAAGCTAAAGTGAAGAAAATTGAAACCATCTTTGAAATACCTGGATGCCTATCCGAAACAAAACACAACTCTTTGGTATCTTCGATTCAACTTCGTAGTTGTTCAAACAAAAATCCATAAGAGGCATCATATTCCTTGTCCGCTATACAAAAAGTGATAGGAAAGATGTTATTCTCCGCATCATGCACCACCGTCGCTACAAACTCCATTATACCTGCTCCTCAAGAAGATACCGTCTACAACTATGCCTTTAATCAAAATGTCAAAAACCTTGAATCCAAGAACCATAGGATACAAAAAAGTACTTGAACTTTCCATTTTCATCAACATGCAACACCGTCTTACTTACAGGATTTGTCTACTCAAGCATGTAATGGTAGGCATCGAGGAATGCATACCCATGCTCATGTGTTCCCCTAACCAAGTCCTTGGAAATCCCCATGGCTGTATATATCTTTCAATAACTAACCAGGACACCTAATTTCATAAGGATTTGATTTGCCATAACCCTTGTAGAAGGGCCTTTGCCATCGGGGAATCTATTCTTGAAGTATTCTCCAAGGACCTTTGTCGTGGAGTGAGGATTTTGGAACGAAATATGCTCTGAACCACATGTGTGATACTTTTCATGTTTATGAATGATGAATCTTTTAGAACTTATTACTTCACGCTCTTAACCACTACTTGCAGTTTGAATTAGCACATTTGTAGCAAAAGACTTTGCTCGAATTAATCACCTTCATTATTCTGAAATCTTTTTTCAAGCAAAAAATAAACAAATTAGTAGATAATTCTTTCTTATTCTTGAATGACATTTCCTTGTAAAAGCCGGTCTCATCGTCTTGATGATTGCCAGACTATGTCGATCGAGAAGAACTGCCCACCTATTGATCGCATCAACAAGCGTAGCTGTTTGATCATCATCTGGAATTTCATGTCTAGATCATCCAACCTATCATCAAAGATGTCTTGTTGTTGTTGTTCTTCTTCTACATTTTGGTTCTCATTCTCTCTCGTATTTTCAACCACGTACACCCTTAACACTATCCTGGATGAATCACTAAGATAAGCACGCAATCGAACCTGATCAGTTATCTTGAAAGGTAGTACCCTTTGATTTTCAAAGGAGCTGTGTATGTAGCTGATGACGAGTTCTTCCGGTTGATAATTCAGTTCATAATAGCTGATGATTAAGCTCACAAAATCATTATACGAAATATCACTTTGGACTGTCATAGCTATCATCTCTAGAATTTCACCCTCCTAACGCCATACATATCGATTTCTTTTCTCGATCCATTGACCATGACAATCCACCCCTATTATTATTGATCCCTCCATTAGTGGTACCTGAATAAAGTCATTTGTTAAAAAAAGTTAATTGTGATTTCATAGTGTTGTAATATGAATCCCAACAGATGTGTAATCTGTTGCAACAGGTAAGTGATTAATCATAACAGATTACTTACCTATTGGGATTTATGTTATGCTCTTGAAGATGATTTCAACAGATGAGTCATCTGTTGTTGTAAGACACCGTAAAAATCGCATGTCAAATTCAGCTCGTAAAGCTCCATGAGAGATTCCAACACTTAGAAATTTTTCTGCTAAGTGTTCAAGTTCAACACTTACTTTTATTTTAGACCTCATAACTTCGGGGATTTATTTGATGACCTTCCCGACCTCCTTTTTTAGATTTTCAAGTTGCATTGCGATGGAAAAAGTCCCTAGTACGTAGTGGACACATTCCAGGCTCATTTTGGGTGCGTTTCAGTGGCTAACTCTCTGGTTTGAAATGCTCCCGCATTTCGGGCGCATTTCAGGTCAAAAATTTCAGTTAACTTCAAACTATCATAACTCCCAATATATAATAAACTGTGAGATATTCTATATGTCAATGGAAATATCTTTGAGTCTTCTTTCCAATGAAATTAGTTTAATTCCATTTGGACATCTAAATAAAAAGTTATGATCAATTTACTTCAGCCTATTAGACAGTCAATTAGGGACAGATTTGACCTTAATTGTTCCTTAGGGGTATTTTGGTCATCTTTCACCCCTATATATACCCCAAACACGGGATTAAGACTTATTTGTAGCAAAATATACTCCTCTTCTCAAAATCCTCTCAAGAACTCAAGCAAGGGTTTCAAATTGAAGACCCAAATTCCATCAATTGAAGAACATAACTCTTCATTTATCTTCAACATCAAAAGAAGGGTTTCTCTCAAGATCATAACCTATAACAAGAATCAAATCCTTCTTCAAGAATACATGATATTAAAGTTTTTCAAACTCAAGATCCAATTTATTTTCTCTCAAAGGAACAAGAACCCTAGTCAAGGAATCAGAACATGTCTAAGAATTTCTTCAAGAATCTTCCACCTAAGGTATGTGTAGTGTTCATCCACGGATTCCTTTCATCCATAGGAGTCCAAGAACCATGCTTTAAAAACTATATTGTGATTGTCTTATTGAGATATGATCATTTACATATTGATGGTTGTTATTTATGCTTCAAGATGTTAATTTAGAGTGATTCTCATGAAGTATGTGTGCTTGTAGTTAAAACCCATGAAATTGGGTGGTTTAAGATGACTAAATTATGAAGAACACCTATGCCATAAAGTGTGCATACAAGGTGTTCGAAGAAATGCCTAGAATAGGCATAATCATGTTTTCATGATTTAAGAGTGCTCAATTAACAAGTCCTTACTCCATGTTTTATGATTTCACGTGAATTCCATGTTGTGTGAATAAAGTTTGAATCTTTACATGTTGTTCATGATACCATGATATTTTGTGGATTCAATTGGTGGAATTGAGTTGAATTATGGTGTTATGGTGTATAAAATTGATCATTAGGCCTATGCCCTAAATTGTGAATGCAAGGTGTTTGTTAAAATGACTAAGTGAAGAAGAATTGAGCACTTTGACCTATTTGTGATGTAAATGATGATTCCATGCCATATCCATGTGCTTAAGTTGACTCCCATGCTAAATATATGCCTACCATGTGTTTGATAATGTGCCTCAACGAATAAATGATGATCAAGTACCTAGTCTTCATGCTCCAAGATTTTCCCATGTCTCTTAAGTTATGCCATGTCTACTTGATCCAGATGATTTCTATGCTATTAATGTACTATGAATATGTTGTTGGCTTGTCATGATATTAGAATTGACCATGATGTTAGCTATATGAAAAGGTTATGAAAACCACATGATTTATGAATTCCCCGTAGATGCTATATTATGGATTGTTAATGTTGGTCAAGTACTCTTGTATGTCAAGTCATGTCAGTTTCCTTCCATCGAGTCCTGGGGGTATTCGTACTCAAAAAATATAGCTGTGTGCCTAGAGCCATGTCATGTTTTCATGATACTCTCAGTCAAGCCATGTTTAGTAGACTTCAGTCAGCTAACAGAACACAGTAGCATTTACTCAGTTAATGAAATTCAGTAGTGTTCCGCTAGTCATCGAAAATCAATAAACTCAGTCCATGTTCAGTTTAGTTAAATAGAACAATCAGTAATAGTTCAGTTAATTCTAGTATTAACTAGGAAATCAGTTCAGTATAATCAGTTCAGTGTCATTCAGTTGGGAGTAGGATTCAACACCGAGCGAACCCAAGGATGGGAACTCACCTGCCAGTAGAGGGTGTGATTCTTAGAAGTAGTCCTTGCGTTCCCGAACTATGTAGCCAGCATAGGTTGAGACATCAATACCTGCCAGTTGAGGGTAGATGAGGTTGTTAACCTGTCAGATGAGGGTTCCCACCATTCTCATTAGAGTACCTGCCAGATGAGGGTCACTCACAGCTTGTCCTTACCAGTGGCGCAGTATTGACACTCTTCCAATCAGGGCAAAGATTGGACCCCAGCTTAGCTATTATAACGTATTTAGGGTATATCAGTTAGATAACTACTTCCCACAGTTTTAGTATCAGTCTCAGTAAAAGAACTCAGATAGTTCTTCAGGATATCAGGACTGTCAGATACAGTCAACTCAGATACAGTACGGAACTCAGCTAGTTCCATCAGATTTAGGACTGTCAGATACAGTCATTTATGCTATCAGTTATCAGAACTCATGTTATCAGATATATCAGTTATCAATCAATCAAATCATTTCTTCATAATCAGAGCTATTAGAAACAATCATCCCTTTATCAGTAATATAGTATCAGTCTTCCTGTATTAAGTAATACAGTATCAGTTCCTCACTTATTAGTGAATTACATATTAATATCAGTAAACTCAGTCATTCAGTATCTCAATATCAGTAAACTCAGCCATTCAGTATCTCAGCATCAGTAAACTCATGTTGTCAATATTCAGTCTCAGTAGTCAATATCACCACGAGTTTAGTTGCAGTTACGTATGTATGTATGTATGTATGTATGTATTCTCATGTTCATATCAGTTAGCATTGTTCATGCATATAAAACCCTTTGCATTTAGCCTACCTCACTCATATACTCAGTACATTCAGTCGTACTAACACATTCGCGCTATGCTGTTTTATTTGACGCCATAGGTACAGAGGAACGAGTTTCAGAGCAGCAGTAGCATTGTAGATTTCAGCAGTCAGTGCTCCTCTTCATTCGAGGACAATATTATTATTACTTTATTACAGTATTTCAGATTAGTTTTTTAGTTCATGGAGTTAGTTGGAGACATGTTCCTTCAACTCCTTATTCAGTTCAGTTAGAGGCTTTCAGACTAGATGTCAGATTAGATGTTCAGACTTCAGTATTTATGTTTTTTTTGGTATTGTTATACCATGTTTTTCAGATATGTTTTAGTATTGAACCTTATGGCCTTACAGTTCATGTTTTCGCATATTTTATGAGATATTATGCAGTTTACAGGTACAGATATCAGTCATGTGTTAGCTTGTGGTCCTCCGGGTTCATGAGCATAGTGTAGCGTTTCGGTTCAGAAAATCGAGGCGTTACAGTTGTAATAGGTGAATCATATATTGCAACAGACTATACATCTATTGCAACAGACGATGCGTCTGTTGCAATAGAGTACAAGTTCTATTACAACAAGTTATTAATTTGTTGCAACAGATATTTTCCTTGTTGCAACAAATGATACATCTGTCGGAATCGAGTTCAGGTTCTGTTGCAACAAATAACTAGTATGTTGCAATAGATGACCCATTTGTTCGATTTATTTCACAACACTATAGAACCATCAACATGACTTCAACATATGTCTTCCATTGCAACAGATTGCTCATCTGTCGTAACAGATGATATAGATGTTTAAAAAGATGTGTTTTATGTTGCATTCATGTTCGCATGCTATCTTTTGTTGAAAAAGTAGCACAATAACAGTTACCCAGATGACAAATTCAACTAAAAATCATAATTTGACTTACCAAAGTCTCCACTGAAGTAATGCAAAGTCGAAAATGATGTATGAAATAAAATTTGACCTAAGAAATTGGTCAGATAGCAGCAGTGGCGGTAATAACAACAACAACAATGGTTAAAAAGAAGAAGATGAAGATGATAATGAAGTAGAAGATGATGATAATGAAGTAGAAGATGATGAATATAGCAACAACAATGAACAACAAAAATCGTTCAGAGAGAGAAAACAACCATGGATGAGAAGAGAAAAAAACACGCCTTTTCCCTCCGTTTCCCATTATATTAGTTAAATATTTGATTCAAAGTGTAAATTTAAAAACTTATGAGTTATTCTCAAACTTCCCCAACTTTCTTAATCCATAATAAAGTAATTGTCACATACACTCAATTATTAAGACTTGAGTCACCTACACCTCATTTTCAAACTATTTTGTCACTTTTAGCTCCAAGCCCCAACTTTTCTAGTTATGTTTCCATGAATATTAAATTCATAAGTAGGAATAATGATACATTGCATAATCCACTTGATAAATGTTTCGTGAAATTTCATTCTAAGAAATAATCTACAAATTATGATTTCTGCTATAATTTTATATACCGTAGAGCAAAAACTTCTGAGCCTGAATTGATCATATTTCTAGAACTTTTCAATTTAGAAATCAGTTTTATGAGAGTCTAATTCGAAGAGGATAGCAAATATCCTAATTAAAAAAAATTAGTCATAACTTTACAAATATCACTAGTCATAGTAGTTCAATATTTTTGGAAGAAAAAAGATGTCATGTCTTCTATTCATATCAAAATTATCTCTAAAGAAAAAAGATGCTTTTAAAAGGGGACATATCAAAAGTAGTATCTCTTATTTCATCATAAGTAACCTCTCTAATAAGCATATCATTAACAAAATTATCTACTAGAACATAAATTAAATTCAGGATGAAATACAAGTTAGACAGTCTAGACGTAGTGAATAAATTCTATAAAATCTTGTCATTTCATTCACAATATCACTATGCTCATAAATTTAATGACCATCATGGAATTGAAGCCCCTTAATATTGTTATATTTGCGTCTTTGAATAATTTTCATATGAAAAAAGAGGTGTTTTTATAAATATCGCTAGCATATTTTAACTTATTATTTTAAAATTAAAGCTGATAATTATTTTTTTATATTCTTAATATTAAAAAAGTTAATTTCTTAAAAGTTGTTCAACTTTTTCAAAATCTATCTAATAAAAAGATACATGCGATTTTATCCGAAATTACCTAATGCTGAATATTCATGAAGAAGTGTTTTCCCATGCTTTAAAACTTATCATGGCTAATTCGAATGCTTTCTTCTATAAATCTTTGATTACTTTTGTCAAATAATATGATTGAAAGAATTTTAAGCTAAGTTTAATTTTCGAGAGGACACATAACTCTTTGAATGAAAGACTGTTCTTGGTGATAGATATATATATGTATACTAGTTTTATGAGGTTCGTGCTAAGCTCGGGCCCAAAGTCAAGATATAAACATAATAATTTAAATTTAAAAATATAATTTATATCATATATTTTTTACTTTATAATTAGTGTAATCGAATGATATCTGAAATATATCTTGTTGATAAGTTTCATAATTATTAAAATATTTAATCATATAATTAAATAATTTTTAAAAAATAATTTGTGAAGACAAAATTATTATCAGAGTATTATAATATATCAAAGTGCTATAAGTTATTTGATATTTTATAAAATAATATGATTTAAAATATGTAATAATTAGGATTCAAAGAAGATCACCATAGAAACTATTGATATTTTTATAAATTTGTGGGTACGTAATTCTTTAGTTATAGATAAAAATAAATTATATTTATTGAGTTTTAATTTCTCTCATGATTTCAGTGGTAAGAGTTTTGCAATATATATATTTTTTCATCTTATAGAATTATCTGAAATAAAATATCCCAATGACTTCAAATTTATATTATAACTATTATAACCTTAATTTAGAGTCATATATAAGTTAACTTAATAATGGTCTATAAGAATATTAAGGATAATTAAACTAACAATAATAGATTACTCCATTTGGTCTCTTTAGTTATTATGTATAATTTTTATACGCTCCTTAAAATAATATTCTATTCGCCCCATTTTAATTAGTCTTTGATATTTTTTTCATATCCATCAAGAAAAATAATAAATACAAGATATTATTTATTAAGTTATTTTATGTATTATATATTTTTGGATGATTGAATATAATATTAGAAAAACTATAAGGTAGTAGTTCAAATCATTGCAAAGTGTAATTTTGTATTAAGTTATCTTGAATAATTTTTTGAGTTCAAGTTATTGTTGATTATGAAAGAAATTTTAATTAAAAGATAATCTAACAAGTGGAAAGAAAAAATCAATTGCAAAAATCCAAGTGCAATAATCTTAACAAGAAGAATACGGACAAATATAAAAATATATAAGAAAAACCACCATCACTTGCTATGTGTAATAACCTTATTTGATCATAAAAATTAGAATACCAAAAATGTCCTTGTGAGGACTACTAAAAGTACAACATCCTCTCTTATATATAGTAGTAAAGTAAAGTATATATATATATATATATATATATATATATATATATTGGAAAAATTATTTTCACATTTCAGTTTTGCTTTAAAAATTAAATTTTCCTCAAGTTTAAATAATAATTTATCCTAATTAAATCCTTAAAATTCCTGATGTACTCTTTCATATCAATTTCTTTTTGTTTTACTTCTTTAAAAATAATGATATTTTTATTTTCTTTTAATTTTATGTAATAATTAAATTTATAAAAATATAAATATTATCTTTTGAGTGAAAAAAAAGAAATACTAATTAAGTGTATAATAATAATTTATAATGAAGTAAATTAGCATAATAATAAAATTAATTTTAGTAACAATAATCAAAAGCTTAGTATTTATTTATAAAGTGAAAATAACAGACAATAATAACTATACAACTATATTTCGACGTAGAAAATACACAATAATTGATTAAATTAAGGTTTAATTTTTAGAGATTGTATTTTGAAATTTTAAAGTATTTTAAACTATAATTGATGTAATACTCTATTAATGAGAATTAAAACTTATTTATTCATATAGATAATAGAGAATACCTCCGTCATTTCATATTAGACCCTCATACTAAAAATAGTTGCTTCATTTATTTGTTCAATTTATAAAATCAAGAGGATCTTTTATTTTATTTTTTAAATTTCTATCCTTAGTAGTAAATAATTGCATAAAGTATTGATAGTCAAATTTAAAGTTCAAAAGTATTATTAGTAAGGTTATTTTAATAAAATACACTTCAAATTAAAATTTTCCTAAGAAGTGTGTCATATCAAGAGGAACCAAGTAATACGAAATCCATGGAGTAAGAGACATACATACACACACGCTTATTGCATATAGTATGGAAATAATGATCATAAAGATAATATTAAATATCATGACAAATTCATAAAAGTATTATTCTACTTTTGATGTTAACGAACTTATATAAAAAGTTATAAATACCTAAATTAAAAAAATACTATATAATATAAAGAAGTATTACATAAATATATTTGCTATAACAAAGGTAAAATAAGCATTGCATAAGATAGGATGCAAGGGGGAGCTTGATTATTATTGAAAGTTGAGACGAGAGTTTACTTTTTAAAATAAAATTGAGAGGTGAAAATAATTTTCACCAATAAACTAATAATGCTGACATAAAATTATTTATTTCTTGCCATATATATAGTAACATTTAGGTCAAATGTCCACAATTACACACATCTCCACCTTTTGTAGGTGTACAGAAAGCATTTAAAAATTTGTCCCCCACTCATCTTTGCATTGTTTTATGCATTGATCTATATCACGTGTAGAAATAAAGATTTTGCTTTCACCTTCCACAACATAATTTTCTTATATAATAAAAATCATCAATACAACCAAAGAGAGTACCATCTTTAGATTCATTTTCTTCTTTTGATAACGGATGATAGTGAGATTCAAATTCAATACCTCTATTTGCTCTCGATATATAAAAAAAATTATTCGATATTTATAGGAATAGTAGTGTCTCCATTAGTATTTAAGGATGAATAGAGAAGTCATAAATAAGTATTACATAAATTAATTACCAAAAAATAAGGACACTTTTAGGTATGTTTATAATAAAAATCTAGATCTAGTTGCTTATAATTATTTTTATTGAACCAAGTTAAAAAAATTTCTTATTCAAGCACTGTCTAGTCAAAATCAAGTTTTTAAAGTGTTGAGATTGATTAATTAATTAATTATCACAAATTTACGTACGTTTATAACAAAATCTAGATCTAATTGGTTAGAATTATTTTTATGGAATCAAGTTAAGTATTTTTTTTAATTCAAGCACCATTTAGTCAAAATCAAGTTTGAAAAAATTTTCAGATAATTTGACCAGTCGTACACCACAATTAGATAGACTTCTCTATAGCAACCATTCCTAATAACATACACCAAAACTAGACAGACTTCTCTATGACAACCATTCCTAATAACATACACCACAACTAGACAGACTTTTCTATGACAACCATTCCTTATAACAAGATTATTCTTTTTAGTTTAATAGTGTCCACAAATATCAGTTTATTTTTAAGACACTCAACAAAAAGAGCGAAAAACCTATATACACAAAGGACAAGAATTTAGGTGGCCTAAAATGGACCATGCCCAAAGATATAAAGTGATGTTGCCCAAAAGTTGCCAGGCCACAAAACTAAATAAATTCCCAAAGTTTGAAGTTTAATTAAAGAATAAAGTACTACCTCCCCTATACCCCTTCTTTGAATTATGATCAAAATTTGCTATGACATACTCTAACTTGACGGGGTCCTAAAACCCTAATAAATTAAATTTTAGTATATTTTTATCATTTTTTTTTTAGCTAATGTGCATCTTTTATCAACCTTTTTAGCTAACGTGACACCTTTGACGTGGGCCCCATTTTATGTAATAAAGGTGTTACGTCAGCACAAAAGATTGATCGAAATATGTTAAAATTGAGTTCAGCGGAGATAATAGGATCCCTGTGAAGTTGGAGTGCATTATAGCAACTTTGGTCATAGTTCTGGGAGTACTGAATGCTTATCTCTACAAAAATTTTTGACTTTTTGCATAATTACTTAAAATACCAATTTTGGATCTGTGAAGATACATAATTAGCTCCCGATACATCCAATGGAGAAACATTTTTTCCTTTATAAAGATACATAATTAGCACCCAATATATTTTTTTCGATTTTAGATCTGTCGAGATACATAATACATCAAACGAAGATACATTTTTTCCTTTCTTAAGATACATAATTGGCTTTGAATATTTTTTTTCGATTTTGGATCTATCGAGATACATAGTTAGCTCCCGATACATCCAATGAAGATACATAATTAGTTAAGATTTTTGTAATTATTTTGTAAGGATGGAGATTTGTGTAAATATAGTAAGTTAAGGTGTATGTTTATGTTATTTCTATTAAATTATTAAAGGGTGAAAATCATATTTCCCCTAGACGTTACTTTAAATATCAAACTCCCTCCTCAACTTTAAACAACAAGCACTCTCCACAACCTTTTTCTTATTTGTTCTTTTTAGATATCTATTACCCTTACATTATTGATCTTTATTTTTCTTTATCTCTTTAAAATCATGATTTTGTGACGTTAATGGAGTTCTAAATAAAATAAATGATACGGATAAAAAATTAATTTATTAATAATAATTAAAACTATAATATCTATTTATATAAGTGCAAATAACAAATATAAAAACTGTTTAAACATATTCCAATGCATGTCATACAATAATATTTAATAAAAATAAAGATATATTTTATAACAAATTAATTTCTAAAGTTTACTTATATTGTAAATAAATTTTCATTTATTATTTAGAATATTTCATTAGTGACGATCGAAACTCATTTATCTTATACAAACAATAGAAAATAATAGAAAAGCAAAACTTAAATGTGCGCACACACAAAGATGCATACATATGTATATATACATGCTTAATGCATGTAGTAAAATAACCATCATAAAAAGTAGAGAAAATACATAAAGTCACCACTAAAATTATCTCGAATTTGCTAAAAGAATTTTAACTTTGGGGGCGGCCTAATACACTCTCAACAACTCTGTAATGATACTTTTACATCATTTTTGGACAAAGCCAAATTTTTAGAGTGATAATGTTAATCACACACCAATTATTACTTGACACATTAAATTAATTTAAAACTTTTTTTTTTTTTAATATTTTTTTCTTTTCTTTCTTCTTTCTTTTTTTCTTTCTACTTTTTAACCACCACCCACCTCCATAAAACAACCCCCACAATGACAAATACAAAAACATTATTATTCCTAGTTTTATAGTATCCACAGATATCAAATTTTTTAAAGATAATCAACAAAGAGAGAGAAACTTGGCTATATATACAAAGAGGACAAGAATTCAGCTGGTCCAAAATGGACCATTCCCAAAGATATGAAGTGAGGTGACCCAAAACTAAATTAATAGTGGAAATAACATAAATTTATTGTAAATGAGTTATTGGTGGATGTTCACATACTACACACACTTCATATACTATACATATTACATATACTATTGTAGCATGTAAAGAAGACATTTTTTTTATGAATGTATTTTCACATACTACACATATTACAGATACTCTTGCCTATAAAAGGCATTGTATGCTACATTATAAAACACACCAAAGTAGAAGAAAATAAAATATTTTCTTATATCTATAGGTCTCTCTTCCCTCCCCTTTCATTTTAGTATATTTCAGAATATTTATTTACAATACGTTATCAGCACGACTCTACTCTTTTTCAAGTTTTCAATCCATCAGATAATAAAATTTTCTCAATCTTCAACTGGATCCAAGATGAGTAATAGAGATGTGTGTCTTCTTGATAGTGCTACAAATCACACTATATTAAGAGAAAAGAAATATTTTTCTAATTTAATTATGAAAATGACTCATGTTAATACAATATTCGGTAGTACAAAGTTAATTCGGAGCTCTGGAAGAGCGACTTTATTACTACCCGGGGAAACAATATTGGCCATTGATAATGCATTATAGTATAGCAAGTCTCAAAGAAACTTGTTACGTTTCAAGGTTATTCACCAAAATGGCTATCACATTGAGACTGCAAATGAAGGAAAGATTGACTATCTTTATATTACTACAATAAAAGATGGAGAAAAATTTGTGCATAAAAAATTACCTGCACTTTCTTCTGGATTGTATCATACAAGTATTTATATGGTTGAATCACATGCCATAGTAAATAAAAGGTTTACAGATCGTAATGATTTTATCATTTGGCATGACCGGTTGAGCCATCCCGATTTTAATATAATGCATAGAATTATTGAGAATTCACATGGACATACTTTGAAGAATCAAAATATTCTTCAATCAAAGGAATACTCTTGTGCTGCTTGTTCTCAAGGAAAATTAATTATTAAACCATCAGTAGCTAAGGTTGGGATTAAATTTCCTGCATTTCTGGAACGTATACAGGGTGGTGTATGTGGACCGATTCACCCTTCGTGTGGACCTTTCAAATATTATATGGTCTTGATAGATGCATCTACAAGATGGTCACATGTGTGCTTATTATCAACTCGTAATATGACTTTTCCGAGATTGTTGGCTCAAATAATAAGGTTAAGAGCACAATTTCCAGATTATGCAATAAAGACTATTCGTCTTGATAATGCTAGTGAGTTTACATCTCAGTTCTTTAATGATTATTGTATGTCAACTGGAATAAAAGTTGAACATCTGATTGCTCATGTTCACACTCAAAATAGTCTAGCAGAATCACTGATCAAACGTCTTTAATTGATAGCTAGACCAATGTTAATGAGGACAAAACTTCATGTTTCAACATAGGGGTATGCTATTTTGCATGCAGAAACACTTGTGCGTATAAGGCCAATCAGCTATCATAAATTCTCCCCATTACAGTTGGTTTTTGGTCAAGAATTAAAAAGGCCGACCCCTTCGGTGTCTCTTGGCCTTGGAGGATTGTAATACTGCTCCGCCACCTTTATGTCGATGATCAGGATATCATCACCTAATAAAGCATAATCAGCAAAAGGAGATGTCCTCGTTGCGTATGCATATTTTGCTTTTGTAGTTGCATCCGAGTGAAGGAGAATAAATCTTAAGTCACCAGACGGTATCAGTTCAATTTCATCCGTCCAAAGCGAGTTACAGAGCTCAAGGGGTGTTTCCATCTTAGAATTTTTGAATGTGCGGTATATATTTTAATTTCTCCACCACAACATACAAATATGGGACCCCAAAGAAGGTTGGACATATATGTTAGGTATGAATCTCCTTCCATTATAAAATATTTGGAATCTATGACAGGAGATTTGTTTACGGCAAGATTTGCCGATTGTTATTTTAATGAATCAGTATACCCAACATTAGGGGGAGAACATGAGCAGCTGAAACATGAGATAGATTGGAATGCATTATCACTATCTCATTTAGATCCTTCGAAAATAATGTGAGCAAGAGGTTCAAAAGATGATTTACTTGCAAAATATTGTAAATCAGCTACCAGATGCATTTACTAACCTTTCAAGGGTTACTAAATCTTATATTTCAGCTGTGAATGCTACAGTTCGAGTTAATGTCCTGATAGGACAAGTAGTCAATGCAAATGAGTCTAAGCGACGTTTGAAACGTGGTAGACTGATTGGTTCCAAGGATAAAAATCCTAAAAAAAAGAAATAAATGATCAAAATGATCACAATATAATGGAAGTCGCTCAAAAAGAGCCTCAAGATCTAACAAATGATAAGACCACTGAGGAGGTTAAAATACCTGAAACCAATGAGAATAAAGAAATCTCAATAAGTTATGTCTCAATGAGAAATAAGTGAAATCGAAATAATATTGTGGTTGACAATATTTTTGCTTACAATGTTGCTACTGAAATAAAGAAACAAGATGAGGATTTGGAACCAAAATCTGTTAATGAATGTAAACAGAGAAACGATTGGACAAAATGGAACGATGCAATTCAAGCAGAATTGACTTCACTTGAAAAATGTAAAGTTTTTGGAACAATAGTCTGAACACCTGAAGGTGTCAATCCAGTGGAGGTACAAATGGGTTTTTATCCGAAAGCGAAATGAAAAAGGTGAAGTCATAAGATATAAAGCATGACTTGTGAAGCAAGATTTTTTGCAAAGGTATGACATTGACTATGCAGAGACATATTCTCCTGTGGTGGATGAAATTACCTTCAGATATATAATAAATCTGGCAGTTCATAAAAAGCTTGATATGCATGAATGTTGTCACGACCTATTTGTATGACTCATTGGACAATGATATTTTTATGAAAATTCTAGAATCCTTCAAAGTACCTAAAACATATAAAAATTCGCAAGAAACTTTCTCAATAAAGCTTCAGAGATCCTTATATGGATTGAAACAATTAGGGCGGATGTGGTATAATCGTCTGAGTGAATATTTGCTAAAAGAAGGGTACAAAAATGATCCTATTTGCCCTTGAATTTTTATAAGAAAGTCTGGATCTGAATTTTCTATAATAGTTGTTTATGTTGATGACTTGAATATCATTGGCACTCCCAAAGAGCTTTTAAAAGCTGTTGAGTGTTTGAAGAAAGAATTTGAAATGAAAGATCTGGGAAAGACAAAATTTTGTCTTGGCCTACATATTGAGCATTTGACAAATGAAATTTTTGTCCATCAATCAACATACATTAAAATTTTTTTAAAGCGATTTTACATGGATAAATCACATCCATTGAGTACCCCAATGGTTGTGAGATCTCTTGATATAAACAAAGATCCATTTGGACCTCAAGAAAATGATGAAAAGCTTTTTGGTAATGAAACTCTATATCTTAGTGCAATCGGGAAACTAATGTATCTTGCCAATAATACTCAATCAGATATTTATTTTGCAGTAAGTTTATTGACAAGATTCAGCTCTTCCCCAACTAAAAGACATTGGAATGGTGTCAAGCATATACTCAGATATCTTCGGAAAATCATTGACTTGAGATTATTTTATTCAAATAAATCCAAGTTAGAAATGATTGGTTATGCAGATGCAGGATACTTGTTTGATCCATATAAGGCTCGGTCTCAGACAAGATATTTATTTACATATGGTGGCACAACTATATCATGGAGTTCAATGAAATAAACATTACCTGCAACTTCTTCAAATCATGTAGAAATCATTGTCATTCATGAAATGAGCCGGGAGTGTGTTTGGTTGAGATAATGACTCAACATATTTAGGAAATGTGTGAATTTCCTTTGAATAAGGACATTCTAACTACATTAGACGAAGATAATGTTGCATGTATAGCTTAGTTGAAGGGAGGTTACATTAAAGGAGACAGAACAAAACACATTTCACCAAAATTCTTTTTCAGTTATGATCTTGAGAAGAAAGGTGAAATAGATGTTCAACAAAATCCGTTCGGATGATAATGTGGCAGACTTATTCACTAAAGCATTACCAAACTCAACATTTGAGAAACTAGTATTCAAGATTAGGATACATGTCTTCGAGAAATGAAATGATGTTTGCATCAGGGCGAGTAAAGTACGCGCTGCACTCTTTTTCCCTTGGCCTAGGTTTTGTCCCAAATGAATTTTCCTGGTAAGGTTTTTAACGAGGCAGCAAACCATGCATATTACAAACCTCTATGTACATCTTATTTCCTTTAGAATTTTTATTTTACATGAACATCCAAGGGGGAGTATTGTAAATAAGTTATTGGTGGATGTTCACATACTACACATACTTCACATACTACACATATTACACATACTATTGTAGCATGTAAAGAAGTCATTTCTTTTGTGAATGTATTTTCACATACTACGCATATTACACATACTCTTGCCTGTAAAAGACATTTTACGATATATTGTAAAATACACTAAAGTAGAAGAAGATAAAATCTTTTCTTATATCTATAGGTCTCTCTCCCCTCCACTTTCGTTTTTAGTATAGTTCAGAATATTTATTTACAATAAAATTCCACTAGCTTAGAGTTTAATAAGATAAAAATTTTGCATACAATAACAACAACAACAACAAACCCAGTGTATTCCCACAAAGTGAGGTCTGGAGAGGGTAAAATGTACGCAGTCCATACCGCTACCTCCAATTTTTAATTTTGCATAATTATTAAAAATTTCAATTTTGAGCCTGTCAAGATATATAATTATCTCTGATATATCCAACGAAGAAATATTTTTTCCTCTGTAAAGATACATAATTAACCCCCGATATATTTTTTTGATTTCGAGTTTGTCGTGATACATTAGCTTTCGATACATCCAATGAAGATACATAATTAGTTGAATTTTTTTTATAATTACTTTGTAAGGATGGAGATTTATGTAAATAGGGTAAGTTAAGTGTATGTCATTTTTCACCCTCAACTTTACTTTAGAAATCAAACTCCCCCCTCAACTTTAAACAACAAGCATTCTTCACCCCTCTTTTTTATTTGTCTTTCTTAAATATTTATTTTACCCTTAAACTATGTTCTTTATTTTTCTTTACATCTTTAAAATCATGATTTTTTATTCTTTCATATGTATAGTAAATTTCTTTAAATAAAAAATGAATATTACTTTTTACATGAAAAAAAAGTGAGAAACATTTATGTAGTATATACGTTAATGGCGTTCTAAATAAAATAAATGACTAGGATAAGAAAAAGAATTTATTAATAATCATCAAAACTATAATATCGATTTATATAAATGCAAATAACAAATATCGAAAACTTTATAAACATAAACTTAATACTGATGGTTGGGCAAAGGCAAACCCTGGACCTGGGGGACTGCGAGGGGTCTTCAGGAATAGCAATGGGGAGTGGATCCTTGAATACTACCAACATATTACCCATATAACCCCAACAATGGCTGAAGTCTTAGCTCTTAGAGTTGGCCTCCTGGTAGCAAAAGAATACAACTTCACCTCCTTTGACATAGAAATGGACTCAACAATAACTATTAATATTCTAAACAACGACCACCCACTTTATTCTAATATTGTGTCTGAGTGCAGGTCATTGATAGAGGAGTTGAGAGCAGCCACACCAATGCAGATCCTCAGAGAGCAGAATGCAGTAGCGGATTGCCTAGCAATGGAAGGAGCTAGAAGTGAATACTTGCCAAGACCTACTGTGCTAAATCATGTACTATCTTTTGCTGCCAATACTATAAACGGTGATTATATTGGTAAAACTTTTAATTGTATTGTTAAACAATTAAACATTTGCCCACAAGGCCGGGATGTGGCCTTGAACTTCTCCTTTTTGCCTCCTACCTCTGATAGGAGTTCTAACCCCCCC
>NC_061111.1:245875253-245924397 GCF_002878395.1 Capsicum annuum | reverse complement strand
GAGTTGATCTCCGGGCAGAACTCTGTTAATCAATTCTTTGAAAAGCTCTGTAGTCAATGCAGAAGCTTTCTTCAATGCTTCCAGAAACACCTTAGAAAATTATGTAACCCTCTTATATATAGTTATGAAGGGTAGGCAATCCAATTGTAAATAACCTCATCTGCCTCATGCTGATTGGTCTATCCAGTTCTCAAGCTGATCACAAATATTGTGTAATAAGGTTGTTTATGATTAGCCACAAATATGTCATTTGGGACACTTGATGATGTTTCATTGGCTGTTGAAATTGACCTGGCTTGTCACATTCTTTGAATGTGTGGCCTTTTCTTGTTAGTCTTTAATTTGACTGAGACGCCACGTCACTTGACACGTGGCGTGATTTTGAGAATAAATAGGATTATTATTTTTTAAAACCTAAAATAATTTTAGATCCAAGAAAATATGGATCAAATTCAAATATTATATGAATTTGATCCAAAAAATTTTGTGTGTCTACAAATGCCCCCTACTTTAAGGCTATTCGAGGTGTTTGATTTGTCGGACCTTTTAGAGACGAGATTTTTTCTGTGTATGCAATTTAATACTTGCAAAATATTCAAATTTGATGAGAAAAAAATATAGTTAAACTCTTTAATTGTGTCTCAATTTTCTCGTTGATGCGCTAAAGCCAACCAATTAATACTCACCGAAGGCTCTTTTTTTCCAGTAAGACTTGGGCATTTTTTTCAAAACTAGACACTTGAAAGACATGGTAATTTGGGTAGAATAACGTGACTCCCTTGATTAAAAGTATAAATTCCATTTAAGATTAAATACATCAAAACCACGTAGGATCTGAGCCTTAGCCTTATATCGAATTTCAATCAATAGGATTAAATAATGATGTTATCCTATTTCAAAAAGGATTAAGAATTTGACTTACTTTTTATTCTTGGACGTCTCAATCCTTCTTGAAGATAACTTGTTCAGTAGATTCCTTTTCAAAACTGAGCTGTAGCCCTTCTGAATCTATAAAAGGACATCATTGTCTCATTAAATCATTGTAATTCAGCTTGAGCTGCAATACAACTCACCTTTTTCTCATCATTTTTACTCTCTTTCAGGATTGAATTTTTGCATAGCTTGGAGTGTATGTGGAAAGAAATTCATAACGCATCGTGGGAGGATCTAAATCACAAATGGCTTATGGTGCTGGAAATTGGACTCGTAAAGATATGTTATACATGAGAACCACGCTTATATTTTGTCCGAATCTGCCCAGGTATCCTTCTAAAATCAGACTTTCAGTTGTGGTTTGTTATTTTTTTAATGTTTTGTACTGCCTCACAAAAATTCTCATATATTGACTTAGAAACATCAAAATCAGGAGTCGTTTTTTAGGTTAAAGTAGACTCATAGAGCTACGTCTCTTGTGGGAATCATAATAAGATTGTATTTTGTAACGCCTCAAAACCTGATCCCAGAATATCACACAGTGCTCAAGACTATGAGTAGTCCCAAGCTAACCTTGTAAGCCTTCTACTAAGCCTATGTCTCATATCAAAGTAATTTAATCAAATAGAAATACTAAAAGGTCGAATTATATCAAAACTGTCTGAGATCAACTGACTATATTGTCTGGATAACTGATGCTGAAAGTTTAAAAATAATAGCTAGTAGTCCGACAAGCCTCTACTATTAAGAAGCTAGGGAGCTATAGGGACAAACCACCAACTGACTCAGACTTAACTAAAAGCAACTACTCAAATACTATGAAACTGGAAATCTGGTTGAATGGGCCCTCGAACCATGAGGACTCACCAACTGTCGGAAGTATATCGAAATCACTCATGCTGCTGAGACTGAGCACCTAAACCTACATTATTAAATAATTTAGCACATAGATATATATGTGGATCAGTACTTTAAGGAAGTACTAAGCATGTGGGAGTGAATGCATAAGTAAAAGTAACGTCTCAATGTTATCAAACCTCATAGAATATACATGCTATATGTAATGACTCACATGACTGGAATAACTGAAAGATGAAAATTATGATTCATGAACAATAAAACATACTGTATAAAAAATGGTGAGCCATCACATTTCAAGTCTAAAAACTGAACTGTTATCTGTTATTCTTTCATGCTAGACTGTAGGAAATTCTAGTAAAAGCTTTTCTATTAGGGACTTTACTGTAATGAAAATACATTTTAAAAAAAACTATTCTGAAGATGTTTTACTGTTAGGATTACTCTTTTCAGTAGGGAGGTTCTTCTAACCGACATAAAACATGTTATCTATCATGGAGTCCAACGTTTTGTTCCCCTAAGAGGAAAGCCTCACATTGGCGAGAGGTTTCATACTCTTGCCAAGGAGTATAACCTGAGTTAAGCGATCACATCAGTAAGTGTCATTCATATAAAAATAAGAATAATGAATCTATTTCTACGTTGGCTCGTAGTTCTAAAAAAGTAGGATGTGCTAAATCCACACTTTCCTCTTGATGCTAAATACTACTCCTTTTAATCTATATGCTCATTTTGTAAGGAAATCCACTTTAAAAAGTCATAATGTCTTATACTGAAAGCTAACTGTGCATCTGTTCATTCAAAATTGAATTTAAGCTGTAAAGTGGATTCCATATCTTAGCTAAAGATTAAAAGATCAAATCTTTATTCAAAGCTGTCTATAAACATATCATGGGAAGCTTAAAAGCATAATCATTCTTAAAATAACAATATTCAAATAGGGCTCAATAACCCATGCTTCAAATTCATGTCTAAACATCATAATGTTCATGCTTGATAATGTAAATATTCATAATCCAACTCAAAATCTGGAAAATAGTCATACGCATGAGTTTACGAAAGTAAACATGCCATTCAACATCAAAATCACTTAAAACATCAAAATCTTCAAATAGCAATAAATGGGTATGAACCTTGAATTGGAATTTATGTAAAATCATGTAAATTTGTAATTATAAACTTGATTTGGGCACAACGATGAAAGATTTATCCTTTTTCAAAACCCCACATACCTTAATTGATGAACTAGATGAAGAAGATTGGTTTTGAAATCCTATTTGTGTTCTTGAAGGTTGATTCTTGGAATTCTTGAATTGGGAACCTTGAATTTTGAACTATTTTGGGAAACGAACGGTGAAAATTTGGGGATTCTTAAAGTTGAATGTTGAAGCCTAGGGTTTTAATTGAGAATGATTTGATGAATAATTAGCATATTTTGCTCAATAATACACTTGATCATCTATTTTCACAGTATGGGGATGTGGGCAAAAGACTAATCTGCCCTTAGGATTTAAAATCCATAACTGGATTGAGGCTTCACCGCGATGCGGTGAGTGGGTCATCGTGATACCCACCGTGAAGTGATGGAATCGCAGTGACTCACTGGATTGTGACAATTGTTGTTTGGGATTCACCATGACACAGTGCAATTGCGGTGACCCTCTAAAAATTGACAAATGCCGAATTGGCCTCCACCGCGATGAGGCTTCCATCACTATTTCCACCGCGACGCAGTTTAATCACAGTGGCGTGCTAGAACAAAAATCCAAACAATGCCCAAACCTCATCCAAAAATTTTGAAACTTACCCAAGACATGCTATTTACATCCCTGAATATAACTCAACTAAAAATTTATTATCTTTGAGTCCGAAAGGTAGACTTAAGAATCTTTGAATTTTAAAGGGAGTCAAAATGACTACGTCCCTCAACTCTTACCTATATTTTTAGGTTCTAAGTGCTTCAAATACGTACTAAGGGCTGCACTGAGCTTGAAATATTTGGGGTATTACAATATCTCCCCTTTGGGAACATTCATCCTCGAATGAGACTAATGAAGCTGAGATGCTGAAAAACTGTGGCTATAGTTGGAATACACAACTGAAAGCATGACTAAACTGATTTGCAAGTGCAAGAATTATCAAGAAAATGGCTATGTAATGCTGAAACTTGGAATGACAAAGAGATGATCTGGAGAAACTTGTTACCCTGAACTGAATCTTAATCTGCAGCGAAAAGATGAGGGTACTTGGTTCGCATGTCTGCTTCCTCTTTCCAAGTAGCTTCCTCAATAGATTGATTCCGCCAAAGAACCTTAACCAAGGGAATTTCTTGTTCCTTAGTCTACAAATATAGCGATCAAGGATCTCAACTGGAATCTCTTCATAAGAGAGGATATCATGAATATCTGTGCTTTCTAAGGGTACTCCAATCTCTGGATGACCAATCCACTTCTTTAATAAGGACACGTGGAACATAGGATGAACGGAGGATAAATCTGTAGGCAGCTCAAGTTCATATGCCACATTCCCAACATGGCTTAATATCCTATAGGGACCAACATAGAAGGGACTAATCTTCCTCTTTTTGCGAAATTTATTCACCCTCTTCATAGATGAAACTTTTAAGTAAACCAAGTCATCAACTTCAAACTCAAGATCTATTCTCCTTACATCTCCATAAGATTTCTGATGACTCTGAGCTGTTTGCAACCTTTCTCGAATCAACTGAACTTTCTTCATAGCTTTGAATACCACATCGGGCCCTATCAAAGTGGCCTCACCCACTTCAAACCAACCAATAGGAGATCTATATCTATTCCCATAGAGAGTCTCAAATGGGGCCATCTGAATACTAGCATGATAACTTTTATTGTAGGAGAACTCAATTAATGGCAAATTCTCATCCTAACTACCCTTGAAGTCAAGCACACATGCCCTCAACATATCTTCTAGAGTCTGAATCGTCCTTTCTGCCTGACCATCTATCTGAGGATGAAAAGCTGAACTAGGGTGAACTTGGGTACCAAGACCCTTCTGAAAGGCTTTCCAAAAGTGAGAGGTAAACTGAGTACCTTTATCCGAAATAATAGACGAAGGAACTTCATGCAATTTGACCAACTCCCTAATATACAACTTAGCATAATCTTCAATTGAGTAAGACATATGAACTGGTAGAAAATGGGCTGATTTGGTCAACCTATCTACAATAACCCAAATCGAATCATGCTGGCGACGCGAATGAGGTAACCCTATTACGAAATCCAAGTTCACTTCTTTCTACTTCCAAGTAGGGATACTAAACTCTTGCAAGGTACCACCAGGCCTTTGGTGCTCCACCTTGACCTGTTGGTAAACAGAACACCTAGCTACAAACTCCACAATATTTTTCTTCATACCACTCCACCAATAGATTTTTTGCAAATCACAGTATATTATGTAGCACCAGGTGAATGGAGTAACGCGCACCATGCGCTTCAGCTATAATCCGTTATCTCAAATCATCAATGCACGACACACACAATCTGCTCTTGTATCTCAATATGCCATCTCCCCCCAGGAGAAAACCTCCACCTTCTGATCTCTAACCTACTCCTTCATCTTAACTAGGATGGGCTCTTGATCTTGTTTCTTCTTCGCCTCAGAAACTAAGGAAGAATCTACACTAATCTGCACCCAAATGCTAACCTCAGTCGAATCAACTAAATGAACACCTAATCTAGCCAATCGATGAATTTCCCGATCTAACTCCTTCTTATCACTCTCCACATGAGCAACATGGTCCATAGATAGTCTATTATGGGCATCTGCCACAACATTGGCCTTGCCCGGATGATACAAAATACTTATGTCATAATCTTTCAATAATTCTAACCACTTTCTCTAACGGAGATTCAACTCTCTGTGTGTAAACACATACTGCAAACTTTTGTGGTCTGTAAACATATCAACATGTACACTATAAAGATAGTGCCTCCATAGTTTCAAAGCAAACACAACAACAACTAACTCAAGATCATGAGTAGATAGTTCTTTTCATAAGGCTTAAGCTGTCTAGAGGCATAGGCTATAACCTTACCTCTTTACATCAAAAATAATCCAAACCAACTCTAGAGGAACCATAATAGACAACAACCCCATATGTACCATCAGATAATGCTAAGACTTGTGCTGAAGTGAGTCGAGTCTTCAACTCGTGAAAACTCTTCTCATAAGAATCAAACCACTGAAACTTAACTTTCTTCTTAGTCAGTTTGGTCATGGAAGATGAAATGGACGAAAACCCCTCAAAAAACCCTCTATAATAGCCAGCTAAACCCAAGAAACTTCTGATGTTGGATGGATAAATAGGTCTAGGCCAGTTTCTCACAGCTTCAGTATTTTGGGAATCAACTCTAATGCCATTACCGAAAATAATATGACCGAGGAAAGCTACTCAACTTTGCCAAAATTCACACTTATTGAATTTGGCAAACAACCCATGATCTTTAAGAGTTTGCAACACATTTCTAAGATGGTCTGCATGATTATCCTCACTACAAGAATAGACAAGGATATCATCAATAAGGACTATGACAAACATGTCTAGGTACTGTTTGAACACACGGTCCATTAAGTCCATAAGGGCTATTGGGGCATTTGTTAGCCAGAAAGACATGAATAGGAATTTAAAATAACCATAACGGGTTTAAAAGCTGTTTAAGGGATATCACATTCCCTTACTCTAAGCTGATGATAGCCAAATCTAAGGTCTATCTTGGAAAAATAACTTGCACCTTGGAGTTGATCAAATAAGTCATCAATCCTGGGAAGAGGATATCTATTTTTAATTGTGACCTTATTCAGCTGATGATAATCAATGCACATTCGCAGAGAACCATATTTCTTACGCATGAATAGGATGGAAGCCCCCATAGAGAAATACTGAGCCTTATGAAACCCTTATCTAAGAGCTCTTTGAGTTGCTCTTTCAACTCTTTAAGCTCTGAATGAGCCATACAATATAGAGAAATGGAGATTGGCTGAGTATCAGGAAGAAAATTAGTTTCAAATTCTATTTCCCTTTTGGGAGGTACCCTTGGCAACTCTTCAGGAATAATTTTCGAAAACTCATTTACCCCCCGAACTGACTGAACGGTTGGAGCCTCAGACTTAGCGTCTTTGACTCAAACTAGATGATAGATACACCCTTTTGATATTAACTTTCTAGCTTTAAGATAATATTTGAAATGACTCTTAGGAGACACTGAATTACCTTTCCACTCAAAGATTAGCTTATCAGGAAATAGAAACTTCACCACTCGGGTGCGACAATCTATAGATGAATAACAAGAATGGAGCAGTTCATACCAAGAATAAAGTCAAACTTAACCATGTCTAATTCTATCAAGTCTGCTAACATGATCTTATAAAGGACATAAATGGGACACTTTCTATAGATCTATTTGGCAACAACTGACTCACTTGCTGGAGTAGACATGAAGAAGGGCTTAGAAAGCTTTTCAGGATCTATCCTAAAATTTACGGAGTCACATAAGAGAAATTTTACCCTAGATCTAACAACATATCAACATCAAAATAAAAGACACGAAGCATACCCATAACAAAATCTGGGGAGCTCTTCTTCTCCTGGTATGATGGTAAAACATAGAACCAATTCCAGTGCTGACCGCCACCGGTACTGGATGATGTGCCTTTAGGAGGGGCCGAGTGAGCTACAAAAGCTGGTGCACTAGTATCCTTAGTCCAGGGAAGAACATCTCAGCTTCCTTGCTTAGAATACGAGCATCCCTTGATACCATGGCCTAACTGACCATATCAAAAACAACTTTTCTGTCCCAATAAGCATTCACCAGAATGAGTCTTACCATATCTAGCACATGAAGGATAGCTAGGCCTTCCACCCACACTATTCTGAGATCTGGACATCGAAGTCCTACCCCACTATTTCTGCTTAGTTCGGGATGTGAGGGCACTAGCTGAAGATGGCACTGGCAAAGGGGGATGACTCTGAAACTACAAATAATTTTATTCTGCAAATCTTAATTGACTATACTCAAACTGCCCAGTTCTAGCTTTCTTATTTTCTTTATCTCTTCCCTTTAACTTTTCTGCCTCAATTTGTTGGGCATGAGTCATCAATCTAGCAAGATCCATATCTCCTCTAAGCAAGGCAGTCCTACATTTCTTGACTACCAATCTAGACAATCCGATAACAAACTTACTCATACTAGATCTAGTGTCAGCCATCAAATCAGGAGCATACTTGGAAAACTGGTTGAACTTAAGGCAGTACTCTTTCACTGTCATTACGCCTTGCCTCAGGTTCATGAACTCCTTAATCTTTGCTTTCTGCAACTCATGCAGAAACAACCTGTCTAGAAATATATCCTAAAACACCTGCCAACTCGTGGGAGCTGCATTCTTAACTCTGCCCTTCTTCCACATAACAACCCAATCATAAGTAACATCCTTGAGCCTATAAGAAAATAATTCCACACTCTCCTCTTCAGTCACATGCATAACTTGGGTGATCTTTTTCACCTCATCAAGGTACAATTATGGGTCCTCACCTACCTTTGACCCAAATAATTTGGGTGGAATTATTCTCATGAAGTCACAAAGTTTGGCTGCAGCTAAATCACCCTCTTCTTGACATAGGACTGCAGCTTGTTGGTTGGCCCGAACATTAGCAGTCATAGCTTGGGCCAATGCCTAAAAGTCAGCTCGAAATTCAGTATGAGACACATTCTTATTCAAAGAATCAATAGGATGGGGTGGCTGGTTATTATTTCAGTAGTCATTAGCTCTATGAGAAGCCACATTCTGTCATAAAAGAGGACCAGTTAAAAGCTGATAAAAATAGTTGTAAGCAAATCCTAAATTGTCCCGTAGCCTCTTAGTCATAAATATGAAGCGCTTCACACCCATGATCAAGACTCTATGTAACACAGCTTGTCTGACTCTTTAGGATTCTCTAAATCTTAGGTTCTGATACCAAGTTTGTAATGCCCCAAAACCTGGTCCCGGAACATCACACGGTGCTCAAGACTACGAGTAGTCCCAAGCTAACCTTGTAAGCATACTGATAAGCCTATGTCTCATATCAAAGTAATTTAATCAGATAGAAATACTAAAAGGCTGAATTATATCAAAACTATTAATATCAACTGAATATACTATCTAGATAACTGATACTGAAAGTCTGAAAATAATAGCTAGTAGTCCGAAAAGCCTCAACTACTAGGAAACTAGAGAGCCATTGGGACAAACCACCAACTAACTTAGACTTAACTGAACGCAACCAATCAAATACTATAAAATATGGATGAATGGGCCCTCAAACTATGAGGACTCACCAACTGTCAGGAAGTAGATACAGACGCCCAAAATCACTTACGCTACTGAGACTGAGTACTTGAACCTACATTATTAAAAAATATAGGAAATAGACATATATATGGATCAGTACTGTGAGGATGTACTGAGGATATGGGGGTTAATGCATAAGTAAAAGTAACGTCTCAATTTATCAAAATTCATAGAATATGCATGCTCTATGTAATGACTTACATGGATGGATTAACTAAAAGCTGAAAATTATGATTCATGAACAATAAAACATACTATATAAAAATAGGTGAGCCATCACATTTCAAGTCTAAAAACTGAACTGTTAGATGTCATTCTTTCCTACTAGACTGTAGGAAATTCTAGTAAGAACTTTTCTATTAGGGACTTTACTGTAATGAAAATACTTTTTAAAATAAAAAATTTCTGAAGATATTTTACTGTTAGGATTACTCTTTTTTGTAGGGAGGTTCTTCTAACTGACATAAACTATATGTGGTATCATAGAGTTCAACTTCTTATTCCTCTAAGGGGAAAACTTGATGTTGGGGAGAGGTGCCATACTCTTGACAAGGAGTATAACCTGAGCTTAGTGATCACATCAGTAACTGTCATCCATATAGAAATAGGAAACTAAATCTATTCCTACGTTGGATCGTAGGTCTAGGAAAGTAGAATGCGCTAAATCCACGCTTTTCGCTCGGTGCTAAATACTACTCCCTTTAATCTGTATGCTCATTCTATAGGAAAATCCACTTTAATAAGTCATAATGTTTCATATTGAAAGCTAACTGTGCATCTTTTCATTCAAAACAAAATGTAAGTTGTAAAGTGGATTCCACATCTTAGCTAAAGATCAAAAGATCAAATCTTTATTCAAAGCTGTCTATAAACATATCATGGGATGCTTAAAAGCATAATCATTCTTGAAATAACAATATTGAATTAGGGATCGATAACCCATGCTTCTAATTCATGTCAAAACATCATAATGTTCATGCTTGTTAATGTAAATATTCATAATCCAACTTAAAATTTGTAAAATATAGTAATATGCATGTATTTACGAAAGTAAACATGCCATTCAACATCAAAATCACTTAAAATATCAAAATCTTCAAATAGCAATAAACGGGTATGATCCCTAAATTGAAATTCATATAAAATTATGTAAATTTATGATTAAAAATTAGCTTTGGAAACAAGGATGAAAGATTTATCCTTGTTCAAAACCCCACATACCTTAATTGATGAACTAGATGAAGAAGATTGGTTTTGAATCCTATTTGTGTTTTTGAAGGTTGATTCTTAGAATTCTTAAATTGGGAACCTTGTATTTTGAACTAGTTTGAGAAAAGAATGGTGGAAATTTGGGGATTCTTGAAATTGAATGTTGAAGACTAGGGTTTTAATTGAGAGGGATTTGATGAATGATGAACATATTTTGCTCAATAATACAGTTAATCATCTATTTTCACGATTTGGAGATATGGGCAAAAGACTAATCTACCCTTGGGATTTAAAATTCATAACTGGATTGCCGATTAAAGCTTCACTGCGATGCGGTGAGTGGGTCATCGCGATCCCACCGCGACGTGGTGGAATCGCGGTGACCTTCTAGAAATTGAAAAATGCCGAATTAGCCTCCACTGTGATGCGATGAAGCTTCCATCGCTATTTCTACCGTAATGCGGTGGAGTCGCAGTGGCTTGCTGGAACAAAAATCCAAACACTGCCCAAACCTCGTCCGAAAATTCTGAAACTTACACGAGACATGCTATTTACAACCCCGAATATAACTCAACTAAAAATTCATTGTCTCGGAGTTCGAAAGGTTGACTAAAAAATCTTCGCAGTTTAAAGGGAAATGACTACGTCCCTCAACTCTTAGCCATATTCTTAGGTTCTAAGAGATTCAAGTACATACTAAGGGCTGGACTGAGCTATAAATATTTGGGGTATTACACGTTTGAATCATCTCGGGTATTTTCCCCAAAACCGGTCATCTAATTTTGGTTCGCTAGTTTTATCAGCATTGCGCAGCATTATAATAAATTTCGTATCTCAACGCAGGAGTATCAAAATCAAGAGCAGTTTATTGCATTGGAATGTAGATGTCATGACCCAAACCGAGGCCCTAGCCACGACGGGTGTCTCAAACCGTAAGGGTCTGAGTGCCCCTTCTAACTGGCAATCATACTCATAATTCATATGTTTATAAAGAAGTGTGGAAAACATAATAAGATGAAAACATGGTCAATCTGTTATCCCAACTATACCATACAAAATTAAATTCAAAACATTTGAAAACATATGACACCAGTCTGCAAATCTCTAATAATATGAAAAATCATCTATCTGTGATTGGGACAAGGCCCTCGGTTGGACCATGAACTAGAAACAAGTGAAGATAAAACATAAAACTAAGGTCCTACAGACCGAGGGAGGCTCACCAACTTCCAAGTCTGATAAATTGATCTACTGCTTAGCGAAACCCCAGAACTGTGCCTTCGATCCTAAAATATATGTGGGTCAATACAAATGTACTAGTATATGAAACAATCCAAATATCATGCTTGTATATAACATAGGTGAGAGAGTTTCTTAAAATGATGATTATAAGATAAGTGAAAACACATGGGCATGATTTAATGACTTTAAAAAGAGTCTTGAAAATCATGACTCACTCTTTGTTTAACTTCTGAGCTAGATGGTGCGCCCTATAAAAGTACTTAACTATGGGCTATATGGACTCCGCCCTTAACTCGACGGCCAAGCCCCTAATCCGAGTTTACCTCAAGCATTGGGGTCTATCATTCATACTACGCCACAGAGCCGCCGTCAGCATAAAATCTTTAATGTAGGACATCATAAACCCACATCAAAAAAACACAGTTTTGGGATAAAAGTTATCTGAACTCAAGCCTTCTTCGGGTAACTAACTAGCTCTCTTTAAGCCCAATTTTAGTTCTTTAAGAATATAATTATTTCATTAAATATCATCTTCGGGTATCTTGATACCCCAACTTCTAAGTCGTTCATGTTGTGCCAATTTCACAGCCCGTCTTATTTAGAACATGGAAATGACCACTAATGATTCACAACATTATAAGAGAGTCATCACTTTGAAATCTCAAGAAAACTTATGCAATTACTTATTTTGAAAGACTTAAAACATATGTTGGCCATGCTAATTATTCAATCATATGCAACTCTTCTTTTTAATGCAAGGAGTTTAATTATAACAAGAATGTAATGCCCTGAGTCTGTACCCCAAATATTACACGATGCTCATAATCCCAAAGGACCACAAGCTAACCCATGACTGGTACCTGCTGCAATCACTGAATAGTAATAAACTATAATGCGAAAATTAGGCGGAAATTGCCATAAGATTCAAAACTAAAATCAAAATACTAAATAATAAAAATCAATACTGAAAATGAACATCTGTCTTTAAGTATTCTAGTTCAAAAGACTCTAACTATCTGAAGGTGGAGTTGATGGGAAAAGTACCTAACAAACTCCGACTACTAAGAATATATTGAAAATGCTAAAATTACAACTCTATCCTCGGACTATGAGGACTCACCACTAGGTTTTCTGCTTATAGATTGGGCTTCTAAGAGCGGTCAGGAGCCCATGCATATGAACCTATGATATAAGATATCATAGCGCAAAAGAAATATATGCGTTAGTACTTTGAATGTACTGGTATGCTAGGTGAGGTAAAGCTGAAAGCATGGGTTCATTTGCATAAACAATAACTGATTGAATGACATGAACATAACTGAATAAGTGTACATGTATAAATTAAACTGTTGTAAATACTGATTATGTAATTCTATGCACAAAACTATGAATATTATAACTGAGATTTCATTAACACTGGATAATGAGTTCTAAAACTGAATGACTGATATATGAGTTTACTGATACTATATAACTGTTAACTAAGTGACGGTTTCTCACAGTCCTAATTCTGTAAACTAAACTTATTTCTGTACTGAGCTGGGTGACTGTATCTGATAGTCCTATTTCTAAAACTGAACTGAGGTTTTTTACTGAGTCTGAAATTGAAACTGTGGGAGTGTTCATCTAACCGACATACCCCGATTACAAACTAAGTAGGGGTCCAACCTGTGACCCTAGTTGGAAGGGTGTTAGCTCCTTGCCAAGGAATACTAACAGTGGATATAAGTTAACTCTCTCAGAAAAGAATAACTTTCATCAACCCTCATTGGCAGGAAAACTCGTACGAGATGTATCAACCCTAGACTGGCGGGAAGATATCTCAACCTACGTTGTCTACGTAGTTCTATAATGCAGGGATTGCTACTAAGGGTCAAACCCTCTATTGAAAGGAATACCCCTGTCCTTGGGTTTGATCGGTGCTGATTCCTACTCCTAACTAAATAGACACTGAATTGATTTCTAGATTATATTAGGCTTGACTGAACTGTTATTGATCATGATTTCTATATGAACTGGACTGAGTTTACTGAGTTCTGGTAACTGGCTAAATACTCTGAGTTTTGTTATTTGGATGAATGTACTGGGTTCTATTATCTTTCTGAGTACTGTTGGACATGACCTCATTGAGACTATTCTGAAACTACTGTAAATCTAGGTAAATAGCTAGATTGTTGGGTATTAGATACCCCCAGGACTTGATTGCCTAAATTGTAAAACATAGCACAATCTTGAAAGCATGAAAGCTAGACACTTTGTCACAATTCCTTCATTGAGGCATTTTAGCAAACACTTGCATGACATGAACTTGTATACATGCTAACATGATATGATTTCATTACTCAACTCACATGAACAATTCATCAAACACTTGGGGAGATCTATGCACACAGTAATGAACACCATGTAGGTATCATGATTACTAATCTCAACTTACATATTCAAGGGCCTTTAACATGAAAACATATAACAACACATATATGCTATTTATTTCTCAAGAATCTTGCAATTAATCATAGATTATAAATCCAAATACATCATAATCATGAATATAATCAAATTAAACATGAAATTCGTGAAAATAATTAACCTGTAATTTGTAAAGAGTTCTTGAACTCCAAGGGTAGAAGGAATCCCTTAGATGTACACCTAACATACCTTGATGCTTGAATTCGTGAAGATTGATGTTGTGTTCTTGAAGTTTGAATTTCAAATCAAAAGCCCTAGGGTTAGTTCTTGAGAGATATTTGAGAGAAAGTTAGTGTTTTTGCCCTAGGAATGACTTTATCTCTTGTTTTTGGGACTGAATACGGGTGGAAAATGACCAAATTACCCCTCAAGACGCTGGCTTTTAATGACTGAAAACGTGTCTAGTGATGCGCAGACCGACGTACCGCATCGATGGAATTAATGCGAAGACCATCACGCTATATCGAGTTCCTATTGTTTCACTGGAATTGCACTAAAAGCTAAGGAAAAATTATCTGTTGACGCGATGGGCAATGCAATGCGTTGAGATCGCATCGACTCACTATTTTGGTGACCTGAATATGAATCCAATGAGGTCCAAAAAATCCAAAACTCACTTGGAGTGACCTATTGACACACATGATCATAATTCAATCCAAGGATCGACATTTGAAGGTCATAAGGGTCGTAAAATAGGATAGCCAACTTCTGAAGTCTAAAAAAAATAATTCAACGTGTAAACACTTAGCCAAAATTTCTAAGTCTGGGACCTCTTTTCAAGATTTAAAGGACTGATTTAAGCTTAGGTTTTTTTGGTGTCTTACAATATCTCCCCCTTTAGAACATTCGTCTTTGAATGAGATTGACTAAGCTGAGAATACAGATAGACTAAATTTATTTACTGAACACGTATAACTAAAGCGTGATTACATGGCTGAAAGTACTGATATACTGAGTTATCATACTGAACATACATAACTGAAGCATGACAGAGTTCTAAAAACATGACACATGACTGAGCTATTTGATGAAGGTATGCATGATATGAGAATGCTATGCAACTGAATTGATACAAAGTTGGAATCTGAGCAAGGAACTGAGTAAATTAAAGGAAAATATTTACTTGGAGTTGAGTCTGAGTTTTTGAAGAAAAGGTGAGGATACTTGGTCCACATATCTGCTTTTCCTTCCCAAGTAGCTCTCTCAACAGACTGATTCCGCCAAAGAACTTTGACTAGAGGAACCTCTTTGTTCTTTAGTCTGCGAACCTGAAAATTGAGAATTTTGATTGGGATTTCCTCATAGGAGAGGCTATTCTGGACATCAATGCCCTCTCTCAGGACTACAACTGCTGGGTCACCTATGCACTTCTTTAGCAAGGAAACATAAAACACCGGGTGTACTGAAGCTAAGTCTAAAGGCTTCTCAAGCTCGTAAGCTATCTTTTCGAAACGATTGAGAATTCGGTAAGGACCGACATATCGGGGACTGAGTTTCTCCTTCTTTCCAAACCTCTTCACTCCCTTCATAGGAGAGATTTTCAAATAAACAAAGCCACCAATCTCAAACTCGAGATCCTTTCTTCATAGATCTGCATATGATTTTTGTCGTCCCTGAGCTGTCTTAAGCCTTTCTTTGATCTACTAAACTTTTTCTAAGGCATCAAATACCAAGTCAGGCCCTACCACTATGGTCTCACCTACTTCAAACCAACCAATGGGAGATCTACATCTCCTCCCATATAGTGCCTCAAATGGAGCCATCTGAATAGTGGAATGATAGCTGTTATTATATGCAAATTCAATCAAGGGCAAGTGGTCAACCCAACCACCCTTAAAGTCAATGGAACATGCCCTTAACATATCTTCCAAAGTCTGAATAGTCCTTTCTGCTTGACCATCTGTCTGAGGGTGGAAGGCTGTACTGATGACGAGTACGAGGAAAACCCGTCACTAAGTCCATATTCACTTCCTCCCTGGAATACTAAACTCTTTCATGGAACCACTAGGTTTTTGGTGTTCAATCTTAATATGTTAATATGTAGAACACTTATCCACAAACTCTGCAATGTCTCTCTTTCTCCCTCTCTACCAATAGACCTCTTACAAATTGCGGTATATCTTAGTGGCTCTCAGTGAATAGAGTAACACGCACCATGCGCTTCTGCAAGAATTCATCACCTCAAGTCATCTACACCTAGCACGCATAACCAACCCTGGAAAAAAAACACACCATCTCCTCCTTGGGAGAAAACCTCTACATTCTAATCTCTGACAAACTCTTTTAACTTGACTAGACTGGAATCTCTATCCTATTTTTTCTTTACTTTAGAAAACTGATATGATTTTGAACTATTCTGTACCCACAGACTACCTTCTGCTGAATTGACTAAGTGGACACTTAGTCGTGTAAGCTGACAAACTTACTAAACTAATTTTTTCTTACATTCCTCCACGTGAGCAACACTATCCATAGACATCCTACTAAGAGCATTTGCCACTACATTAGCCTTGCCTGGATGATATAGGACGCTCACATTGTAGTCTTTCAACAACTCTAACGACCTTCTCTGATGTAGGTTCATATCTTTCTGAGAAAACACATACTATAAGGTTTTATTGTCTGTAAACACATCTACATGTACCCATACAAATAATGCCTCCAAATCTTTAAGGAAAATACAACAACTGCTAACTCAAGATCATGAGTTGGGTAATTCTTTTCATGGGGCTTAAGCTGTCTAGAGGCATATGCTATGACCTTACCTCTCTGCATCAAAATACACCCCAAACCCACTCTGGAAGCATCACAATATGCCATGAACCCATCTGATCCATCTGGTAAAGTCAAAATTAGGGTTGTAGTGAGTCAAGTCTTTAACTCCTAAAAACTCTTCACACAAGAATCTAACCACTGGAACTTGACTTTATTTTGAGTCAATTTGGACATGGGAGACGCAATGGATGAAAATTCTTCAATAAAACATCGGTAATAGACAGCTAAACCCAAGAAACTCCTGATATCTGACAGAGAGATGGGTCTGGGACAGTTTCTTACTGCTTCGATCTTTTGAGGATCAACTCTAATTCCATCACCGAAAACTATATGATCAAGGAAAGCTACTGACCTTAGCCAAAATTTGCACTTACTAAATTTAGCGAACAACTGATGGGTTCTGAGAGTTTGTAATACTATTCTGAGATGGTCTGAATGATCATATTCACTGTGGGACTAGACAAGAATGACATAAATGAAGACTATGAAGAACATGTCGTAGTACTTCTTTTACATGTGGTTCATCAAGTACATAAAGGCTGCTGGAGCATTGGTAAGACCAAATGACATGACTAGGAATTCAAAATGACCATACCAAGTTTTGAAAGCTATTTTTGGAATGTCACATTCTCTGACTCTAAGCTGGTGATAACCTGACCTGAGTTCTATCTTAGAAAAAACAACTGGCACCCTGAAGTTGGTAAAATAAGTCATCAATTCTGGATAGTGGATACTTGTTCTTGACAATGACTTTATTTAGCTGACGGTAGTCTATACACATTCTAAGAGAACCGTCTTTCTTACACACGAATAGAACTGACACCCCCCAAGGGGACACGCTGGGTCTAATGAATCCCTTATCTAGGAGATCCTGTATGGTGGAATAGATATAGGCTAAGTATCTGGAAGAAGGCCTATTCCAAAGTCAATTTCCTGCTCGGGAGGGACTCTTGGAAGATCTTTGGGAAGCACATCTGGGAATTCACATGCTACTGGAACTGACTCAAGATTAGGGGTCTCTAAACTAGAGTGTTTAACTCAATGAGATGATAGACACACCCCTTGGCTATCATTTTCCTTGTCCTAAGGTAGGAAACAAGTTGTTCTCTAAGTGCTGAAGTACCCCTCCACTCAAGGACAGGTTCATTCAGAAACTAAAAATAGACAACTCTATTTTTACAGTCAACTGAAGCATAGCATGAATGAAGCCAATCCATGCCGAGAATGACATCAAAATCAATCATCTCTAATTCTACTAAGTCTGCTAAAGTGACTTTCTGAGATACCATAATCAGACTATTTCTGTATACTTGTCGAGCTATAATAGATTTACCCATTGGGGTAAAGACTGAGAAGGAATCTACTAGGATTTTGGGACTAACTCCAAAGTCAACACTTATTTTAGGAGTTACAAAGAACAAATAAGCTCCTGGATTTAGTAAAGCATAAATATGTAAATAATAAACTTGTAACATACCAGTGACCACATCAGGAAAACTTTCCTCATCCTGTCAGGACTGAAGTGCATAGAGTCTATTTGGGCGTTGCCCACTGGTGGCACTGGAAGTAGCACCCTATTGATTCGGGCAATCGGACTGAGCTGAAGGACGATTATGCTAACACTGTGAACCTACCAGAGGACACTCTCTGACCCTATGGCCTGGATTTCCACATTTGAAACATACATCACTGCCAGCCCTACAGACATATTGATGGTTTCTACCATACTTCTGGTAAAAGGGATTTATTTAGGAACTGCTATTACTACTCTGAGGTTTAGGGCCTGGTACCCTGTCTTTATTGCTGTCTATGAATTTTGGCGGCACTGGCTAAGGACAGAGTAGGAACTGAGGATTTCGGGTGGAACTGAGAATGATTTCCACCTTCTGACTTAGGCTGGGTAAAGTTGGAGCTACCTGTTTTAGCTCTCTTATTTTATCTCTCCTTCTTCTTATTCTTAGCCTCCTCTATCTATTGAGCATGGACTATGAGCCTAGATATGTACATCTCCTTAATTAGCATTATGGTCCTATACTCCTTGACCACACTGTTAGACACACCAGACATAAACTTATTCATCTTAGATCTTCTATCTGCTACCACATGAGGGGCATATCTGGCTAACTGAGTAAACTTGAGAGAATATTCTTTCACCATTATGTTGCCCTACTTCTGGTTAATGAACTCCAAAACCTTCACTTTCCTCAATTCCTGTGGGAAGAACCTATCCAGAAAAGCAGTGGCAAACTCCTCCCATTCTATGTGCCCTGTATCTACGACCCTCTCTGCCTTTCACTGCTTGAACCATGAGTGAGCCATATCCTACAAATGATATACGGCTAACTTCACATTCTCACTCGCAGTCATCCCCATAATATCTGTGACTTTCTACACCTGATCAAGGAATTCCTGTGGGTCTTTATCTGACTTAAACCCAGTAAAGGCTGGAGGGTTCATTCAGGTGAAGTCTCGAATTCTAGCTATATAAGTATTGGCCACTAGGTTAGTCTAAGTGGTAGCTGATCGTTCATTCTGGGCTTTCATAGAATAAGCTAAAGTGGGGAAAGCTGCTCTGAACTCTGCATGTTAAACATGCTCGTCCAGGGGATCTGCCTGAATGGACTGAGGTGCTGGCTGATTTCCAGTTCCCCTTCTGTGAGTTCTTTTGGGAGGCATATTCTATAAATAGAAGGAAACATTAGATTAGACAGAGAGTTTAACTTGAGCTCATGATCACTCGCATGATCTGAACACCGGAAGAAGAGAAACTTTTCCTAAAATGCCCTATCGATTCTTGACCATAAGTGTGGCACGCTACACACCCATGTACAAGACTCTACTAGAAGCGGCTTTCAGAATTCTTAGGACTCTGTTGAACCTTAGGCTCTGATACCAAGTTTGTAATACCCCTAATCTATAACCCAGACGTCACACGGTGCTCATAATCCCGAAGGACCATAAGCTAACCCATGACTGGTACCTGTTGTAATTACTGAATAATAATATTGTATAATGCAGAAATTAGGCAAAAATTTCCATAAGGTTCAAAACTAATATCAAAATACTGAATGCTAAAAATCAATCCTTAAAATTGAACAACTATCTATAAGTACTCTAGTCCGAAAGCCTCTAACTATCTGAAGTTGAAGTTGATCGGACAAGTCCCCAACTAACTTCGACTAAAGAGAATATACTGAAAATATTAAAATAACCACTCTATCCTCAAACTATGAGGACTTACCACTAGGTTTGTTACTGATAGATTGGGATGCTAAGAGCGGTCAGGAGCCCGAGTGTCTGAACCTATGATATAAGACATCATAGCATAAAAGAAAGGTATGGGTTAGTACTTTGAATGTATTGTTCTGCTAGGTAAGTTAAGGCTAAATGAATGGGCTCATATGCATTAATAATAACTGACTGAATGAAATGAACATAACTAAATAAGAGTACATGTATATCTAAAACTACTCTAAATACTGATTATACAATGTTATGGACATAACTATGAATATTGTAACTGAGATTTCATTAACACTAAATAATGAGTTTTGAAATCGAATGACTGATATCTGAGTTTACTGATGCTGTATTACTGTTAACTGAATGACTGTTTTTGATAGTCCTAATTCTGTAGAATTGAACTAAGTTCTATACTGAGATGGGTCACTGTATTTGACAGTCTTGATTCTAAAACTAAAACTATGGGAGTGTTCATATAACAGACATACTCGAATTACGAACTAATTGGGGTCCAAACTGTGAGCCCAGTTGGAAGGGTGTTAGAACCCTACCAAGGTATTCTAACAATGGCTATGAGTTAACCCTTTCTGACAAGAAAACTTTTTGTCAACCCTCACAGGCAGGAAAACTCGTATGAGATGTATCAACCCTAGACTGGCAGGAAGACATCTCAACCTATGCTGTCTATGTAGTTCTGTAATACAGGGATTGCTACTAAGGATCAAACCCTCTACTGACAGGAATGCCCTCGTCCCTGGGTTCGCTCAATGCTGATTCCTACTTTCAACTGAATAGACACTGAACTAATTTTTAGACTATACTTATCTTGACTGAACTATTACTAATCGTGCTGTCTATCTGAACTGGATTGGGTTCACTAAGTTCTGGTAACTGGCTGAATACTCTGAGTTTTGTTAACTGGCTGAATGTACTAGGTTCTATTATCTCTCTTAGTACTAGTGGACGTGACTTCACTGAGACTACTTTGAAACTACTGTAAATCTAGGTAAACAGCTAGATTGTCGGGTATTAGATACCCCCAAGACTCGATTGTGTTAATACTAAAATATTGCATAATCTTAAAAGCCTGATAGCTAGACACTTTGTCAAAAGTCCTTTATTGAGGCATTTTAGCAAACACTTGCATGGCATGAAATTGTATACATGCTAACATGATATGATTTCATAACTCAACTCACATGAACAACACTTGGAGAGCACAATCTATGCACAAAGTAATGAACAACATATAGGCATCATGATTACTAATCACAACTTACAAATTCAAGGGACTTTAACCTGAATCCATATAACAACACATATATGCTATTTATTTCTCAAGAATCTTGCAATTAATCATAGATTATAAATCCAACTACATCATAATCATGAATATAATCAAATTTAACATGAAATTCGTGAGAGCAATCAACTTGTAATTTGAAAAGGGTTCTTGAACTCCAAGGGTGGAAAGAAGCCCTTGGATGAACACCTAACATACCTTGATTCTTGAATTCGTGAATATTGATGGTGTGTTCTTGAAGTTTGAATTTGAAATCAAAAGCCCTAGGGTTTGTTCGTGAGAGAGATTTGAGAGAAAGTGAGTGTTTTTGACCTAGGAATGACTTGATCTCATATTTTTGGATTTGAATACAGGTGGAAAATGACCCAATTACCCCTCTGGATGTGGGCTTTTAATGACTGAAAATATGTCCAGTGATGAGCAGATCGACGCGTCGCATTGATGGCATAATGCGATGACTATGGCGCCGCATCGAGTTCGTATTGGTTCACTGGAATTGCACTGAAAGCTTGGAAAAAATTATCTGTCGATGCGATGGGTGACGCGACGCATCGAGATCGTGTTGACCCACTATTTTAGTGACCTGAATATAATTCAAACGAGGTCCAAAAAATCTGAAACTCATCCGGAGTGATCTATTGACATACCTGATCATGATCCAATCCAAGGATCGACATTTTAAGGTCATAAGGGTAGTAAAAGAGGATATCCAACTTATGAAGGCTAAAAAAAGTAATTCTAAGTATAAACACTTCACTGAAATTTCTAAGTCGGGGACCTCTTTTCAAGATTTAACAGACCGAGTTAAGCTTAGGATTTTACGGGTCTTACAAAGAACCCCCCTTTCATTATATCATAAAACATGTCAATCATGATGATGTTGAGAAACTCACTATCAAATATAGTCCATGCATTTTAAAGCACGCACAATCCAGATTAACAATATATTTCATAATAAGGGAGGAAGTTCATTAATCATGCTCTCAATTTAACCCTGCAAAAGATAATTGAAAACACATGTGTATATATATATATATATATATATATTTACAAATTCAATTCTATATAAATGGGATCTAAATCAACATATACTTTCGTCAAAACAGAACCATGATGTATATCATTCAATCGTTAACAAAACCATTTTTCGAAAACGTGGATGTATATCTTTAAATTTGATAAGAAGATTAAAACCCATGCCCATGGAGTTTAAGGATAGTCTCACATACCTTAGATGATCTAATTCGTGGGATATAACTCGATTCTTGATTTGTTTCTTGGAAATCTTGACTTAAGAGCTTGGTTCTTGATCTTTGGGGCTCTAGGGTTTTCTTGAAGTGAAAAAAGGAATAATGATGTACCATGCTCTTTAGGGGCTCAAACATTGTGTTTTGAACGATTTTGGGTGAGGTAAATGACCCTATTTCCCTTAATTACACGAAAATCAGAAAGTGAAAAATTAGGAGAGCACGCGATAAAGGGCATGACGCGGGCTCTGTAGCACCGGTCTGGAGCATGCAACGTGGGTATATCACGGGCTGCTACTATTTTGGTTATCCAAACTTTCCCTTACACTTGTTCGAAAATTCTGAAACCCACCCGAGATGTACTACTTACTATACCAATCATGAATCAACATTAAAATCAATAATACGCTCTAAAAAAGGTCAAAAATAAAATCATCAAAGTTTAAAATAAAATCATCAAAGTTTAACGAGTCAAAATGAGACTAAGTATCAAACACTTAATTTTATTTTTATGTTCTAAGTGTCTTAAAAAAGAACTAAGGGTGGTATCAAGTCGAGAAGGCTACGGGGTGTTACAGTAGACTCGCAGATCTGCACACAAACAGATTGCACCCGAATCGTCCTAGATTTTGACCCAAAGCCGATCTCCTAATCTTGGTTTGCTAGTTTTATTAGCATTATATAGTGTCACGGCAAATTTTGTATCTTGGCGTAGGAGTATAAAAATTAGGAGCGATTTTTTGCTTTGAAAAATAAACTCACAGATCTACATCTTATGTGGAAACCACTAGTAGAAAAATTCTGTATTTTCTCAGGTAATTTTCTGAAGTAACCGCCTAAATCTTGTGATATTCCTTTTTTCTTTATCGGATTTATCTTTTCATTTAATTACTTTAACAGGCCTTCAAAAATAAAGAGTGTAGCTTCAGTTCTTCACAAATCTGGTGAAATTTCATGATCACACGACACCATATCCTCAACTTTAAATAGAAAATGATGAATGACACTCACCTGCTAGAGTCCTTACCATGAAGGTTCACCCTTTGGTAATCGGTGTCATCCCGCTTGATAGAGGATCTCCTGACATATTCCTTCATCTAGATAAATGATAGACAAAGGAAGAAATTAATGTCCTTGACTCCAATCATGTGGCTAATACTACTGATTTTGTGCTTCAATCATCTATACATGGCAAAGAATTTGCGGCTACATATCCGAAAGGCTCGAATAAAGGTCCCGCCACATAAAATTATCCCCAATTATGCTTTGGTGAGTTCCGTTATGCTACTTGTTATTGGAAATGAGTAGAGAATGTCCTTAGCCATAGCAAGAAGTTACTAAAACAAATCAAGATTTATGCCGCTGTTTTTGCCTTTTTATTTACGTACAATGTCAATGAGAATGTTTTGCAGGCCTTTGTGAACTTTTTCATTCCTCAATTAATACAATGTGAGTTGGCATTTGTGAAACTCTCTATTTTATTATGAGACATCCATATGATTAGGGGCCTTCTAGTACACGACACATTCTTTGATGAAGTAGTCCCTTCAGCCCAAGAATTGGCATAAGAAGATCAACAAGGAAACCCATTTTTGCCTAAAACTTATGTTTACTTATTTTCACCATTCTATCGATTTTTAGATGGTACATATTGGGAGGTTTCTGTTGTGATTGGATGAATTTTTGATTCAACAGAATAGATAGGTAGAAGGAGCTTCCACCACGAGGGTCTAAACAACAAGCAAAACCAAAGCCAAACCATAATCCCGATGGCCATATTGATATGTCATTTTTACCGCAAATTGAGAAAGAGAACTCCCCTTTTGCCGAGTTAGGTGTGGAAGGGTCACTTATAGAAAAGATGAGCTTGACTGACTTTCTTCCTTTTTGGATTTGTAAGTTTGTTCTTCTAATTAAGAAACTTGGCCACATCCATTCTAGCATCATTAAGATTGCAAGTCTAATGGCTTATGGGGAGAGTTTTGCACTAGTGATCTCCATTTTGGCTAGTATCGATAGTGTCTTAAAAGAGATCCTAACTTCATAAAACTTAGGTGTAAACACTATAATTTTCCCATACAATATGTCTATGGATGGATTGACGTGTATTTTAACACTTACTATCAAACACACCATTACAATGATGCTCGTATATGTAAGATTGCTGGGAAAGGATGGCTAAAAACTTTGATCTTTTTGGTGCGAGACAGTTATTCCAGAATGTTGATATCTGCAAGATCCCCCACTTGGTCATGCTACAACCCATGGTGTTGTTTATAGAATATGATGCAGAATTGTCTAGTTCTTAGAATGATTATTTTATTAGTCTCCATTCGAGCTATGCCACTCTCAGGTGTGATGATCACTTTGTAATGGAGCCTTATAGTCCCTATAGATTCAGTCGACAGTTTGGATTTGTCCAAGACCTCCCTTGGAACTTCATCAAACGACCATATGATGGCTTACTAAAAGAATTAGTGCAACTTTGGGATTCTTGTGCCCGCCTTAGTAGTTCTTCAACCATTTGTAAACCACCGTATCCTAAGAGGCCTTTAATGACCCGTAAGTATGAAAATTGGTGGTATACGGGTCAAAAAATCCTTGTTGGGAAGAATAAAATTATCTTAAAATTTCCCCTTTGGCAATCAAATCAAAGTAAGTCTTCCACTTCATCCCTTATTAAGTCAAAGACGAGCCCGTTGTCTTCTAAGTCTTCACCTTTCAAGGGTAAGTGAAAATTAGAAAATGATCAAGTCTTCCTTCATAGAAATTGAATAACACTCCTTCTATGGCTTTGGACAAGACTCGTAAGTGAAAAGATAATTCTACTTTGTTTGAGAATAATAGTGAATAGAAGCCAACCAAAGTGCCCCTCTAAAATAGGACTCCACATATCCTCCTAGTTAATGAAGTTGTATATGATAATAGTGACACTAGCTCGACAGAAGGTGATCAAGACCAATAGTAGAAGTGTAAAAGAAATAAGTCAAACGACCAACATATCGATTTGCTGATTTAGACATTGCTACTATAGATAGTGAGTCATTTTTAGTTAATGACCCTAGCTCCATTATGACATTGTCTTAATTCAAAGAACAAGTAAGAATACTTTCTTTCTTTTTCTTTCATGGTTCTTTTTTTGTTTTTTTAAGTAACCTTTTGATATCTTTTTTTTTTGAAGTTACATCTCCAAGGCATCTCTATCGATACTCTTAGTGGCATTTTTGATAATGTTATGAGCCCAAGTTGCCTTGATACATTTTATCCTCCTATCACAGAAGCTTTGATAAATAACATAGAAGTTATGTTTGCACAAGCTGAGTCACCTAAAGTTCATGTACCTTCATCATGTTTATCGCCATTTGTTGCCCTAAATTTTGAACCCCAAGAGATGATCTCTACTTTCAAGAAGTCTTACATTCTTTAGATGTGTGGTGCATTGCACGAATGGCTAACAATGTTATCCATTGATTCTTCAGAAAACTTCTTAAAGTTGAAAAGGGTGTGAACATGATCATGGAGGAACTCCAAGGGATTAACGCCATCAAAACCACTATTCTGGAGGGGTCTGTTAATACTTTTGTAAAAACATATGAGTATGATGCTATGAAATCATCTTCATCCCAGAAAATGACTAAAGAAAACCATAAAAAATTGCTCTCTAATGTGAAACAATGCCTTGTTAATGCAAAAGAGGAAAACACAAAAGTGAAAGGGCACATAGAGGATCTTCAATCAAACCTGGCTAAGTTTGACGAAGAACTGAAGTTTTTGTCTATGAAGAGGGAGAAGACCATTCCATGTATACAGGAGTAGAAAGAATAATTGTCTAAAATCCAAGAGAAGATTATTACTTTCAAGGGAGATCTTCATGCAATTAAAGAGAAACGTCCATTATCTGAAGGCGTAGTGGAGAAACTGTCCAAACTGAAAGAGACAGTTGAGGTGAGTCGTCAAAAAATTTTGGAATTTCAACCTTTTCCGTAGTTCAGATATTTGCTTAGGATTATTTTATTTCTTATTTTGATGTATCACATTTTTTTCCGTTGATGCAATAAAAGTGACCTTTAGCTTTCATATAAATTGTTTCCCTTGAAATTTAATTATCGTTGCGTCTCTTCTTTTTTTAATAGACACAAATGAATCTGCTCCTAACCATGAATTAACTTTGGGTTCTGTTGAGAATATATATCAAAGAATCAAACTCAAACTTCTTTTCAATTAGTAGAAATTAGTTTTTTTAAAGTTAACCATGAATCTGTCTTATTTCATAATTTTAAGTGGTTAGGGTAGAAAATTCATAACTCAACGTAGAAGTTGTTGAATCACGAGCCATATTTTTTTGTAGCAAAGAGACCTCTAATATACATGATAGATGTAAAAATCAAAGTCAAATACTATACGAATTTTATACAAACACGTCATTAAAATTTGCTCCATTTGAAATCTGATGTTCTTTTTTTGTAGTTTTGCATGGCTATGGTAGAAAATTCATAACTTGACATAAAATCCTTTGAATCACTAGTTTTCTTTTTTATTGCAAAGAGATATCTAAGATATACCATGTATGTAAAACTCAAGGTGAAATCATTTACGAATTTTGTACAGATTCATCATCGATTCAGCTTAGTTCGAAACCTTATGGTCTCTTTTGCAGCTTTGAGTGATTATGGTAGAAAATTCATAATTCGACGTAGAGGCCTTTGAATCATGAGCCATCTTTTTTTTTTGCAAATATAACACCAAGAGATACAAAATATGTAACAATCATGATCAAAATCTTTACGGATTTATATAGATATGTAGTTGAAGTCAGTTTAGTTTGAAATCTGATGGCCTATTTTTCAACTTTGAGCGGCTATGGTAGAAAATTCATAACTTGACGTAGGATCCTTTGAATCACGATCCATATTTTTTATTATAAATATAGCACCAAGGGATATAATATACAAAAAAATCATAGTTAACACTTTCACGAATTTATACAGATATGTCATCGAAGTCCGTTTTGCCTTGCTTGTCTTTTCACCTTTGTATGTCTATGGAAAACATAGCGAATGAACATCTAATTCATGCGATATTTATGTTGCTTAAAAGTGTTATTATGTTTCTCAAGTAATGGCACACCTTTTTCCTCTTTTTTTTTTTAACTCATATGACTGAACTTAGGGTAAAAAAAATACTCTAAGTTGTCTACGTACCATGAATAAGAGGATCAATCTATAACGTAGTTCAGGATGATGAGTTAATTTTTTTTATTTACTTATTTTTTTCTTCTTCTTTTTATAATATTTTTTTATTTTTTTGGAGAGCCATTCACAGTTTTGACTCATGTGAGCCAGGAGGGACATGCAGTTTATGTTCGTGGCTTAAGGAGCATACGTGAACTTCATGGAAAGTAATGCTTTAGGAACTTCCCATTGACGGGACCAATTCTTACACCATCTTGATCGATAATTTTATGAGCATCACTTGAATATGCTTCTTTCACAACATATGACCTATCCCATTTGACGTAAACTTGTCACCGATGTATTTGTTGAGGAGTATGGGTCTTCGAACTGCTGACAAAGTCTACCACTTGAAATGATCGCGGTCGCACCCTCTTGTTGAAATCTCTGGAAAGTTGAGCTTGATAACACTCCAACCTTTGTTGTGCTACTAATCTCTTCTCGTCCAATGTCTCTAACTTTACTAGACAAAGTTGAACATTGCTTACAGTTGTAAGACCTCCTTGGATCGCTATTCGTAATGATGGAATTTGTTGTTCTAATGGAAGGACTACTTCTACGACATACACCAACGAATACAGTGTCACTTGGGTAGTAGTTCTGCAAGTTGTAAGATATGCCCACAAAGCTTCACTGATCCTCTAATGCCAGTCCTTTTTATTTTTTGCAACAACTTTCTTCAATAGGTTACCAAGTATTTTATTAAAAGATTCGGCAAGACCATTGGAAGGTGCATTGTACATTGAAAAGTTATGTTGCTTAAAATTGAACTTCTTGCACAAAGTCCTCATGAGCTTATTGTTGAAGGGCGTTCCATTATCAGTAACTATGCATCCTGGTATGCCATACCTAGGGGTGGCAAAATGAGCCAATTTTATGGTTATCCATCCGATCCAACCGATTTTAGTGGCTTCGGTATCCAACCATTTAAAATTGGATCTAATATGGATCAATAACCTACGGGTATCCACCAATTTCACTCTCCTTAAAGTAAGGGTTAGGAATCTCTAAAAAAAAATATATTTTTTAAGGTGTGATTGATATGAAGAAACATAAATCTTAACTTTTCAAGTTTGGTTGGCTTAAATATTTTGAAAAAATAAACTATTTTATTTTAGTTTTAAAAAAAATTGCAATTTCTTCTGAAACTGGCCTCAGGAGTTTAGTTTGCATTGTCCCAATTATTGATGCTACATGTATCTTCTTTCTTCCTTCATTATTCTTTTATTTTGTTATACACAATTTTCTTTTTAAAATTCTCCTCTTTAGAATAAGAACCTAAAGCATCCATACTAAACAAAAGTAAATAAAAGCCCAACTATATCTATTTCATTTTGCAGGGAACTGAGATATCAAGTGCCACAAATATGCCCAATTTGATGTCACTACTTTTATTCATACAGATATTTTCTCAATGAAATTGTAAAATCAATTAAGTAAAAATTATATTAGAAAAGATGAATTAATTATAATATAAATTTTTTAAAATAAAAAATAAATATGCTAAAGAATTATTTCCCAGTTTGCTTTCTATTTCCTCTTCTGAATAAAAACCTAATTCATAGGGATATTTAATAAGAATCGACATCCACCTTAAAAGGAGAAAAGGAATAAAAATGCTTGTAGTCAAGAATAATTCTTTTCGTTAGATACATAATAAGAAGTAATGGATAATATAGATATCCATATTATTTATTGGATTTATTCATTTTATCCATATCAAATATGATTTGGATCGAATATTTTATCCGTTATAACCTGACCCATTTTCAACCTACCAATATCTGACTCGACCCACCCATTTGTCACTCCAAGCCATACCTAAAGATTATGTTTGACTTGATAAAATCAACAACATTTTCTTTTCTCCCTTCTTTGAATGGCACAGCTTCAACTCATCTTGAGAAATAGTCAGTAGCAGCTAAAATGTACATTTATCCATTTAACGACTTTGAAAGAGGTCAGACAACATCAAGTCTCTATGCATCGAAAGACCATGATGCTATAGTTGGATGGAGAGGCTCTGCAGACTGATGGTTATAATTAGCATGAAATTGACACACTTGACACCTTTTGGCATTCTTTAGACAGTCCATAACCATTGTTGGCCAATAGTAGCCCATCTTTTTAATGCGAAAATGAAGTTTAAGCCTTGATTGGTATGCTCCATATGTGCCAGAATGTGCTTCCTTCATTATTTTTTAAGATTGTTCTTTGTTAAGACCCCGGAGGAGTAATCTCTCTTTAGAACGACGAGAATAATATTTTCTCATGGAAGATGAATCATGGTGCCCTTCTCTTAATGTCTGCTCTTTTTCGGTCCCCTTAGGCAGCCTTCCATGTTAGAGATACTCAATCAGTGATTTTCTCCAATTTTCTTCTTCAACCACTCAAAAATATGTATGGAGGCTTCTATTTATTTGAAGATCGAGACAACCAGGAATAACCCACCGATGACTTATTTTCACCATTATTAACTCATTCTCTTTGAGTGCCATCGTTGTAGTTAAGTTAGAAGAGCATCCACTATGCGATTTTTCTCTCTAGGGATGTTGTTTAGGAATACCTAATCAAACCTTTCAAGCAAAAATGTAGCACATTGGTGATAGGGTAGAAGTTCTTCCTTTTTCACCTCGTAACTGCCTTAGAGTTGATTCATGATCAACTTGAAGTCACCATAGATATATTATGAAATCTTCATATTTGACTCCATTTCAAGTCCAACAATTTAAACTTGGCAGTCTGCAGCGTTATCGGAACATGTTTCTCCCAAAATAAATGAAAATGGCAAAATTAGTCTTTCTGGTGATATCACACGATGCTAGCCCGTGCACCATCTTGACAAGCAAATTCATCAAAGAACATTATCCATGTCGGCAATTCTTCATTAAACAATGTATCTTCATCAGGAACCTCATCTGAAATCTTCCATTCTTCTAAAAGAGGGTGATCAGAGAGAAAACTAACAAGTGTTTGCCCTTCACAATCTTTTGAGGGTTTAAATAATATAGACCATGTTTTTAGACATACTGAGAGAACTGGATGAGTTATTACAAACTTCACTGGATCATCTCGGGAAATTAGCTTGATGGTGTATAATTCAAAATAATACCTTAGTTTCTTTATCACACAAAGCAAAGCCAAGAACATCTGCTCAATGGGTGTAAAATTTAACTCAAATCCTATCAAGCTTTGACTTAGATAGTACAGTACTTGTTCCTTCTTAGCTTCATTGTCTTGATCCAGAAGTGCTCCAAGTGATCGCTCTTGTGATGCAATGTAGAGTATCAATGGCCTCCCTGGTGTTGGTGCCCCTAATACATGTGGATTCAACAAGTATTTTTTTATACTTTCAAAAAAATTTTGACATGATTGATCCTAGTGGAAAGAAACATCTTTCTTCATTAGATAGATGAAGGGTTGACATCGTTAAGCTAATTTAGATATGAACCTTAGAATGAATGCCAAATTTCCTTGTAAACTGAAGAGGTTTTTAAAGTTCTTTGGCTCCAGAATTTTCTGAATGGCATCAATCTTAGTGGGACCAACTTCAATTCTGCGATGATGCACAATAAACTCAAGAAACTTTCCGAAGTAACTCCAAATGCGCATTTGAGTGGGTTTATTTTCAAGCTAAATTTTCTTAACCTCTCTTAAATAATGCAAAGATCTTCAAGATGGTCGTCCCTTCACTTTGTCATTATAACCAAGTCATCGACGTAGAATTCCATCCTCTTATGTAATATGTCATAAAAAATATTTATCATTGCACGTTGCTAGGTGGTACCCGCATTCTTTAAATCAAAAGGCATCACCTTGTAATAATATATCCCTTTTGGAGTTCGAAAGGCAGTGCATTCTTCATCTTTTGGAGACATTCTGATTTGATTATATCGAAAGACCCATCCATAAATGTAATATCTTATGTCCAGTTGTCGCATCAACCAATGTCTCTATAACTGATATTTGGAAATCATCTTTTGGACATGCCTTGTTCAAGTATCAAAAATCAACACAGACAAGTATTTGACCATTCTTCTTTTTAATAGGTACAATGTTTGAGATCTATGATAGGTACTTCACTTCTAAAATAAACCTGGCTTCAATAAGCTTATTGATCTCTACTTCAATTTTTTTTACTAACTCAAGGCGAAACACTCATTGTGACAGCTTTATAGGACGTGCCTTTTTTTTTTTTATCCCTAAATGATGAATAGCTATCCTAGGACTAAGACCTAGCATTTCTTTGTATGATCGGAAAAAGACATCTTTGTACTGTACTAATAACTTGAAGTATTCCCTCGCTTCTTGTGATGTAAGAAGTGCACTAACAAAGATTGGGTGTGAATTCCAAAGTACTTAGGTTTCTCTTCTTGAGTTCATCTACAGTTGATTGTACCGGATACTCTAGCTGAGGGGGAGCTTCTTGAACATCATCCATCTCATCATGGCATGGGTTGTCCTCCACCATTATGTGATATAATGTGTTGACTTCCCCTGGCTCCTCTTTTATTTCTTAAAGAGGTTGGTTGGTAAAACTAATAGTTCTTCTTCTTACCTTCAGAGGACCATCTGTGGTAATTGAAAAAATAATTTTTCTTTTCATGCATGATGGGAAGGCTCTATGAATTTACTTTTCATCAAGTTCTCAGAAAAATATTATTATTCGTGTTCCAACAAACTCTTCATAAATGATGAATTCCCTGTGGTTTCAAAGTAAAAAAGACAGATGCATTCACGATGGTGACATCTCCTTCTACACATTCAAAAGCTCCACTTCCATATTTGGATCCTAGTCCATCAAATATAGAGACACGAGGTGTTGATTTTCCTATGTGGTCAAAAACTAAGGTCCGTTGTGGTGTTTTATCATCCTCACCCTTCTTTTCTCCTTCTACTGAGATTTGGAGTTCTTTTCTTAGACATCTAAATGACACCAATTGGTCTTTTATCTTTTATTTAGAATCGACGCCAGTTGGGTTGGAGGGGGTTGGTTTCTTCATATCTAACTCACAAAAGTCCAAGTAGAATTTTACATCTACAAAGTCCGACTCTGTCTCTATAAAAGGATTGATATGCACGTCAACTTTGACTACCTCACTGCCCTTCATATACTTCATGCATTGATGCAAAATAGATGACACCATTCTATTTTCATGCAACCAAGGGAGTCCAAGCTGTAAGTTGTATGGTGTCTTGGCATTTACGACGTGAATTAAAATATTTATTTCATATTGCCAATGGATAATCCTATGAAAGTCTTTCCCATGGCTCGTTGCCCTACTTAATTGAAAACTTGGATTTTTGTATTACTTTTGGACAGTTCATCAGTAGAGATTTTAAAATTTTTTAGCACTATCTTTAGCATGATATTAACCGCTGAACCATCATTAATTAGTATGGATTGAGATGTTGTTCTTGAATAGATCCTACAACAAACAAAAGCATGTTATACAGTTTAGACCCTAACAATAAGTCATGATCTGTGAAGGAAATTACGGCAAAATACAGTACAACTTATGGCTTAACATGATATTCTTGTGCTATTGTTGGATGATACTTTCGTTTGCTTTCCATGGGTTTGTCTATGCTGGAAACTACACGTGTCACCTTAACTTGGCTATCTTGAAGGAATTTTTCGAAACAAATTCATGCAATGTGATAGGTCTTTGGGCTTTCTGTGACAAGAAACCATTAATCCTCTTGCTACCATTAAACTTAACTCTTTTTGATGGTCGTAGCTTCTCCACGTTATTCCCCATTAGTTTTGGCTTAGGAAGTCATATTCTTGGGACTTTTGTTGTATTATTTTCTTGTGAGAAACCAGAGTCCAACCACCATCCTTACTATCTCCAGAATTGTCGTCTACTACTATTGGACCTTCAAAAGTTTTTTTTGTAACATCAACTTCAATCGGCTTGAAGCTCCCAAATTGCAATAAGAAGGTGCTTTGCATAGTCTGCCAAAATGAAGTATTTTTGTCAATTGACAACATCACTAACATGATTTGCATCCACTGTTTCATCCATGTCAATGATGATTTTCCCTTCACTTACTAGTATCATGTCTTTCTCCTTCAAGATGAAGCATTTTTCCATCGGGCGGCCAATGACACGACAAAACTTGCAGTACTTAGAATCGTTAACCTTATTGATTTCCTCAGACCTTTTTGATTCAGGAAGATCAATCACTTTCTTGGCTAGCGATTCCTTAAGGATCGTAGGTACCTCTGAATCTAGAAATGTATAAAGCCTTCGCGTCTAACTCTTTCAAAGTTGGGCGCCATTTTTCCTCTCTGAGATACTGCCGAGGGGTTTCATCTTCCTTCACTTTTTTCTTTACCATAAGCTTCACAAAATTTGCTTTCACCACCATGGATTCTTTAGTCTGTATCTTTGCGGTCATTTCTTTCTTGAATTTCTTGTTTTCTTTCGTAAGATCAATAAAAGGAGATGTCTTTCCATGACTTGCGATTCTTAACTCCATGTCATGTTTCGTGTAGCAAGTTCTTTAAATATTTTTGGTTTGATTCCTTATAGTATGTATAGAAGTTTCCAATGCATTTCTTGAATGTACATTTCTACAGAAGATATTTCAGAAAGGCAGTCTTTGCAGTCCAAGCTCAATGATCTCCACCGATTGATGTAATCCATCAAGGGATCATCCTTTCTTTGCTTAGTGCCAGTCAACTCTATCATGCTCACAGTTTACCAAGTACTGTAAAATCGATTGAGTTGGCCCCAACTATCAATTGACTCATTCTCCAGGTCGATATACCAGTCGAATGCATTCTATTTCAACGAACGGACAAACTGTTTTACCAGTAGGTTGCCATGTGTTCCAGCGTTGTTACAAGTTTTGACAAAGTGGGAAATGTGTTGCCTGCGGATTTCCCTTGCCATTAAATTTTTGCAACTTTGGTGGTTAATAGTTTGTTGGCATGGGTAGACAATCAATTCGCCTTGGGTAAGTCTTGGAGTAATACAATAAACTCTATGGTGCTCCGCCATATTGAGCCCTGATAGAGTTAGTTATTATGTGTTACAACTATTGAACAAACAAAGCTGCGATCGAACTAGACTATTTCTCTTTTTGTGATTTGGTCTTGACAGGTGACTCATTAATATTCTTATTTTTTGGAGTAAAATCGGGTGGACAAGCAGGATCCTAGATTGATTCTCAGGGGGTAAAGAAATCAAACTTGTTCATAAATTGAGCGACTTGAAGATCTTTATCCTCAACAGATTTCTTCAAGACTTCAATGGTTTGTCTATCATTGCGAACTTCTCATCCATATTAGTTGTGTCATCTATCAAGGCATTGGCCTTTGTTGAGACTGGAGAATCTGTCGAATCTTTAGATTCACTAAAATTGATGCCATTATGAGAGAATTCATCACATAGTAGGGATATTAAATTGCCCCTAAGGGTTGCAATTTCAGCCATCATATATGAGATTTGCTCTTTTTTGACTTCTCCAAAGAAGTGAAGTATTTAGATCCATCCCAATTACTGTCTTAAACTTGCGCCGCGTGAGCGGGCTAACATAGCTGAGCTCATCAGATAAGGCAGTAGCTGAGTTCTTGCATGAGAGACCATTAGCCTTTTCGAAGTCCATAATAGTAGTTGAATTTGATTTTGTAGAGGAAAGAGATACAGAGCAGACATGGTCCCAGTGGGTGTGCCAAAATTTGCTCATCATAAATTTTTCTTGTGCTAAAATTAACTACAAGCAAAAATAAATAAAAGAAAACTAATTTTATTAAATGAATCTTGTGCGTACAATTCTGTTATTCTCTTGATTCCCCTCTCCTAAGACTTTTCGTGATTCGAGGGCCTTTTGTAGCATAATTCTAAACTTTCTGATGATTTAAGCCTCCTAGAAATGTGTTGGGATCTCCAAGAATTGTCAGATAACACTTTGTCTCATCGAGTTAATCTCTGGACAGAACTCCGTTAGTCAATTCTTTGAAGAGCTATGTAGTCAATGCAGAGGCTTTCTCCAATTCTTCCAAAATTACCTTAGAAAGTTATGTAACTCTCCTATTTATAGTTATGGAGGGTAGACAGTCCAAGTGTAAATAACCTCTTCTGCCTCATTCTGATTGGTCCATCCAGTTCTCAAACTTATCACAAATGTTTTGTGATAAGGTTGCTTGTGATTAGCCACAAATACATCATTTAGGATACTTAGTGATGTTTCATTGGCTGTTGAACTTGACTTGATTTGCCACATTCTTTGAACTTGTGACCTTGTCTTGTTAGTATTTAATTTGATTGGGATGCCACGTCACTTGACACATGGCGCGAGTTTAGGCTTCAAGGTGATATGGACCTTGATGAAGAATAAAATGAAATTATTATTTTTTACAGCTCAAAATTGTAGACCTAAAAAAATATGAATCAAATTTAAATTTTATATGAATTTAATTCAATAAATTTTATGTGTCTACAGTTGCCACGAATTTCTTTCCTTTTTGCTAATATTTACTACTTGTTAGAGTTGAATCTTTTATATATGTGTGGGGTTTGGACCTTGTCCATGTTACTATGCTGCTTATTTGATGATTCTTTGAGTTCTGAGGTAGGTCCTAGATAGGGGTAAGATTTGCTTATACTTTATTCTTCTTATCTATTTTATGGGATTATACTCGGTATATTGTGTCGTTAGGGGTCTTTTGGTGTGAAGGATAAGAATAAATAGTCTCGGGATAAAATTTTAGTGCCTCATAATCTCTTGTTTAGTTGTACAACTTGGGAAAACTTATCCCAAAATTATTAATTAGTACCATGATAAGTATCTCTCCCTCTTGGTGGTATAGCAATCCTAGAATAAGTTAACCTTCGATAAAGTAATTAAAATGACAAAAGAACCCCACAAACCCTTTTTATAATCAGTTTTCACATCCATGCATATTCACAATATTTTTAATACCATTTATAATAACATTCACAACCTCCACTACTCGTTATTTTACGATAAATTATCACATTTTTATTAAAAAATTTACTTTATAAATATACTTTTTATTTATGAATTTATTAGACGTTGAATTTATTTGACTAATTATTATGTTTATTTATACATTTTGATTTATCTTAAGAATAACAAAAACGTGTCTTCATTATTGAATTACTTCTGCAAGAAACATGAAGTGAAAACGAAAGTGTGTCTTGCCTTACTGTCTAAATTACAATTCATACCCTCTCTTTCTTTTTCTTTTTCTTTTTTTGGTCTTTTTCTTTTTAGTTTCTTTTGACTTCATTTTTGCTTTATGCGAATTTTCCACTGGTATTTCAATGTTATTACACCTTGACCCTTCTTTCGAAGGTGTTACTCTTTGTAATTTTGAAAAAATTGCTTTAGGTGTTAGTGCTATTGATTTGCAGCTGATAAGACCATACGATTAGTTTAAAATTGCAAGCAATGAACATAAAAGGAAAGTATCAAGCCTCACGGTTCCATTTTTAAAAGTGACCCTCTCAATTCAAAGACGAGTTAGCTCTATCGATCAACGCTTACTCATATATGAAAAAAGATCACCTAATATTTGTTGAAAATCAAACTTAAAACCTCATAACTCTCAAACAACTTCATTGATCTTTTGGTCATACCCTGGATGGAAAGATGGAACAACTCTTTCCCCCTGTGATCTAAAAAAGATGATGCATTTGGGTTGCAGGACCTACTATATTAAGTGAGGTTCCACCGTCCAATAGTGATAGGTGTGTTATTTATGTACGTTATTTCTTGCACTCTCTTTCTACATCATTTCAGGTACAATAGGGACAAAGTTTTGTGCATTGCTGACGCATATTACAGTCTGACATGAAAATAGGAGATCCGTAGATATTTGTGTGCAAAGTAAAATGAATAAACTATGGTCACTTTGCTTTTTTGTCATTTATAAGAAAAATCCTATAAAATTAATATTTCTTATTTTTTATTTTTTATGTATAGAACCTTTATCTATTAAACAAAATTAGACACATAATAAAACTCAAAAAAAGAAAAATATATATTTGGAGATTGAAAACATAATCTAGCGTTCATCCATCAGCATGGTTACTTATAAATAAAGATTCAATGTGATTGTATACGAATAGAAAAAGTGTGGGAGGTGAAAAGGTCGTAACTCATATGAGATTATAACATTCATTAAAATTCAATAAATACATTAAAATATGTTTAAGAGAATGTAAGAAGTGTCTTTTGTGAGGTAGCCTTTGAATTTTTAATACATAATATATTATTTTAAAATAATAAAATCTTCCCCCAAAAAAGAAATAATAAGAATGAAGGTCATAGAGTATTACATCACCGTCTCTATGTTTTTCCTCTATACGTTCTACAAATCTTAGAATTGTCACTGCTTCTGCTTTAGTATTTGTGGTGTCTGGGATTACTTCAGCATGTGCAAATACTTGTTTTATCTTCGAGTATCTCATCATCTGTGTGTTGTGTTAGGTCAGCTAGTTCCTATGTTGTCAATTCTGCATTAACTTCCAAAGGTATCCAAGCAGGTTGGACAGATCCAATTCACAAATCTGAAATAATTTCAAGTGCATACTTTTTTGGATTCACTAGGATCTCTTAGAAGATCTACTGAATTCCACTCTTAGGAAAAACTTTAGATCTCTTAAATCCTTGATTTTGAAAGTGTGATGTAGGGATCATAGAGAGGTTGCTCCCTGCTACTAGCATGTCATCCACATATACTAGAATAACAACAATATCAGTCTTCTTTATAAATAATGAATGATCCAAGTTGCTTTGAATGAACCTTGAACTAATCAAATAATGCTTCAGATAGGTTTAAGTTCCACTGTCTGCTTGCTTGTTTTAAACTATATAGAGAAATTTAATAAGTCAAAGACAAGACCAAACTCCCCATGACTCGGTAAACCCTAAGGAAGCTGCATGTAGACTTCTTCTTATGTCACCTTGAAGAAATACATTATAGACATCAAACTGATAGTCATGCCAACTGAGTTGAGCAACTAAGGATAAAACCGTTCTCACGGTGGAAATTTTAATCACAGGAGAGAAGGTTTCATGGTAATCAAACTCCTCCTCCTAGTTGTAGCCCTTGGCCACCAACTTGCCTTTCAACCTCTCTAGCGGCCTTTAACTTCACTTTATAGGCCCATCTACAATCAATGGCAACTTTGCCACGAGGTAGGGGAACTTCAACCCATCTTGCATTCCGAACAACCTATTGTAAGACTTAGATTCTTGGACAGTAGCCAAAGGAACAAGAAGCTTGATGAGTAGGTGAAAAAATCTCATAAAGGAGCGAAGCACTAATAGAATACAAGTCATTTGTAGCAGTTTTCTTGGTGATGTAGTCTACATGCTAAATAGGTTCTTTAGACACCTTTTGGTACATTCTCAGCTGAACAGGTATGGATAAAAGAAGACTTCTTATGAGATGTGCTAGGACGAGATAAAGACACTGAGTCACCTGAACCTTAAGCAGACTCTGGCATAGGAAAAGAAATAGGATCAGAATTAGTAGCTACCGGATCAATAGAAGGTGCTCTGCTACTATGTAAAATTAGGTCTTGGACCTAAGTCACACTATGAAAGTTAATTCAAAGGAAGGAGGATTACTCAAGCCTTATAAAGAGATCATTCGTCTCATTAACCATCAATATAAGTTTTCTCATTCTTTAACACCCCACCTCACACCCCACTTCACGCTCAGGACTGGCATTTGATCGTGGACAACTTTTAATTTGGGGACCCATCATTGGATTAGATGAGTGCTAATCTAATACCATGATAAAATTCATACACAATCAACTCTCACTCTCTATTATCTTTCTGTAATTTTTTTATTCAAGAATATTTATTACTGATTAACAAAAGTAAATAAGCAAATACAACACAAAAACAATGATCCTAGTGACTAAGGAATGTTTTTATTTCTTAGTTACAGCCTCCATGAATTCTTTATCGTCCTCCAATGCTTTTAAAGTCTCTGATAAAAGACAAACTTCAATGTCTACACTTCCTTCTTTTGCACCAGGAAATAAAGTAATTTTTCCATCACATTTATTTGGCATCCCACTCCTCACACCAATTGGTTTACCCCAACCAAAATCAGTACTATAAATATTATGCCTTGGAGTACTACCAATGGCCAATTTAGTAATCCCACCATATACTGATCCCTTAGTGATTAAAATTGGATTTTCAACCCAATCTTTGTACATTTTCACCACTTCTTCAGTGTTTTGAGCAACAACCATCTTATTTATTTGCATTGCAGCCCATCCTAGTCCATTTTTCAGCAACTCCCCTGCACTTGTCTTTACTTTCTTGAAATGAAGTGCATTTCCAAAATACTCTTCCGGAATAGGAGGATTTAGCCTCGATCTTGTACCTGTTAAAAATATAATTAAATACCTCTTGTTTAATACGTATGAGAAGTTATCTTATTTTTTGTGAATATGTCCAGAAAATAATGATACATTTCTCAAAATCATTTTTAACAAAAAACTTAATGTCTTCAGTCAAACACCAATAGCTATATTATCCTCATCAGAATTAATTTAGCCATGTGATTCAGCAAAGAAAAAGTACTACCTTCCTTTCTTGATTAAATTGGCTCTGATAGAAATAAATGGCAACATCTGCAATCTGTTTATCATCTTCCAACCAACAACTATGTGCATCTAAAATTCTTCTTACCTTCAATCTATTCTTTATTCCTTTAACTAACTGTAAAAGAATTTGGTATTTCTTTCACTACTTTTAAATCAATCATACCAAGCTTTTTACTGCCAATAACTCTCTTCAAATTGAAGATATTTGACATATTCAACCTTAGCCCTTTGCATGATAGCCCTACTTTCAGTTGTAGGGAACTCTTCAAATAACTTTTCTTTGATTCTTGCAATTTCTTCTGTAATTAATAACTGCTGAAAAATATCCCATCAGTCTCCTTGCTCCACACAAGCAAAGCTTTTTTAACTTGCTTAATCTTCTTCTTTAAGTCTATGAATGGATTATCTAACCTGACTGAATTGAAATTCCTTTTAACAACCTCTTTAAAATTTTCATGCTCAGTCAGGAATTTCAAGAATTTAAAGGCCCTCTTCCCTTTATGAATACTATTATCATAACTCAGAAAAAGAGGAGCATGATCAGATTCATCTCTTGGTAAATGCTCTACTTCAGAAATATAAAAAAGACCTTTGAACTCTTCATTAGTCAGCACCCTGTCCAATCTCTCAAAGATGCAATCATCCTCTGCTCGACCATTCCACCAAGTGAAAGGGCTACCTTTATGTTGAACTTGCAATAACTCGCAATATTCAATGCAATCATGAAAATTTCTACATCTGATGCAGTAACAACACCACCACCTATCTTTTCATCTCTGTTCAGCACAACATTAAAGTCACCACCTACAATCCAAGGGCTTACATTACCATTAGATATAGACATTATTTAATCCTGTACCTTTACCTTGCCACTCCTATCACACTTTGCATACACAATAGTAGTTAAGAAATTCAAGTCTATGACCTGATTTTTCAGCATCAATGACAGTTGTTGTTCTGAGTTACTGGGCACTGTACTCTCCCAACCTTGACTGATAAAAAACCAGATTTTACCATCTATGTTGTGAAACACAAAAGGCACTTTCAATGTACTCTTGTACCTCTCAATGATTCTAAAATGTTAAAATGGTTCCAAAAGATCTTTAAAAGCAAATTTATGGAAATTATGTAACATTTGCACCCTCTGAAAAGCCTTTCGAGACTAACAGATCTTGTATGCCAAATAAGAGCTTTAATCATCATTTATCATATGGGACACCACATTTCTCTTTGGTTGCACTCTTGTAGGTAGAACAGCTTCCCCATTGCTCTGTTTTTCCCTTTCCTTGCAGATTTCAGAGCTAGCAGAGCCCTACGTGACAAATTAGCATTTCTAATTTCACCTTCTTCATAATATTCAAGACTACTAAACCCTTCTCCACCTTTTGTACCTTTCAATTCCTGAGCAGCTTCATGTATATTGTGAGTGAGAATATTATGCAACTTGCTCACTCCATAAATGTGTATCATCACTTTGAATTGCTATCGGGACCTTTACTATTGATAACTCTTCTATTAAAATGTTGTACCTCCAACTGGTTATTTTCATCTATGCACCTTGTCTGTGTATCACTTTCTACTTCTTTATTAACATCTTGACCTGACTTGATGGATTGAATAATTTTTTGTACATTTACAGGTTTTGGTTGGGCATCAACAACGGAAGACTTCACCAGTTTCTTGAGAATTACTTTAGTTGTAAGACTTCTCCCCTCACCTCCTTCATTAAATATTGCTTTTGTATGTCTTTCATTGAACTCCTCAGATTTCTGAGTGTGCTTTGTAGGGCTGTTGCCATTGTTATGCTTTGATGATATTGCCTCTTTCCCTTTATTGTTGTGAAAAGCATTGGATACCCATTCCTTTGTTGTCATTTGCTCATCCTCACCTCCTTTCTTTTTTTTTTTTCTCAGTAGAACAATTTTCTATTGATGAAGTAGTTTTATTTTCAGCATTCTTATTTTCTTCAGCCACATCTGCTACTGCTCCAAAAGGGTTGTCATTGCATAATCCCTTTTTTTGGAGGTGTAGCCTTTTCACTTAAATTGCCTTTATTAATGAATCTCCTATGGGTTGGATTCCATTGTCTCCTTTGTTGAAATCTTCTATGCACCTGTTCCCTTTTCTCTGTATTTTCCACTTCTCTTTTTTTTAATCAGCTTCCTCCTTGTTAGACTTTCTTTGATGTTCCTCATCCAGTTCCAGATGTAATGCTCTACATTCAATCTCATTATGTACTTGGAGCATGCATTCCTTACAATACTTGGATAAAAAATCGTATTGAATCTTAACCCTCTCCACCTTAGATATCTTTGTGATGCTATTGACAATTTTCATTTCAACAAATTTTGGGAACTCTGCCGGTAGGTTACTGCACTTCCACTTTCACACAACTTGGTCTTGTTTTGTTCATAGTAGCTGAATCTAAATGAATTGGCATACCCACAGCTGATGCTAGTGTGAACAATGATTCCTTGTCAAAGAAAGTAAGATTTAGATCAGAGAATGAAATCCAAACGATTGCTTGAGTCGTTTCTTTCTTTGTAATGAAATTCGCATCATATATCAAGGGCCTCATATGATATGAGTATCCGTCTTTTGCAGTGATGTAGTACACACTTTTTGCCATCAAAGATTGAACCTTACTAGGATATGTCTATTTCTTAAGAACCCTATTTTACAATCACCTTTCACATCGATCATTATCGGAATAAGGGTTCTAAGTTCCTCTAGTTCCGGCCATCCATAAGAGAATTTACCAATTACTGCATATTGGAGGTTCTCAATCTTATTCATATGACCTACCTCTTCCTCCGTCCACATAACTTTAGGGATGCCATCAACATACAAAAGTTTCTTAATGGGAAGTGGATCCACTACCTGACTGGTTAATGATTTGGGAGAATTAATCTTAATAGGCTTCAACAAATCTTCATATTGCTCCTGTGTCGATTTGGAAGCATTAGTAGTGGGAGAAAAGATAGGCAAAGTAGTAAGCTCTGTATTTTTAGACGAAGGTAATGATGGAAAATTATCATTATTGATTTCAAGAGATGACTGGCCAGCATTGGATGGCTGACCAGCGGCCGGAATGGCCATTTCCGGTGGTGGCTAGGTTTAGTATGTGGTGGCTGTGTGGTCGAAGCAATAACATATACTTATCCTTCTTTAATTTTTTTTATTCAAGAGTATTTAATACCGATTAACAAAAGTAAATGAGCAAATACAACATAAAAATGATCCTAGTAAACTAAGAAATGTTTTTATTTCTTAGTTACAGCCTCCATGAATTCTTTATCATTCTCCAATGCTTTTAAAGTCTCTGATAAAAGACAAACTTCAATGTCTACACTTCCTTCTTTTGCACCAGGAAATAAAGTAATTTTTCCATCACTTTTATTTGGCATCCCACTCCTCACACCAATTGGTTTACCCCAACCAAAATCAATACTATAAATATTATGCCTTGGAGTACTACCAATGGCCAATTTAGTAATCCCACCATATACTGAGCCCTTAGTGATTAAAATTGGATTTTCAACCCAATCTTTGTACATTTTCACCACTTCTTCAGTGTTTTGAGCAAGAACTATCTTATTTATTTGCATTGCAGCCCATCCTAGTCCATTTTTCAGCAACTCCCCTGCACTTGTCTTTACTTTCTTGAAATGAAGTGCATTTCCAAAATACTCTTCCGGAATAGGAGGATTTAGCCTCGATCTTGTACCTGTTAAAAATATAATTAAATACCTCTTGTTTAATACGTATGAGAAGTTATCTTATTTTTTGTGAATATGTCCAGAAAATAATGATTCATTTCTCAAAATCATTTTTAACTAAAAACTTAATGTTGTTTAGTCAAACACCAACATATAAAGTGAATGAGGAAATTTTAAAATTGTATTATTTAAATTAATTTAAATTTTAAAATGAGATAATTACATGGATCAAATTTTATTATGGCCACTAATAACTAATTATTCCTTGTATCGTTCCAATTTTATCGGATGTCATGCGCTTAGGCAAAAAGAATAAGCCAAACCACCAAGCATGTGATGGTGTGAAAGATAGAATTAAATAATTAAAAATATATTTTCTCTCCATCATCTTAAAATATAAAAAATTTGGTGGGGAGTTTGAATCTCACCGACATTGCAAAATGATAGGGACTTGAAAATATAATTAACTAAGTAATTAGGTATGTCATCTGTCTTAATTTACGTGAAGGGATTTGAGATAGGAGGTCAAAATACTTAATTTTAATTATGATGTGAAGCGGTTCGATGTGATTCTTTAAATTTTTCAAAACAGAGTTTACATATCTGAAAATTACACTACACGTAAAATAGAACTGAGAAACTAATTAAAGTATGTACTCACCTATGATAATGGTGATGACTACTTCTCCTTCTGCATCAAGCTTGCGACAACGAGTAAAAGCACGCCATAGATGAGCCAAAAAAGCTTGAAGAGAAGAAATCGATTTAACGTTCATTTCTGAATTGGCTTTACCCTTGAGTCTACCTATACTTTCTTTACTAAAATGAAAAACCCTCTCCACAAATATTGGAGCTTCAAATTTTTCAAACAATTTTTCATCATCCATCTTTAGAGGAAGATGAATTGGAATTTCCATTTTCTCAGGAAAATAACGTTCTAAAACTGGAAATTTGAAAATAATTTCGCATTCACGTGAAATTTCAGACCAAGAATTGAAAAAATGCCAAAAAGATGTCCCGTCACCCAAGCAATGATTCATAGTGAATCCAATAAAAAAACCATCAACCAATTCTGTTATTTGAACCCCACATAGCGGCTTAGTAACACATTCAAAATTTTGAACATTATTTAGTGGAAACAAAGTTATTGTAGTTGATGAAGAGAGAATCATAGATACAGTTAAACTTGGAGCACTGGCATGGATGAATTCCACGCCAGCATTGTTGCAATTGATGAAGAAAGAAACAGTGTTGTCTTCCGTTTTTTTAACGGCAGAGAAACGACTAGATAACAAAGGAAAAACGTGTAAAGTGTGAGAAAGGGATGTTTTTAAGTGGTTAATGAGTGATGATTTAGTGACAAGCGAATTATTGTTAGTATTTTCTGTTTTGGGTTTGTAGAAAAGAAAACCTTTTTGGATATTGTCAAGAAGGAGGAATTGCAAATCTCAAAGAACTTCTTCCATATCTCAAAGAAAAAGGATTTGAGGAAGAAGGAGAAAGGGAATTTGGCTGGGTGAGCGTTGAAGAGATTTGGTGATTGAGTGAAGCTAAAGAATCTGTGATTCAATCTATACAGCGCCATGACAACCACCAAAGTTGTACGTGGTACAAATCAACAAATATTTGTTACTCCCCGCGTGGGCTTTTACTTGTTACATTTTGATAGGGACGGACCTAGTTAAAAATATTGGTGCTCTGTCACTCGTTAAACCCGGCGCGGAATTGATATAATTGTATAAGAAATGTATAAAAATTAGTATAAGATAGAAAAAAGGCACAATAATTAAACATGTCTTTATCTTAGTCTTAAATTACATCTATGACCTCCAACTTTGGGTTTGTATAAATAGACGCTTAAAGTTGCATAAAATTAAACAGGTAGACACATATGTCATATGTGGCATCCTACGTGGCCAAGTCTTGTCCTACATGACGTTTTACGTGGCCAATTCTTGTCCTACATGGCGTCCTATGCAGGGGCGGCTCAAGCATGTTGGAGGCCTAAGGCCAAATTAAAATTGGAGGCCTTACATTAAAAAATATATATTATATTTTCTTATTTAAAATCTATTTTTCTAACTTTTTGAGATGCAAAGTCGTTAATAATTTTTTAATAATTGATCTCTTCGAACAATTCTTTTTCAATTGATAATATAGGTAATCCACTTAATCTTTCTTGAGATATTGTTGATCTTAAATAAGATTTTATAATTTTTAATGTTGAAAAAGCTTCTTTCCGCGAAAGCGATTGTTATAGAAATTGTTAACATTATTCTATAAGCAATATAAGCATTTAGAAACGAATCAAGTTTTTTTATTTGATTGAATATTTCGATTAGAGTATTATTTCATTTTTTTCACATTTCTGTTATCACATTATCGAATTTTCTTTTACTTTTAAGTTTTGAATGACTAAATTCATATTTTTTAGTTGGCATTTTAAGATCCTAACAAATATTCTAAAAACTATCTATAATATCAATTAAAAAATATATATATAAAAAAATTAAAGTAATATTAGAAAATTAAAATAATATTATCCGATTTAAGAAATATGAAGATTTAATTCTAAAATATCTTTTGAATACTCTCTTCAAGTTAAAATTATCAAAGTCTTAAGCCTTTGAATTGTTCAACTATAAACTCTTGAACTTAAGAGGAATAAAGTAAGAAAGAATATATAGAGAAAGTGAGAGTGAGAAATAAAAATTGAGAAAGAGGTAAAAAAAAAAAAAAAGATAACCTAAAAAACAAAAAATAAGACTTAACGTTCTTTTTATCCATAAAAAATGTAAAATGTGGATCATTCATCAATCAAATCATTTGTCCATCAAATTCCTACTTTTAAGCTATGTACTTTATTTCCCTCCAAAAAGTTCTATCCTTTTATTTTACCTAAATGTGTAGGTAGTAATATTTTTTTTTAAAAAAAACTACTTTATAATTATAAGAAAATGGAGCCCCCAAATTTGGAGGCTTAAGGCAATGACTTTTTTGGTTAAGTTGTTTTAGCTGGCCCTGGTCCTATGTGTATTATGCCACATAGGACGTGTGTGTTTAATTATGTAATTTTATACAAGTTTAAGTATCTATTTGTACACACCTAAAGTTGGAGGTCATAGATGTAATTTGAGGATAAGTTAAAGAACATATTTATGTATTATGCCTAGAAAAAAACACCCATAAAAATAAAAAGATAGTTGAGTGCTTCGATCTCAATGCAGAACCTTAAAGTTTGGGATGCCAATATGTATGCTTGAACTTTTAAAGCATCCACGACTTCTAAATTCTAAGTCCGCCACTGCATTTTGACTTGACACATCTATTACGAAAAATAATTAATAACATAACTATTTTACCAGATTACTCTTATTAAATAATGTTTACATTATGGCTTGGAATTAATTTAGAGAAAATACTAAGGGTAAAATAGAAAAGAAATTTTCTTTTTAATATGTCAAAAATGACAAGTAAAATAGAAATTTAATTAGAAAATTAATGACAAGTAAAAACAAAGAAAGAGAAAGTAGAAAACACAAAGTATAGTTATATTTCGGTAATATTTTAAACTATCACCATAAAGGGGGGTTGAAGACTCGATAAGTGAGCAAATACTTCTCAGGATTGTAAACGAAACTATAACTCTAAAATCCTCTCTCATTGATTTCAATCTGAGCTTGCTCATTTGACTGTTAATTCGTTAAGTGCTTATTTTTTAATGTTTTTGTAGTCGTCACTTGAATAAATAATTCCTATGAAAAAGAACTAATACCAACTACCCAATTAATCTAGGAATCAGATACTTGAATTAATTGTTGTAAAGTAAATTGCATAAGATTTATCATGAAAAAACTCCTTACTCATAACATCCACTAACTTCATAGATCGGTTCTAGATTACAACTCTATAATCAAAGGAATTAATTCTAATACATCAACTCAATAGTTAACTATAATTTTGCTACCTACCTCCAAGAAGATAAGCTCTCTTATTGTTGTAATGCCTCAAAACTCATACCACAATATAATAGCTAACCTCAAAACTATCCTACTACAAACACAAACTTGAACAAGTAACAATCAACTCAGCTTGTTCTTGGTTCTATTCTTCAGCCACCGCTCAAAACTGTTCTTGCTCTACTGCTTTGAGAAAAGCTTTTTTTTTTTTCATCTTCAATAGATAATTGATTATGTATTTGATGTATTCCTTATGATATACAGGAGATAATTAAGGATGTTTGTAATGATCCTTCTGGTCATTTTTTGAATTTTTGCTTATTTTTGCTATTAGGGCTTCTCCATAGCCGTCACAAGTTATTTATGACTTGCTGAGATTGATGGTTCGGTACTAGGCTGTTTGTATGTTTTTTAGAACCAATTTCCTGTTTTGAAGTCTTCGCCGGTTTCAAATGGTCACCGGGCAAAAACTTCATTGAAGTGATCTCAGATGCAAATTTTGACTGCGTCAAAAGATCTAGAATATCGATTTTAGGTTAGGGTTCCAATGTACCTAAGCACATTTCGACCTATTAGTTGGAAATTGAAAAAATAGAAAATATGGGTGTGGGACCCATATTTTCGATTTTTCCACTTTTCAACTAATAGGCGAAATGACCTCGGATGGAAAATACGACTTCGTTATCCATCCGAAACATCGATTTCAGGCTAGGGGGACCCTTGGTTCAGGTCCCAAGGCTCCCAGACTTATTTTAGGTTATTGAGAGAATTTTATGAAAAATAAAACTATAGGTGTGGGCCCTACTTTTTGCCTAAATGGTCTTGGATGAAAGTTTTAATGATCCCAATGGATTTCTAATATGGTTTACACTCAAATTTTATTATTGGATCATGTTATTTGGGTTCCGAAAGAGTTTCGAGGGTCAAAAATAAATTTTTAACTTTGCTGTCAGGGGAATACCATATCTCTTCGGCGG
>NC_061111.1:245826226-245875153 GCF_002878395.1 Capsicum annuum | reverse complement strand
TTGATTATCATCTATTATCGCGATCATCAATTGAATTAAGGGAAGATTTCATCACGTTTTTGATGAATTTCTTAGTTGTTGACGCAAAACTCCAAATTTACTTAGGGCTTTATTTTATCCCCAAATTAGCTTTGTTTGCACCCATTTTTTGAGGATTATGATTTCTTGATGATGTGTGAGTATTGGGTTGGCCTCAGAAATGTGTTTTTCATAAGTGAGACTAATTTGAGGTTTTTGATGTCGTTTTTGGAATCAAAGCACAATAGTGCAATATGGGTAACGTTTGACTTGTATTAATGAGTAAATTATATTTTTGATAGCATGATGGCATTTTGGGGATTGTGAAGTGAAGACGAGCATGTTGTGAATGATGTAAGTTTTGCGGTTTGACTTTGAGATAGGCTTTTATCTACATTTCTTTGAAGATGATGTGTGTTATGTATGACATGTGAATATGGATGTTACGCTTGATTATGAATAAAACAACTTACTATTGATTATTGATGTTTGGGGAATTAGATAATGATTTTGGACCCGTAAGGTGAAATGTTTATGACCCTTTTAGAATACTATTGCCTTTTTCCTAGGTTAAGCTAATTTGTAGCATGGATATGATAGTATGCTAGGTTTGGGATGTGGTTTATGAGTTGGAATCATGGTTAGTATGCTTAACCTTAGTTGGGATATTCTAGTGATCTTGAAACCATAATTTGGGTAGTGTTGGCTTATATGCCCATGTTTCTAGGCTAAGTTCATATCTTAGGATTGGTTATGGCTTACTTGACATCTAGAGGTTAAACTAGATACCTTAGCCTAGTTTGGGACATAGTTTACCTAATTATGGAAATTGAGGATTAAAAGTGGGATCTTGACCCACCTTAATCCTAGATTCGTATTTTTCCATTGAAGACCTTAGACGCTTGTTAAATGCTTAGAGAATGGCCTTGGGAGCATGTTGGCTAACTGTAGTAAATGAGTTATAGTGATGAAATTTGAGGTGATGTATATGATTGTTGACTACATTATCGTTAATGCTATGTATAGCTATGGATTGTACTATTAATTAAGCCCATGACTATGTTAACACTTAAATTATTGACTAGACTACTATTTTGAACTTTGGACTATGATATTACTAATGTTATAGATTTCCTAGTAACCAAACTAGTGATTAGGCTAGAAAGCCCTCTTGTTGCTAATATTGTGAGTCATGATACTAAGGGCTCTAGAAGGCATATTTATTGACTACATGAGAAGCTATGCAACTAACCATGTTGAATCCGATAATGCATTATAATATTCATGTTATATGCATTCATATATCTATGGATAAATTATCCTTGACGACGAATGATGGGTTATGAAGGTATGCTCTTCCTCACTTCTCTTTTACTTTAACCCTTGTGGGCCTTGTCATTTACTTTAGCCCTCGTGGGCGCTCGCATTTTACTTTAGCATTTGCGGGACTTGTCTTTTATAATTAGTCCTAAGGCCATGAGTACAATGTTGTGATTATTCCAGACATATTATTTGGCCAAATATCGTGTTATGATATTGGTTGGATATCCTGGAAGTATTTATCCTTGTAGAGAATACGGTTGTAGAATATAGATACATACATATATATATATATATATTTATGTTGCTTATGATTGCATTTACTGAATACTGGTGATGGCATGCATAGATTCAATACATTTATGATTATTGTATCGGCATTGATGTGATCCTAGCTAAAATACGACCTTAACACTGTTGTTCCTAAATAAGGGTGAAAAACCACCTTTCACCATAACAATGGATTTCTTTATATATTAATTGCCTATCAAATGGAAAATTTATACATATAATAGAGGTTAAAAATATTGTTTAAAGATTTTACCGCGACAAATTTTGGTCCATGACTTGACACTATTATTTACAACGGTCGTGAGAAATTCTGATCCTTTCTACATTTTTACAATGATTTAGTACTGAAGATCATTTCGAGTAACAAACTTACGGATTTACACTTTTTTAGCCATTGCATGAGTCTGTGCACCTATTATATATATATATATATATACACACACACACACACACACACATGTATTGATGGTTATGATGATATAGATACCCAGCATGGCCAAAGATCGTGATGATGACATTGATACTCGGCAAGGCAGGAGGATATTGTGATGATGATATTAATACCTGACAAGGACAAATGATGTTGAGATGATGATACATATACCAGGTTCGAGTCCAGATGATGGTTTTGATATTGATTATGTACATTGGATTCATTCTTGCATGCGTATCGTCTATCACCAGTATGTGCCTATGTTTATCAGCCGGTATGGGATGGTTGCATAAATATAAGTGATGACTGTGTCTTGTATTGTTGTGAGCTGATTGAGCTTTTCGAGCCTGGGGCGGTGGGGGAGGAAACATATAGGCTCGGTTAGGTATTTGATTGTCCATAATAGCCGATTACTCGCGTCATTATTGATATTATTATTATCATTGTTATGATCATTATTATGGCTAGTTTATAATAGATTGGTTATTGATTCAGAAATTGAGATTTGAGGTAAGTTTTCGGTCTCTTCTATATTACGATTTCATTATTATGCATGATTACTTTATGTCTACCTATGTGGATTAGAAACCCTGAGCATGATAGTATTAAATCTTGATAGGATTTTAATGATGCCTTACAATGAAGATATGATGATCTAGGTTGTGCTTTGAGATGACCTTGTATCTATACACACACACATATATATAGATATATGTAGCTATGGTATTACTGTATATCCCTTCCTTCATTTGTTCAGATTGTATATTCATTCCTTAGCATTGTATATTATTATGTATTCTTCTTTCATTTTTTATTCATATATTGGCTAGAGAAATACGGTATAGTGTTGAGATTCCTAAGTATGTCTGGAATAAGATAGGGCACCCTTATTACTTACTTAGCCTTATTTTGTTGATCTATTGGATATGAACATGATAGTTCTTACCATCTCATTGGTTTGTTATATGATTTCTTGACTCTTGGGTGTAGTTTCCATTCTGTTTATATGTTGTATATATCTGCTTTATCTTTGGAGCTCAGTTGGGAGTTGCCTACTGAGTACCATTCGTTTGGTACTCATACTATACTTCTGCGGCTTACAAATTATAGTACAGGTTATCGCCGTTGATGTGTGTGTCGTGCGGAGCAGCCATGGTTCAAAGATACAGAGTTAGCTCCCGGCATTCGGAGTATTACTTTCTTTCCTCTTATGTATAGACTAGTCTCTATATTGTATTCGGAGATAAGTTATATCAATATAATTTTTTTTAGCTTTTCCACTTTTCTACTCTTATTATATTAGAAGTTCTTGTACTGATACCACCAGATTTTGGGATTTATTCATGTATTTGAACTTTTGTTATATATTATTCCACATTCTTTCCTTATTATATTCGCTAGTCTGTTACTATCCATTCTGGAATATGGGTTTGGCTTGCCTACAGGGGTTATAGTAGGCGCTATCATGACCTAAGAAATTGGGTCATGACAGTATTTGGATAATTTAGAAGGAGAAAGCAGTTCAAATAATATAACAAGAGTGTCACGGTCAATATATTCATTGTCTACTTAAGGACATGTACTCTAATTTTTCTTGTGCTCTTACTTTGTCTATAGGCGCAATAACATAGAGGAAAGAATAAAATTACTGGACGACATTATTAGACTTGGTTCAACTATAACTATTCTGTGGTGTTTGTGTGGTGAATTTAATGCACATTACATAGTCATGATAGAGGTGGCCAGCCTGTTACTGATAAAGAAACTAGGGACTTTCAGGATGCCTTTGAATGAGTAAATATAGTGGATATGAAAGTGATTGATCGATAATTCACCGGGACGAAAAAGTACATATGGAGTAAAATTGATAAAGCTTTATGTAATGATCTTTAGTTGATGAATTATGGAGGTGTCACTCAATTTCTCGATAACTACTTTTCGGATCATTCACCTATAATGCTTTATACTGTAGTAGGAGGTACACAACCCAAAAAGCCTTTTCGCTTCATTAATGCCCTGGCTGGTGAGGATAGGTTCCTACCTATAGAACAGAGTATCTGGTCAAGGCACATATTCGGTACAGTTGTGTATAGAGTATGGAGAAAGTTACAACTATTCAAAGAACCCTTACAATATTCGAGTAGAGAGAAGTTGGGAAGTATTGAAGGAAAAATTTGTAACACCCCGTATTTCCCTATCATAATCTAAGTCCCAGTGCATGAGTATTCGTAAATAAAAATTTCAAAATACTCATTATTTTTCAGTTTAGAGCCGGTCAATGCGTATGAAATTGAATTAGATTTCCAACGATATAAAATTCGCCTAAATCCGATAACCGGGTAAGAAGTTATGAAAATTTTAAGTTTTAGTCGTTAAACACCGTCATTCAAGCCAGTAGCGCGTCGCGGAGTATGCCAAAATGACAATTGTCACTTTCCAGTGAGGTACCGCGGTACCGACGCGTCGCGCCATAGCTTATTTTCACATTTGTCAATTTCCAGTGCACCAATGCGATTCCACCGCGCCGCGTGAACTTCCAGGTCGCATCCAAGGGGTAACGCGATTCCACCACGTTGCATTGATGGTCCAATTCCTTGTTGTCCACTTTCCAGTGACATGACGCGATAGCGCCGCGTCGCGCTAAGGGCCCAAATCGGGATTTTTTAGTTAATTTCTAGTTTTAAGTTCCGAGTTTTTAAATCATTCCAGGAGTATTTGAGTCTTTTTTTCACGACCCTAGTCCGCCTTTAACACGAAATTTAACCCTAATAAACCTAGTTACACCATTATTCTTTCAACTTTTCCCCAAATTAAATCATTCTCTCTCAAGAGGCAAAAACCCTAGTTCAAGAATCAAGGTCAGTCCTCAAGAATCTCTCCAAGAACCTTCAAGAACTCTTCTTCTCGGGTATGTTAGGTGTTCATCTATGGGTTCCTTTCACCTATAGAGTCCAAGAATCCCTTTTTAAATATAAAAGATTTCAGATTTATGATTTCCATATCTGAATTAGATTGAATTCATGTTCATGATATTAGTTGGCTTTCAATCCAAGATTTAAGTGCAAGTTTCATGAAATTGAATAGCATGTGTGATGAATATGTGATTATCTTCATAAACCCTTGAATTTACAATGTGATTAATGTATCTATGATGTTAATTGAGTTTTAATCTATGATTTTTATATGATTCATGAAATTAGATTAGTATTTTATGAGGAATTATAGGAATTGCATGCTAAAGTCATGGAATTGTAAGTTGGGCATTGTAGTTGCCATATTTATATGTTATCCATGATTATGTGCATGAAGTTGTGCTCCCCAAGTGATTGATAGAATGTCCATGTGAATAAAGTAGTGAATTCCTGATATGTTAGTATATGAACAAGCTTAGGCCTTACAAGTGTTTGATAAAATGTCTCTATAGATAAAATATGAACATGTGTACATTGTTATGCTTTGCAAGATCATGTGATGCCTTTCTTTTATGCTATCGAGTCTTGGGGGTATTTAATACTCGATAATTAAGCTGTTTACCTAGAGCCAGCATCAGTCACGGAATCTCAGTCATGTTACGATCCCTAGTACTCTCAGTCAGTTATAGAACTCAGTAGAACTCAGTCAGTCACAGAACTCAGGAAAAATCAGTAGACTCAGTATCAGCCCAGTCCAATTTAGTATAATCAGTTCAACGTTTTTCAGTTAGGAGTAGGATTTAGCACCGAGCGAGTGTAGGGATGGCGGTTTCCCCGCCAGATAGGCAGAGTTGTTAGTAGCAATCCTTGTAATCCAAAACTGCATAGCCAGCGCAGGATGAGGAGTCACTCGTCAGACTAGGCTTGACTACCTCCTAAGGGTCACCCGTTAGATTAGGCTTGGCTCCGCCCAGGTGTCACCCGTCAGTTAGGCTTGGCATCGTGGTTTTATAGTGTTAGTACCCGTGGCACGGTATTAGTACCCTTTCAACTAGGGTCACAGGTTGGACCCCCTGTCAGCTCAGATTTAGGGTATGTCGATTAGATGATTACCTCCCACAGTCTCAGTTTTAGTCTCAGTTTAGAATTCAGTTTAGTTCTATAGAATCAGGACTGTCAGACACAGTCACTCAGTATCAGTCATTCAGTTATCAGTAACTTCAGATATCAATTACTCTGTTATCAGAACTCAGTACTTAGCTTCAGAGAAGCTCAGTTATAGTATACATATACACTCAGTATTTATAGTAGTTTCAGTTATCTATGTACTCTCATATTCGGTTACTCTATATCATTCAGTCAGTTACTTTTCATGCATATGAGCCCTTGCATTCAGCCTTACCTCATCTAGCATACCAGTACATTCCACGTACTGATGCATACTCTTTCTTTGCATATGATATCTCATATCATAGGTTCAGATGCTCAGGTTTCTGACCGCACTTAGACAGATTTAGTCAGTAGTCGCGGATTTAGTAGTGAGTCCTCATCTATCGAGGATATGCTTTTATTTCATCATTTCAGTAGTTTCAGTATTTTAGTTGTTGGAGTTAGTTGGGGGCTTTTCCCATCAACTCCACTTCCAGACAGTTCAGATTAAAGTCTTTCAGACTAGATTTTCAGATAGTATTCAGTTTTACTGATTGTTATTTCAGATATTATATTTTGTCAGTATTTTAGATTTTGAACCTTTTGGCATTTTAGCCTAATTCCACATTTATTTCAGTATTATTATCCAGTGTTCACAGCAGATATCAGTTATGGGTTAGCTTGTGGCCCTTCGGGATCGTAAGTACCGTGTGACGACTAGGGGTAGTCTCGGGTGGTTACAAAATTACTCAAGCTAGAGAGAATCTTATTGTATTAAAATCTATATTAGCTGACTCTGATGATCCCACTTTATTACAACAAGAGACAGTAGCCAATATTGAGCTCCAGAAGTGGCTCAACATTCAAGAGAAAATCTTTAAACAAAAGTCCAAGGCTCATTGTATTGAGGAGGGCGATGGAAATAATAGCTGCTTTTTCAGATGAATAAAAGATAGAGCTAACAGGAATACCATTTCAGTGCTGAAAGCAGAAGATGTAAAGATACTTCACAAAGCTATTGATATTTAAAGGGAGGTGGTAAACTTTTATAGAGGATTGCTAAGTTCTATTGCACATGTTCTACCTGCTGTTGATGTTTCCTATATGAAGTTGGGACCTAAACTCACTTTGCTACAACAACAGAAATTATGTAAGGATGTTACTTTTCAGGAAATTCAGGATGCACTGTTCAATATTGACAGTAATAAAACTCCTGGTATGGATTGCAACATGCTTTTTCAAGAAGACTTGGAAGATTATTCAGGTAGATTTTCAGAGAACTATTAATGCATTTTGTACGGAGAACAAATTACTCAAAGTTTCCAATAATACAAACTACTCAAAGTTTCCAATAATACAATTGGCACTCTGGTTCCTAAAACTCTGTAGCCTGAAAAAGTGAAGGATTTAGACCTATAGCCTGTTGCTCAACTCTATACAAAATTATAGCAAAAGTACTTACGGGAAGGATACAAGGTATGTTGAATGGCCTAATTAGTCAAAACCAATTAGCTTCCATACCAAGAAGAATTATATAAGATAATATTTTGTTTAGTCATGAATTAGTGAAGGGATATATTTCACCAAGGTGTATGATTAAAGCTGATCTTCAAAAGGCTTATAATTTAGTGAAATGGCCTTTTATAGCTCAGGTTCTTAAGGAGTTGGGATTTCCTTAGAAGATGATAACTTGGCTCCTGATTTGTATCCAAATTGTGAGTTACTCCTTTATGATTAATGGTAGTATGACTGATATTATACAAGCCAAGAGAGGGTTGTGCAGGGTGATCCCTTATCCTCCTATATTTTTGTTCTGGTTATAGTGTATCTGAGCAGATGTCTTGTGGCCTTAAATCATGAAAAGGAGTTTAACCACCATCCAAGATGCAGAAAATTAGGGGTGACTCATTTATGTTTTTCTGACGATCTCATTCTCTTTGCAAGAGAAGATCCGAATTCTGTTAAGCTTTTAAGAAGATAATTTGATACATTTTCAGCTGCCTCAGGTCTAAAAGCCAACATGAGCAAGAGTCAAATCTATTTTGGTAGGGTAAAAGATCATACACAGTCTAGTATTTTTGAGAAATTGGGACATGAAAAGGGTGAATTGCCTTTTAAATACTTAGGTGTACCCCTCTCTACTAAAAAACTGAGTGTACTGCAATGCAAGCCACTAATAGAAAAGATCACACACAGAATTACCTCTTAGGTGTGTCTAAAACTCTATCCTATATAGGTAGAGTTCAGCTCATAAGATCAGTTTTATTTGGACTATAGGCATACTGGTCTCAGATTTTCTTACTACCAAAGAAGGTGATTAAACTTATTGGGGCTCCATATAGAAGTTATTTATGGTCGGGTGAGGCAGGCAGTGGCGGAGCCACAGCCAACGAAGGGTGGTCAGATGAACACCCTTCGTTGGAAATTTTTCTCGAGTATATAGGTTAAATATAGATATTTATGGTTATATACATGTTGTTGCACACCCTTGACAAGCTAGAGAAGCATAGTCCAGTGGTCAAGAGTGTGCATTTCCGCATCAACAACTCCGGTTCGAACCTTGGCAGGTGTAGCAGTGCTTTATTTTCTTTTTTTAAACAGTTTTTTGCCCAAAGAAAAATATGAACACCCTTAACCAAAAGTCTAGCTCCGCCACTGGAGGCAGACATCACTAAGAAGGCATGAGTTGCATGGGAAATAATATGCATGCCAACAAGAGCTGGAGGTCTAAACTTGATAAACTCACAAACATTGAACCATGCTGCTATTTGTAAACTGTTGTCGACTTCAAGTCAACATAAGGAAAGGTTGTGGATTACTTGGGTGCATATTTACTATATCAAACATCAGGATCCATGCAGTATGGACATCCCTAAACAGGCAAGTTGGATGGTGAGGAAAATTTTGGCTTTGAGAAAATTCTAGCAGCTGTTAGATAATGCAAATGATTTAATTTTCAGCAGGTAATTTCAGATAGCAAAACCTTATAGAATTCTAAGAGGTGCAGTTGTCAATGTCCCTTGGAGTAAATACTTTATCACAATGTAGCTGAACCTAAGCAGGTATTTATACTTTGGCTATGTCTACGGGAAAAGCTTAGAACCAAAGATAAATTGTTCAAATGAGGAGTGACAGGAGATGAACAATATGTTTTTTGTTAAGGCCATGCTGAAACAAGAACTCATTTATTCTTTGAATGCAAAGTAAGTAGAAAATTATGGGAAGCTATGTTAGTGTGGCAAGATTGGAATACTGTAACGACCTGAAAATTTGATAAAATATGTAAAATTTATGATTTTGTGTGATTTAACTGTTTTACCCCTCCCCATAGTTGCATTGTGGTATTTTTAGGGTGTGGGGGTGATTGGAATGATTTTCGATCCATTTTGGTGCATTTTGTGTAATATTGTGATTTTTTGTGGCTTCAAGAGCCTTATTTTGGACTAATATGTATATCTTTTGATCTGTGCGATGGATAAATGAATAGAGTACGCCAGAAGCTCCAGAATATTGATTTTATTGCTAGATAGACCTTTGGAATGCACCCGAGCCATTTCGACCTGTTGGTCAGAAAGTTGAAAAATTGAAAATATGGGTGTGAGATGCACATTTGATCGAAACTACCTCAGATAGAAAATACGACTTCTTCAATGTGTCTGAAATGTTGATTTTAAGGTGGTAACATATTTTGTTGTGTTTATGGCTTTTGAATCTCATTTCGCCCCTCGATTTAAAAAACTATGATTTCGAATTTCGGAGGTCAACTCTGTGAAAATGATAATTTTTCAAAAAATTGATATCTCCATTGAGTCTGGATCATCAAATTTAGTGTGATTATATAGTTTGTTTGCATATATCGAACTCTAAACGAATCTGGGTCACCCCGTCGAAGTCCGGGTTGGACCAAAGAAAATCTGTTTTTTCATAAAGCTGGTGTAGTATAAAAACAACTCTTTTTTGCCCATTTTGCATATTCTTTCAACTTGCCTCTTGAGAGATAAATCCTAAATTAGTGTGAGAGCTTAACAGTGAAGCTTGTGGGAGCTTAGTAAGCTAGATTAATATCTATTTCTGGATCTATTACAGATTTAAGGTGAGATGTCATCTTTTTCTACTCTAATTCCTTGATTAATTTTTCAAAACTCCAAAAATATTAGGGCTTGATTTTAAACCTCAATTTCACTCCTTTTTACTTGAATAATATTTTAATCTTATAATTCCTAGTTTTTTTCTCAATTTAACTTTCAAAACAACTTTAATTCTTAATTTTAACACGGTTATCTAAAATTTTACCCGATAAAGCTCAAAGATGATTTTTTTCTATTTGAACCTTATTTTGACTCAATTTGACTTGAATTTTCAGCTGTAGATTTCTAAAAATATGAAAAATATTTTTTTGAAGTAAAGTTATGATTTCATCCTTCTTTTTCGAAAACTAATTTCGGGAGTCCGTTTTGTACTCGAACCAAAATTAGTCAATATGGATATCGTTGGCTTTGTTTTGATGTGTATTTTCTATATTTCTTGATTTTAGTTGATTTCAAAATTATTCTTGGCAAGTAAGGTCGTAGGTTTGAAGTGTAGCGGAGCGGTTTCGGCATTCAAGGCAGGTTATGACTTAATTTTTTCAGATTGAATTGGTTAGTAAATGATGGTACAAAATGCATGTTAAGGGTGAGAATTAATCATGAAAAATGGAAATCTATGTGTTGTGCCCGTGTGGGGGCCTATATATAATGTAATTGTTGAAATTGAGATATTATGTGATATGTACGACCGTGTGGAGTCCTATATGATGTTGATAGCCTTGATTGCATGTGAATAATTGTATTGTATTTTTGCAAATGCCTATTGTGGTACTTTTGATGCATTGTGATATATATATATATATATATATATATATATATATATATATATATATGTATGTATGTATGTATGTATATATATATGTATTCATACTTTTTGCATATGAAACATGTGGAAATTCATAGATGAACGAAAATAATAAGTGCATATTGGCTCACATGGTTATGGAAATGTATCATTGTGGTTGGTTATGGAAATATATCACGTGGTTGATTGTGAAAATACTCATTGTGATTAGTTAGGAGCGTTATATCCTCATATCATACTCATTCATGAAATAGATGATACCACCGCGGCAACACTTGAGAAATATTGGCAATACTTTTTTATGACAGAAAATGTGACATCTTATAAAATCATTCCCGAGAGATGTGTCGGGAAGGAGATATGACTATGGATATATGGATTGTATAAGGGTTGATGAACCCCGCATGTGTCCCACATCGGCAGGCTTGCCTCTGTGGGTGTATACGGAGGTTGTGTGACGACCTCAGAAATCATCATCATCATATACATTGCACTTATTTGATTATATTTATGTTGTACTTGTATTGCCATATTGACTTGTCATCTATCTATTTATTCTATATCTAGACTTGTTAATGTCTAATTGTTCTATCTTCTTTTATTTGTACTTGATGATCTTGATTATACATGTTCCTCTTTTGTTCTTCTTGTATGTGATATTTTGTATACTTGCATTCCTATCTGGTGTGTTGTTGTATTATGTGTGGATATTATAGAACTGTTAGTGCAAGTAGTGTGGGCTATCATTTTGGGACATTTTCTGATTGCAGGTGACATGTCCTTAGTGTATATTTTGTATGCTTTATTTACTACTTTGCTTGGTCGGCCTATGATATGTACTGAGTACAAGTGGACCGTACTCACGCCTTCTGCACCTTTTTGGTGTAGGTCCTACCTTGAGTGTGCCTTAGATTGGTTGATTTCGAGCACCTTTACATTTCTCAAGGTAGCGGTTAGACATTCATGTGTTTGGAGTTCACCTCTATCTTTCTATAGTAGTTATGTCTTTATTTGTATTTGGAGACAAATGTTCACTATGTGTGGATATTTCTGATGTGTTTGACTCATGGTTTGTATTAGTAGTTCTTATACTATTGACACCTGGTTTTGGATATGTATGATATTTTAATATGTTTTTTCCGCATTGTTATAATTACTTGTATGGTTTGGCTTCGTTTAGAAGCCTGTCACACCCTAATTTCTTAGGTCATGATGGCGCCTACTATAACCCACCTGTAGGCATTCCAAACCCGTAGTCCAAAATGGTTAGTAACAGACTACCAAATAGAATAAGAAATGAATGTGGAATAAATATAACAAAAGTTCAAATACATGAATAAATCCCAAAACCTGGTGGTGGTATCAGTACAAGAGCTTCTAATATGAGCTTCTAATATAATAAGAGTAGAAAAGTGGAATAGATGAAATAAATTACACTGATATAACTTATCTCCTAATACAATATAGAGACTTTTCTATACATAAAAGGGAAGAAAGTAATACTCCGAAAACCAAGAGCTCATTCTATATCTCTGAACCATGGCTACTCCACACAACGCACATATCAACGACGATAACTCGTACTATGATCTACAAGTTGCAAAAGTGTAGTATGAGTACCAAATGAATGATACTCAGTAGGCAACTACCAACTGAACTCCAAAGATAATGCATATATATACAACATATAAACAGAATGAAAACTACATCCAAGAGTCCAGAAAGCATATAACAAGCCAATGAGATAATAAGAAACAACTATCTTGTTGATATCCAATAGACCAAAAAAATAAGGCTAAGTAAGTAATAAGGGTGCACTTCATTATTCCAACCATACTTAGAAGTCTCAACACTATACTGTATATCTCTAGCCAATATATGAATAAAGAGTGGAAGAAGAATATATTATATACAAGGTCAAGGAACGAATATACAATCTGAACAAATGAAGGAAGGAATATACTGTAATACCATAGCTAAATATATCTAGATAGATAGGTAGATAGATATATACAAGGTCATCTCAAAGCACAACCTAGATCATCATATCTTTATTTTAAGGCCTTATTACAATCCTATCAGGATTTAATACTATCATGCTCAGGATTTAATACTATTATGCACAGGCTCAAGTCGTGGCTAAAAGAGTATAAATTCATAAGTCTGTTGCCCAAAATGATCTTGGGGACTAAATCGTTCTAAAAATGTATAAAGAGTCAGAATATCTCACGATCGGAGTAAATAATAGTGTCAAGTTATGGACCAAAATTTGTCTCGATCAAATCTTTATACAATATTTTTAACCTTTTTTATACGTATAAATATTCCATTTGGTAGGCAATTATTAGAGTAAAGAAATCCATTGTTATGGTGAGAAATGGGTTTTAACCCTTATTTAGGAATAACAGTGTTAAGGTTATATTTCAGCTAGAAGCATATCAATACTGATATAATAATCATAAATGTACCAAATCTATGCATGCCATCACCAGTATTCAGTAAATGAAATCATAAGCAACATAAGCATATATGTATCCATCTTCTAAAACCATATCCTTTACAAGGATAAATACTTTCTGGATATCCAACCAATATCATAACACTACCCTCAATCCAATAATATGTCCAGAATAATCACAACTTTATACTCACGGCCTTGGACCCAATAATAAAAGACAAGCCCCACAAGGGCTAAAGTAAAGTGCAAACCCAAAAGGGCTAAAGTAAATGACAAGCCCCATAAGGGTTAAAGTAAATGACAAGCCCCATTCGGTCTAAAGTAAATGATAAGCCCCACGAGGTCTAAAGTAAATGAGAAGCAAGGAAGACCATACCTTCATAACCAACCATTCGTCATCAAGGACAATTTATCCATAGATATATGAATGCATAGAACATGAATATTACAATGCATTATCGGATTCAACATGGTTAGTAGCATAGTTTCCCATGTAGTCAATAAATATGCCTTCTAGAGCCCTTAGTACCGTGACTCACTATATTAGCAATAAGAGGGTTTTCTATCCTAATCACTAGTTTGGTTACTAGGCAAAGTATAACATTAGTAATATCATAGTCCGAAATCTGAAATAGTTGTCTAGTCAATGATTTAAATGATAACATTGTCATGGGCTTAATTAATAGCATATTCTATATCTACACATAGCATTAACGATAATGTAGTCAACAACTATATACATCACTTCAAATACTATCGCCATAACTCATTTACCACGGTTAGCCAACATGTTCTCAAGGCCATTCTCTTAGCATTTAACAAACGTCTAAGGTCTTCAATGGAGCCATATAAATTCAAGCTTAAGGTGGGTCAGGATCCCACTTCTAATCCTTAATTTTCATAATTAGGTAAACTATGCCCCGAACTAGGCTAAGGTATCTAGTTCAACCTCTAGATGTCTTCAATGGAGCTATATAAATTCAAGCTTAAGGTGGGTCAAAATCCCATTCTAATCCTTAATTTTCATAATTAGGTAAACTATGCCCCGAACTAGGCTAAGGTATCTAGTTCAACCTCTAGATGTCAAGTAAGCCATAATCAATCCTAAGAAATGAAACTTCTCCTAGAAACATGGGCATTTAGATCAACACTACACAAATTACGATTTCAAGATCACTAGAATAGACCAACTAAGGTTAAGCATAATAACCATGATTCCAACACATTAACCATATCCCAAACCTATCATACTATCATATCCATGCTACAAATAAGCTTAACCTAGGAGAAAGGCAATAGGGTTTCAAAAGGGTCATAAATATTCCACCTTACGGGTGCAAAACCATCATCTAATTTCCCAAACATCAATAATCAATATTAAGTTGTTTTATTCATAATCAAGCCTAACATTCATATTCACATTCCATACATAACACACATCATCTTCAAAGTATAATAGGTAGAAGCCTACCTAAAAATCGAACCGAAAAACCTTACATCATTCACCACATGCTCATCTTCACTTCACAATCCCCAAAATGTCATCATGCTATCAAAAATATATTATACTCATCAATACGAGTCTAATGATATCCATATTGAACTATTGTGCTTTGGATCCAAAAACAACACCAAAATTCTCAAGTGGGTCCCATTTACGAAAAATGCATTTCCGAGGCCAACCCAATACTCACACGTCATCAAGGAATCATAACCCTCAAGAAATGGGTGCAAAAAAAAGCTAATTTTGGGCTAAAATCAAGCCATAAGTGAAATTGGATTTTTGGGTCAAGAACTAAGAAATTCATCAATAAAGTGATGAAAACTTACCTTAATCCGGGTGAAAATCATGGTAATAGATGTTTACCAAGTTCCCTATACACCCACAAGAATCAATTTTGCGTTATCAGGCTCTCAAATATGAAGGGAAAATGTCCAAATTCGTGACCTTGGGGTCTATTTATAGACCCCCTCCCCCGCCGAAGAGATGCGGTATGTCCCTGACAACAAAATCAAAAACTTATTTTTGACCCTCGAAACTCTTTCGAAATCCAAATAACATGATCTAATAGTAAAATTTGAGTGTAAAGCACATTTTAAATCTATTAAAATCATCAATACTTTCAACCGAGATCGTTTAGGAAAAAAGTGGGGCCCACACCTATAGTTCCATTTTTTATAAAATCCGCTCAATCACCCAAAGTATGGAATCCTTGGGTCCTAAACCAAGGCCCCCTAGCCTAAAATAAATGTTTCATATGCGATGGAAAAGTCAGATTTTTCATTCGAGGTCATTTTGACCAATTGTGGGTCCTATACCTATATTTCTGATTTTTTCACTTTTCGACCAATAAGTCGAAATGAGTTCTGTAGACACCTAATTTTGTCCCTCCCAAAAACTCAAATTATTCATTTTTACCCTCGTCTTACCATGTGTCCCACCCCGTGTGATAATCCCTTCCTAAAAATACAAAAAATAAAAACCCTTAACAAATTTTACCTTGTTGTAATCCTATTCTAACAACCTCACCAATTAAAAGCAGACACCTCACCACCCCATTACCCCATCCACGTGACCCCCTTTTTATTTCTTGTCCATAAAGAAAAGGAAAAGGACCTTGACAATACACTCTAAAGGGGCCCACAAAATATTGGGAAAAAATAAAGAATTCTCTATTTTTCCTCTTCTAGACATGATATACAAACTCACTGATACAGTGGAAGGGAGCAACAAAAACACTCCATTTTTTTCTTCTCCTCAACCAGCACACACCACCGTCCTTCTCCAAAATTTCACATACAGAGATAACCTTCAAGAAAATTTAATAGACACACACAAAATCAATCTTCTCTATTCATACACTAATCACACACACCGGAGAAGAAAAGAAATCGAAGAAGGGAAGGAGAATTAGAGAGAGATAGGGGGAAATAGAATTAGAGAGAGATAGGGGGAAATTAGGAAGAAAAAGATAGAATAGGGGCAAAACACTGAGTAAATCATGAGAGAGAGGGAGATTGATGGAGAGATAGGAATTTTCCGGTGAATTTCTCATCGGAATCGCCATCAAAAAACACTTTTCGTGGATCTTTCATCACTGTTATGACGGATTTATGGCCGAAAAATACCACCAGCTCTATTTTGACCTGAATTTGACTTGAAACTGTTGAGTTTGACTTGTTTCTTTCCAATTTTCGTGACGTTTATCGAAAGAAGTTAAAAATAATTGACGATTTGGGGTCCGTACTGACGTGGTTTCATCTTGTTTAAATCTGCCTGTGTGGTGTTTCTATATTCGGGTTGGCATTGTTCGTTGTCGAGGTTCAAATTGAGGTTATTGGACACGGATTTTACAGATTTAATCAGAATAATACATCAATTTTGAAAGCGGCATTGAGGTCCAATTCTTTCTTCTCTTCCTTTAATTTTTACGTGAATGTGAATGATTTGTTGTTTGGTATGTTTGAATCCTTGTTGTGTGTTGGTTGATGTTGGTTTTAGACTTTGAAAAGTGATTTTGGATTAATTTTGATTCATTATTTTTTTGTTTAATTCGGTATAAATATCAAATTTGTGAACCCGATAGTTATGATAGGTCAAATTGGATGGACAAAGATAGGTTCGGGTAGGCAAAATTAGGACATGATTTTTGAATGATGAAAATGTTTGTTGAATGATTTTGATTTATTCCCTTTTTGGAGAAAATGTATCATTTGGCCGGGGAATGCCCCGAGGTATTTGTGTTTATTAGCCGGGGAATGCCCCAAAGTATTTTGTCTTCGAAGATGGTTCATGACCAAGGTCCGAGGCATCGGGTGAAGCATTGGAGCATAGTTTTAGGATTAGTACAGGTTTACTTTTCAGTACCTTTTTTATTTCGGGTTGTAATAATCGGACTGGACATTATAATTTTAGATTTGTTTTGTTTGATTGTTTGATTGATTGTTCTTGTGTGTTTATATGGTTTATACATTTTATAATGTCAAATTAGCTGAGAAGCTTCACCAAGCGACTGTGGTCAAACCACGGGATCGAGGGGTGCCTAATACCTTCTCCTCGGTCAACAGAATTCCTTAGCCAGAATCTCTGTTCGCAAATTATTTTTAAAGAGTCAAATTATTTTGAGAAGGATTTTCCAAAGGTGACTTGGCACATCGGGTTATGCCAAGTGGCGACTCTGAGTTTTGAATATAAACGTAATCCTTTTTTGAAACAAATGTTCATTTTGTCACTCTAATAAAAACCCTTTTGAAAGATAAAATCGATTCTTTTGGTAGTTAAAAAGGGGTGTGATTTCTCTGGTGACTCTGTTGGGGATTTTTCAGAATTTGAGCTTATTTTGGAGTTGTATCGTCTTAGTTTGGCACTATAGGTGTATAGACTTTTTGTTTGTGTTGTTTTATATTATTGTTTATCATTGTTGAGTACCTACGTGCTCTTTGTTTACATTTTTTACTTTATGTGTTACCGCTTTATATCTGGTATCATGTGCATAACCCGAATCTTTCTTTCTGCAACAAGTCCGTAGTACACATGTGTACACGACCTATAGTTGAGTCACCCTTATTTTAGGAGGGGGAGCCATTGGGTTGTATGGAGTAGGTGGACAGCTAAAGCAATCCACTATCGACCATACGCTCCCCTGAACAGGCTTTTTAGTGAACCCCAACGTAGGTCAGCCTTTAGGTCATGCTTATGTGCATCATATTGAGGCCTAGCGGGGCCTACTTGATCCTTTGTAGGAGACTCACCTCTAAAGCATCCCTACGTGCTAAATGTTACATCTCTGAGGGTAGCGTGGTCATTTGATGGATTGATTTAGGAAAAGCATGTGTTAGAAGTAAAGTGTGTAGACAAGACAGTGTTGAAAAAAAAAGAGAGAAAAAGAGGAAGTGAGTCAAAAGAAGAGTGTCGTAGTTTTTAGAGTTCTTTATGGCTTTTGTTCTCCAAAATTCAAAAGTTCAAAAAGATTTTTACCTTTTGCACACATTTTCTCAAAAAAATAAAACGTCAAAAAGATTTTCCTTTTATTTCTTTAGTAAGCGTTCACAAATCGAAAACTCCAAAAATATTTTTTTCTTTCAATAGGAGCTTTGTACACATTTATATAACGAAAATATCATAAATTTTTTTTTCTTTCATAGTTGTTGGTGTTAGTTTCTAATTAAAAACCCAAAAAATATTTTATTGATATTCTTCATCATCTGTCCTTAGTCATGTCTCTCAAGTTAGGGTTCAGTTTGTCATTTAATCCTTAATTGTCCAATCTGGATGAACTACGTACCCCTGATTCTCCTCTCTCAGGAGTGAGATACGTAGGCAGCCTATTGTTGGTCCGGGAAACTTATTTAAAAAATCAAAAAACAATTTCTTTACTCTTTATTTAGAGTAGGTGTTTCACATATGCCTCGAAAAGAACACTACAAAAAGATTTTCCTTAATAGTCGTAGGTTTCATTTTTGGTTGATCTTATTTCAAAAATTCAAAAAAAAAATATTTTATTCACTCTTCATTTAGAGTAGGTGTTTCATATACATCTTCAAAAGAAAACTACAAAAAGATTTTCCTTTAATAGTTTTAAGTTTCATTTTTGTATGAAATTCAAAATTGAAAACCCCAAAAGATTTTTCTTTGGTAATTCTAGGTTTTATTTTGTATAGAAATCTAAAAATTCAAAAAAGACTTTCTTCACTCTTCATTTAGAGTAGGTGTCATATACATTTTCAAAAGAAAACTACAAAAAAGATTTCTCTTTAATAGTTTCAAGTTTTATTTTCGTATGAAGTTCAAAATTGAAAACCCAAAAAGTTTTTCTTTGGTAATCATATGTTTCATTTTGTATAGGATGTTAAAGTCGAAAAATTCAAAAAAAAAAAGATTTTCGTCAATTCTTTTGATAATTTGTTATTTTTTTTCTTCTTAAAGTTTGAAGAAAAAGAAAAAGAAAAGAGTTTAATTGGCCATTTTGGCAAGACTTCACGAACTATGCACACCTGATTCTCCTCTCTCGGGGGTGAGATACGTAGGCGCCCTTCTCAAGTTCGGTGACCTTCTGAAAAAGAAAAAAGAGAGATTTCGAGAAAGTGTTGAACTCTAACGCATTTGCTATCTCTTTTCAGTTAGTTTGAGGTGGTGGTTTGTGGCATTTTGGCTGGTCCTCTATATTGCACCAAGTTACACAGAAGGTTATGGCCAATAAGGATACCGAGTTTGTTGTCAGTAATCAGATAGGGAGTTTGGGAAATGAGAATTTAGGAGATAATAAAGAGATTCGAAAATTAAGGCAGCAAATGATAGAAATGCATCGAGCTTGGGCTAATGGGTTGCCTCCTCCTCCAGTTCCCACTGATAATCTGGAATGTCTTTCTAGCTTGCCTCCCGTGTCATATGGATAATTTTCTATTTTTGTTGATATGCCACAACATGCATCAGGATCGAATCCGGGGCAACAATATCCAACCACTTCCAATGTTCATTTTCTCACTCCCTAATCTAAGACTACTATATACTCCGTTCTACCTGCTATTCATGCTTTTGCGGTGCCACCCCCACCTGAAGCTCCTACTTTTGATGTTTATCCATAAGTTGTGCCTCCCTACTCTACAAGAGATCCTGCATTGAATATTACTGGTGATCAGCGTTACACTTTCGAGCCTACATTCAAGTTGACTGGTCTTTATGGTGACACTTACCCGCCTGAATTTCCTTCTAACACTGAGAATCCTGTTATGACAGAAGAGCAAGAGAAAATGACCAAAAAATCGAGAAGTTTGGAACTGGCTATGAAGAACTTGCAAGGACTTGGGGGTTATAAATGTGTCTCATATAAGGACTTATGTATGTTTCCAGGTGTCAACCTTCTTCCTGGTTTTAAAATGCCAAAGTTTGAGAAATATGATGGACATGGGGACCCAGTGGAATATTTGAAGTGCTATTGTAACCAATTAAGAGGCGCTGGAGGGAAGGAAGAACTACTCATGGCTTATTATGGGGAGAGTCTTTCAGGCCTAGCTTTGGAATGATTTATTGACCAAGACATCGACAAGTGGATTAGTTGGGATGACTTAGCTAATGAATTTGTCCAACAATTTCAATACAATGTGGAGTTGATCCCTGATGAAAAATCCCTAACTAGTATGAAGAAGAAGAATACTGAGAGCTTCAGGGAGTATGCGATCAGATGGAGCAAACAAGCTGCTAGAGTGAAACCACCAATGAAAGAAAGCAAAATAGTGGAGGTATTTATTCAAGCGTAGGATGAAACATATTATCAACACTTGTTACCTGTATTGGGAAATTCATTTATTGAGGTCCTTAAAATGGAAGAGATAATAGAAGAGAGAATTAAGATGGGTCCCATTGCAAGTTTTGCAACATTGAAAGCGACAACTCAAGCAATTTAAAAGGAATCAGGAAGTATTGGGGAGACAAAGAATGAGAAAGTTGCATCTTCTATTGTAGTTGGACAGCGGGCATGGTCAAGAAGACCCCGTTGTCGTCACTCTCAGGCTCAAACCCAAGTTCATGCCCAAGATCCACATAATCACTCCCAAAATCCATTATACTCTGCTCTTCCACCTCTATATCCAGTATATAACATACAACCACATGTTCAACCCCCATCTTACCCATAGTGGAACACACCAACTTCTCAGAGTCATCCTCTGACTCCACAAACATACCAAAACCCTCCTAAGCCTAATTTTTGATCCAAGCCAAACGATGAAATAAGGCAGAAGTCGAGAGATAGCTTCACACCAATTGGAGAGTCGTATGCCAGTTTATTTTAAAGATTGGTACAATTAGCATGGTCACTTCTCTCCTTGGGTGCACTCTTAATCGGCGTTCAAGAAATTTTAATCCTAATGTACGATGTGCGTATCATTCTGATGCTCAGGGTCATAGTATTGAAGATTGTCGAGATTTGAAAAGAGAAATTGAAAAGATGATTCAAGATGGATTAATTATGATGCAGAACATTGACAGTGAGGGAAGCTGACAGTGAGAGAAGCTCTAGTCAGGTTGATATGCAAACCAATGGCTAAGTTGTCAGGATGAGTAATTGAGAAATCACCCCTTTTCCTACTAGGAACAGGTCTGGAAGTTTGTTTTCTTTTCTTTTCTATTTTTTGATAGTTCGGGATCTATCTTGTTTTGTCCTTTTGTCATTTAGGTTCAAAACCTTTTATCTTTTATTTCAACTAAATGAATTGTCCTTTTTCCTTTTTGTTTTAAATATGTGTTGTTTGTTTCTTTTCTTTATACAATACATTTTATGTTGACTCTAGTGATATGACATGCTTGCGGAATTTTTAGCCAGATCTTAAAATCCAATTTAACCATGAAACATTGGATCAAACCGCCAAAGTTAGGAAAAACATCTGAGGAAATAGGTAGAGTGCTGAGACATTTGGTGACAAGTTGGAGCCTTCTTTGAAAATTAAGACACTTGTTTTGAGAATCACAAGAATAACTTGGTCATCTATTGAAAAATATGTCTTAATTAGGTCAAATAGTGGCTGCGTGAACAGAACAAAAATCAGCTCTACAAAATCATGAGTCATTCAATGCGAGGAATGTGCAACAAAAGTGGAGTTGTATGCTAGAAAAGCATAGAAGAAGTAGTGACGCACAGACTCAGTCAAAATTAATATTGTAAAAGATGTCGCCCATGATCTTCATCTCCGACTTTCAAATTGCATGTTATGTACTTGGATTTTCAAAGATTGATATGACGAAGACATTTCATTCTGTTATTCAAATATTGTGTCATCCTTTGTTTACTCCATTTGAGCTTTAGTTTTATTTTCATTCATACACCTCTTTTGGAATCAATATAGAGTCAACAAAGCTCAAAAGAAAAGGTGTCGAACAAAACAGTAGAGCCAGAAAAGTTTCAAAACAAAAGAAGAGAAAAATATGTCCAAAAAGAGAAAAAGAAGAGAGTCTAGAAAAATAAAGTCAGAAAAGTTCCAAAGAGAAAAAGAGTTAACAAAAGAAAAAAAAATTAGAATAAAGTGAAAGAACAAGTTACCAGAACTACGCGTGACCTGATTCTCCTCTTTTGGGGGTGAGATACGTAGGCTTCCCTATTTAGGGCTCGGTCTAACCAAATAAACAATTTAGAATTGGCCAGTCAAAAGGAACTGGGGAATGAGTTGATTCTCATTGTTTGACTCGATTCCAAAAGTTGTAAGTCCCACCCTACTTCAAGTGTCGCTTGGGCCCCATTACATCCTTTCTTTCTAACCCTATCCAAAAGCCAAGTTACAATCAAAGAAAGACCTTTGGATTAATCTTTGAGAATGTTAAGGCTAAGCATGCAACGGATGTGATGACACATTTTAGGAACTACTCATCTTCCTCAGCATAAGAAATCAGGAGAGAAATATGAGAGAGTCTTATTGGTGAAAATCCTTACGGGCACCATAAGGTAATGGTAAGTTGAGACAGATAAAAATGAGAGAGTCTTATTGGTGAAAACCCCCATGGTCACCATTAGGCGATGGTGAGTTGAGAGAAAAATGAGAGAGGCTTGTTGGAAACAATCCTTCAATATGCCACTAGCCGAATAAGCTCTTCGAATGCAATGGGTTCAAGCAAGTAACTTAGTTTCAGAGTCATTAACTCAACAACAATTGGTAGAAAGTTTGGATGGAAAGACTAGGCATCTTGATCCCAAAATGCATGGCATAATCATTAGAGTTGACTGTTATTTCTAGATAAATTTTTCATTTCTTTATTTCAAATGGGGACATTCATTGTCTTTTCTTTATTCTCTTTATTTTTGTTTTATTTTTCTTGAGTTAGTTATCCAATTAAAAATCATTGTCATTTTTCTTTTGTCTTTGAGTCAAGTCCATGTCAAAACAAGTGAGAAAAGATTTCAAAATTGGCTACCAGCTCCTTCAATTGCACAGAGCAAGACAAAAGCCAACACATGAAAAAGACATGATTGTGAGCCGAAATAAGGCATGCAAGAACTTTTGTCAATTGTCTAGGAACTCATGAAAATAACAGGGTTCAAAGGGTTTATTTGAGAAGCATAGAAAAGCAGAGATACTATGTTTGTTTCAGTCACTCTTAATAATCTGAGTTCGGGTCAATGATTTAACAAGTCAATGATATATGCTAATGGTTGGAAGCAAGGTCAAATGTGACGAGGGAAAGAGTGATCTCCGCAAAAACTAAAGCCACAAACCAGCCACAAACTGAAACGGGAAACATATTACTTTCAAATCAAGGATTTCAAAGCCTAAACATCAAGGCCCATAATTTCTTGCTTTTACAAATAGAGGAAGCGATGTTGCTGCACAGTTTTGATAATTAAATCATGGTAAAAATTCATCATCTTATATCCCTCGGAGACACAATTTCTTGTCCAGGGATTTCAGTTTTTATTTGGAGGGTGATACACTTCTTAAATTAAACTTTCACTCCTAGAAGGTATACCTTCTAGTCGAGTCATTCCATTTGACTCTTAGAAGATGTACCTTTTAGTTGAGTCGTTCCTTTGATTCCTAGAAGATGTAACTTTTAGTCGAGTCATTCCCCTTGACCCCTAGAAGATGTACCTTTTAATCGAGTCATTCCTTTGATTCCTAGAAGACGTACCTTTTAGTCGGGTCGTTCCTTTGATTCCTATAAGACGTACCTTTTAGTCGAGTCATTCCCCTTGACCCCTAGAAGATGTACCTTTTAGTCGAGTCATTCCCTTTGATTCCTATAAGACGTACCTTTTAGTCGAGTCATTCTCCTTGACCCCTAGAAGACGTACCCTTTAGTCGAGTCATTCCCTTTGATTCCTAGAAGACGTACCTTTTAGTCAAGTCTTTTCCCTTGACCTCTAGAAGACGTATCTTTTAGTCGAGTCATTCCCCTTGATTCCTATAAGGCGTACCTTTAGTCGAGTCATTCCTTTGATTCCTAGAAGACATACCTTTTAGTTGATTCGTTCCTTTGATTCCTAGAAGACGTACCTTTTAGTCGAGTCGTTCCTTTGATTCCTATAAGATGTACCTTTTGGTCGAGTCATTCCCCTTCACCCCTAGAAGACGTACCTTTTAGTCGAGTCATTCCTTTGATTCCTAGAAGACGCACCTTTTAGTCGAGTCATTCTCCTTGATTTCTATAATGATGTGACTTCCAACAAAGTCCTTTGATGATAAACTGGGGAAAATTTTAATTCTTGTATTTGGAACGTCATTTTTCTAGCAAATAAAATCTCTTTATAATAATCTTTGTTTAGGATAATTTTCTTTTTAGTTTTGATTTGATTTCAGGAGCCCGCCTGAAGAACAGGGAGAATAAATGAAAGTTAAGCAACAAGGTGAAGAAATTGAAAGTCAACAGATTGAAAAATAGCAAGTCAGGAACCCGCCTGAAGAACAGGGTGAAAAAATTGAAAACCAAGCAACAAGTGATGAAATTGCAATTCGGGAGCTTGCTCGGAAAATAGAGTGATGAAATTGCAAGTCAGGAGCTCGCCTGAAGAACAGGGTGAAGAAATTACGAGTCAGGAGCCCGCCTGAAGAATAGGGTGATGAAACTCAAGTCAAAAGTTCAAAAGAAGCTGCGTAGATAGGATTTTGTAATTTCATTTATGTTTTTAACTTGTAATTTTAATTTTTGATGTAATGAGAGAGCCGCGGACCGGAACCTCGACGGGACCTCACTCGACCCTCCAACTCGGTATAGTTTCTCTCCTTCCAACCCTTTCAGATAGTGTCAATTGATTCCCTCATAACTTGGGTAGGTAGGATGTCCCAAGTCAAGACCCGGTTGCTCTTCTTCCTTCTGTTTCTTTCCTTGAATAATGGTCGGGGTCAAAATTTGGTCTTGTTTTCTACTTCTTTGTCTGAAAACACTTCGTGTTTACATTCAAAGGGGGCATGATGTAGATACCTAATTTTGTCCCTCCCGAAAACTCAAATTATTCATTTTTACCCTCGTCTTACCATGTGTCCTACCCCGTGTGATAATCCCTTCCTAAAAATACAAAAAAAAATAAACCTTAACAAATTTTATCTTGTTGTAATCCTATCCTAACAACCTCTTCAATTAAAAAAGGACACCTTACCACCCCACTACCCCATCCATGTGGCACCCCTTTAATTTCTTATCCATAAAGAAAAGGAAAAGGACCTTGACAATACACTCTAAAGGGGCCCACAAAATATTGGGGGAAAAACAAAGAATTCTCCGTTTTTCCTCTTCTGTACATGATATACACACTCACTGATACAGTGGAAGGGAGTAACAAAAACACGCCATTTTTTTCTTCTTCTCAACCAGCACACACCACTGGCCTTCTCCACAATTTCACACACAAAGAGGACCTTCATGAGAATTTAATAGACACACACAAAATCAATATTCACCATTCATACACAAATAACGCACACCAGAGAGGAAAAATAATCGGAGAAGGAAAGGAGAATTAGAGAGAAATAGGGGAAATCAGGAAGAAAAAGAGAGAATAGGTGTGAAACACTGAGTAAAACATGAGAGAGAGGGAGATTGACGGAGAGATAGGCATTTTTTGATGAATTTCTCATCGTAATCGCCATCGAAAAACACTTTTCGTGTCTATTTCGTCACTGTTACGGCGGATTTGTGGCCGAAAAATACCACCAGCTCCATTCCGACCTGAATTTGACTTGAAACTGTCGAGTTTGACTTGTTTCTGTCTGATTCCGGCAGCGTGTATCGGAAGACGTTAAAAATAATTGACGATTTGGGGTTCGTACTGACGTGGTATTGTCTTGTTTAAATCTGCCTGTGTGGTGTTTCTATATTCGAGTTGGCATTGTTCGTTGTCGAGGTTCAAATCGAGGTTACTGGACATGGATTTTATCGATTTAATCAGAATAATACATCAATTTTGAAAGAGGCATTGAGGTCCAATTTTTTCTTCTTTTTCTTTAATTTTTATGTAAATGTGAATGATTTGTTGTTTGGTATGTTTGAATCCTTGTTGTATGTTAGTTGATGTTGGTTTTGGACTTTGAAAAGTGATTTTGGATTAATTTTGATTCATTGTTGTTTTGTTCAATTCGGAATAAATATCAAATTTGTGAACCCGATAGTTATGATAGGTCAAATTGGATGGACAAAGAGTAGGTTCGGGTAGGAAAAATTGGGACATGATTTTTGAATGATGAAAATGTTCATTGAATGATTTTGATTTATTCCCTTTTTTGGAGAAAATGTATCATTTGGTCAGGGAATGCCCCGAGGTATTTATGTTTATTCGCCGGGGAATGCCCCGAAGTATATTGTCTTCGAAGATGGTTTGTGACCAAGGCCCGAGGCATCGAGTGAAGCATTGGAGCGTAGTTTTAGGATTAATATAGGTTTACTTTTCAGTACCTTTTTTATTTCGGGTTGTAATAATCGGACTGGACATTATAATTTTGGATATATTTTGTTTGATTGTTTGATTGATTGTTCTTGTGTGCTTATGTGGTTTATACATTTTATAATGTCAAATTAGCTGATACGCTCCACCAAGCGACCGTGGTCGAACCACGGAATCGAGGGGTGCCTAACACCTTTCCCTCGGTCAACAAAATTCCTTAGCCGGAATCTCTGTTCGCAAACCAGTTTTAAAGAGTCAAATTGTTTTGAAAAGGATTGTCCAAAGGTGACTTGGCACACCAGGTTATGCTAAGTGGCGACTCTGAGTTTTGAATATAAATGTAATCTTTTTTCAGAACAAATCTTCATTTTGTCACTTTAATAATAAAAACCTTTTTGAAAGATAAAATCGATTCTTTTGGTAGTTTAAAAGTGTAAAATCGATTCTTTTGGTAGTTTAAAAGTGGTGTGACAAACTCGGGTGCATTAGGACAGGAACCAAAGGTCTAACCATCCTAAAATCGATATTTCGGATCTGCTAGTGTAGTCAAAATTCACATCCGAGATTGTTTCACTAAATTTTTCACCCGGTGATCATTTGGAACCAACAGAGACTTCAAAACAGGGAATTGATTCTAAAAATCAAACGAACGGTCCAGTAATCGAACCATCGATCCCAGCAAGTCATAAATGACTTGTGGCAGCTATGGAGAAGCCCTAATGGTAAAGATAAGCGGAAATATAAAAAATGACCAGAAGGGTCATTACAAAGCCTTACCTTGGTGTCTTTTCTTCTTTTTGTATCAGTTTAGGTGATAAGCTTACTTGTAAAGATGCGCCGCGACAAGTGCCATCACGATCCTTGTTTTTGGATCATGAAAAATACCTGGCCAACCAGCTGGGAGACTATGTGGAGGTGGATTGCAAAGAAAGAAAGAGGAAAACATCCTGGAGGAGCTATTTTAAAGGCTAGTATGACTGCTTTGATCTACAAAATTTGGCTGGAAAGGATCTGCAGAATATTCCAAAACAGACCCATTCTATGGAGGAGTTGATCAGAAATATGAAGTTGAGCATTTGTTTCAGAGTTAGAGCTAACGCAAAATTGTTTGCCTATGTTAGTTCACTATAGGAGTTATTGATTCTGAGTCTCTGTTTGATTTTGGTTTTGTAATAGGCTTAGAGCAGTAAGGAGAAGAGGTTGTTGTTGACTATAACAGCTCTTGGTTTGGTAATGGTCTCATTTGGTAGTTACTAAAAAGTGTTTAATTCCTCCCCCCCCCCCCCCCCCCTAAAAAAAAAAAAGTATACAACCCAAAGTGTGCATAAAAGGTACATACATCTATCAGAAGGCCATTCTAATACGTATATGTTGTTTACACTCAAAAATATAAGTATGTTGTACGTATGTAAAATGTATGAATGCATGTCAATTGTATATGTGGCGTTTAGGGGTGACGATTGTAAATTGTATTGCGGTACACTTGTCTGTGCTAATACGGTGTAGCCAACAGAATTTTTTGTATTGATATAGCCTAGAATGAGCTAACAAATATAGCTCAAAGCGAACATGTACATCTTTCAAAACAGTAGCTATAAATCGTAAATAGGTAAATTATAGTTAATAAATAAGAATAAGTTAATAAACTATGTTTATATATATATATATATATATATATATATATTTTAATAAATGTAAAAAAATCTAAAGCAACAATTAAAAGAGGACAAGTGAACGTAAATTATTGTGTTGTTGCGCCTTCCATGGTGCCGGTGCTGGTGCTGGATCTGTCATCTTTGGAATGTTTTGCTGAAAAGAAAAAACTTCAAATATATTTTAAAAAGTCCTGGCATTAAAACTGTAAATCACATAAATTTTATATTAAAAAATTTATAGATTCTATAATCAAATTGATTATTAAAAATCTTAAAAACGGAGAAAGTAATACATTAATTAGCAAATTGTCACTATTTTATATTTTCCTTACATACACACGAATCTATTGTCTGTACCAATATAAATCTTGAGTTAAAATTTTGGCAGTATACATCGGAATAACGCGTTAAATATGTCAGTAAATTTCATTCTGGTGTTCGGAATATAATTTTTTTTTTAATTATCTTGGTCACGTCTACTACATCTTGGTCACGTGTTTTAATAAAGTATCTCAGTATATAATAAAATATTTTTATTTGGAATTTCTAACTCAAATTTTTTGAAAAAAGTTCTTGTGCATATTCCAAAATACTCATTAAATAGATATGTTAATTGATCAAAATATGCCATTTTTTTAAAAGTATATACATTCATCTCAATAAGCAGTTAACTTTAGGCATGTTTCAAATGATGCTAATAATCTTCTTTTGTCCGAAGAGATGATTCAAATATGTCATTTTTTTAAAGTAAAATATGTCATTTTTTTTTTAAGTATATGCATTAATCTTAAAAAGCAGTTGTAACTATCCGCATTTTCGAGTTAGAACGTAAACCGTCATTCTTACGCGTAAAGGTCCCAAAAGCCAATGACTCCTATGTAAATATGAGTATTATAAACAATGATGAAGTGTGGAAAGATATTTGTACATGAATTGAGATCATAGAGGTCCTTTAACTCAAAGACGAGTTGAAAGCTTTCCTATTGATTAAGTTTTAGTGAATGTCTAAACTTAGATCAACTTCCATCGACCATAACTTCTTATATATAACGAATTAGAGAGCCTTCTATCTATCAAATGAAAGGTCTTTGAGTTTTCTTTCCAACACGACTAGTTTTTGCCTTAATCCAATATTGGGGTAAAAAGTTATGCCCATTTCCCAGATAGGTGTCAGTCTATCAAGGTGCGATGGCTAGCCTGACGGACCGTCAAGCCAGTGACAACTCGCCAAGTTTCCGTCAAACCTCAGGCAGTGAGGTCGTTCCCTAGCCAATAACTGATGGTTGGAGAGACGGTCCATCAACCAAACCGTCAGTTGAGGCCGAATCGCAAAAAAAGTGTATTTTTAACGGGGTATTTTGGTACTTTTCCTCCCCAAAAACTTCTCACATGAATTAAATTATATTCTAAACGTTATTCATGAACCTTTATCAGTTTTACAACATATCAAATCCTCTCCACTCTCAAGAACAAGATCAAACTAGAGTTTCATCTAAGTTCAAGATTACAAGAAAAGAGGCAAGACTAGAGTTCCATTCTTCGAACTAAATAATTTAAGGTATGTCGGACTATCCTTAAACCCCATGGGCATGAGTTTTAACATTTTTACTAAATTTAAAGATATAAAATCGTGATTATGAAATGGATTCTTGATAATGTTTGAATGATATGCATCATGGTTTCGTTTTGATAAAAGTATACGTTGGTTTTGAACTCTTTTATATAGAATTGAATTACGAATATGTATATATGTGTTTTTGAATGTATTTTGAAAGATTTGATTGAGAGCATGAACAACAACTTCCCTCTCTTGGTATGACAATATGATCTAATTATATGGTGGATTATTTCAAATGCATGAACTAGTGTTTTGAAATTAAGTTTCTTATTGTTGTTGTAATTGACATGGTTTATGACATGATGAGAGAGAGTCTTCTTGCCACAACTTTACTCATTAAATTTAAATAAAGGATTGCATGTTTTAAGTGAGGTGGGCTATGAAATCGATATGATATGAATGACTTACAAGTCAGGGTATGGCGATACCTGATGATTATAGGCCCTTGATAGAATAAATGTTGAATGATTTGAAAGTATGAAGAATATTTTTCGAAGAACTAAAAAGTGGGCTTAAGAGAGCTAGTCAGTTACCTGAAGAAGACGTTTGAGTGTAAGAGCTCATCGCTGGAAACTATAGTTGCCGATACTGGTATTTTCCTTAAAAGGGAATAATGTGGACGTCATGTAAGGGTGATGCCACAGTATACTTGTAAGGGGGTGTACCAAACTATTAAGAACTCCAATCCTTGTAGCATACTTGGATTGGAGGCTTGGCCGCCGAATCAAGGAAAGATTCCATATAGCCCATGGAAGTATAGATTTGTAGGGTATACCGGTTAGCTCAGAAGAGTAACAAAGTGTTGAGTCATGATTGCAAGAAAGCCTTTGAAAATTCTAAGTTATGCCCATGTGTTTACATATCTTATATGTAATGTTTTATAAAATGCTCTCATCTATATTGTGTAATAAAAATGCTATTTTTTTTGGATTTGTTTCACATACTAGTACAATTGTATTGACCCCCTATATTTCAGGATCTGAGGCTCAGTCCTGGGGTCCCGCTAAGCAGTAGACTTGTGTGTCAGAAATTGCAGTTGGTGATCCTTCTCTTTATTGGGAAGCCTGGTTATTAGACTATGCTATTTCATTATGGTTTATGGTATGACTGAGGGCCTTGTCCCAGTTTTTCTTTTAGCTAAGATATTGGTTTGATGTGTTAGAGATTTCGCAGACTAATGTTAAGTGTTGTTTAGAGGTTATGAATTTCTTTTTGAACTGTTCAATTGAATTATAATGTTGACCATGATTTCGTAATGTTGTATATTTCTGCATTCTCCTTTATAGTATATGAATATTGTGCATGATTGCCAGATAGTGGAGAGCGCTAGGGCCTTCATTGTGCGGGATGCTCGTCGCGGCCAGGGGCTCGGCTCGGGTCGTGAAAAAATTATTATCAGAGCATGGTTTATGATCTCAGGCTATTTTCAAAATTGCATCGGGTAGAGTCATGTTTATGGGTGTGTAGCACGTCATACTTATAAACAGGAGGCTACAAGGCATTTAGTAAATTTTCTTTTTTTTTTCATGATTTAGTTCATTTTATATAGTCTGAATGTTCTTTAATCAATGATATTGTGTATTTCAAAAAGTTACCATGCCTCCTCATAGAACCAATGAACAAAATGCTCAGGCGGAGGATGTTCATCCCATTCTTGGGATGCGGATCCGTAACAGAGCTCGCACCCCAGAGTTTATTCTGACTCCGGGAGTTCCTCCAATTTCAACCAGTCCACCCCGGGCTCCCAGGATTGGTGTTAACCGTCCCCAGCCTCCTTAGAGGAAAGTTTCAAATGCTGAATTCTGATAGTCCATTCATATGATAGCTCAGCTGGTGGCCTCTCAGACTCGTCGGTCTGAAGATGTGGGTTTTGTATCCGGTTCATCTTAGGTTACCTGGGTTGGCCAAATCATGAGGCTGAATTCACCTATGTTTACTAGCGCAAAGGTTGAGGAGGTACCTCAAGGATTCATTGATGAACTAGAAAAATTTTTTAGAGTTATGCACGTGAATGAGGTTTAAGAGGTTGAATTAGTGGCCTATCAGTTGAAGGATGTGGCCAATCAGTGGTATAATGAATGAGAGGATTCGAAGGGTAGTGATGCTGAGCCTTCTGTGTGGGGTGAGCTTATGGAAGCTTTCTTAGACTGTTTCTTTCCCCAGGAATTGAGGAAGTCAAAAGTTAAAGAATTTATGAATTTGAAACAAGGGAAAATGAGTGTCAAGGAGTACACCCTGAAGTTCAACCAGTTATCCCGTTATGCTCCAGAATTGGCGGGTAACATGAGAGCTCACATGAGGAAGTTTACATCCGGTCTCTCAGATGATCTGGAATTGGAATGCAAAGGAGCAATGCTGAATAGAGACATGATTTTTCAAGGTTTTCCATTCATATGCAACAAATTGAAGAGTAGAAAAAAAGGTTGACAGAGGCAAGGGAGAAAGACAGGCAGACCAAGAAGGCCATATTTACAGACCAGAATAAAGTCAATATTAGGTTGGTAATTGGGGTGATTGTTGGTCAAAGAAAACATTTTGGAGTAATGCTCAGTCTTCGGCTAGCGCCCCAATGCCCAAACCTCCTATTGATCGGCGATTTCAGAATTTTCAGCCTAACAATGGTCCCGGAGTGCAGGGTACTCAGTCAAAAGGGAGTGTGGCCCATTAATTTAGGCATTATCCTTGTTGCAGTACTTATGGGAAGAACCATCTGGGAAGATGCATCTATAGTGAGCGCGTGTGTTATACTTATGGGAAGACAAGTCATTCCAAGAGGGATTGCTCTACTGTTAGAGAAAATGCTGGGGGCGCTAAGTCCCAAGCAAATTCCTCAGCACCACCACCACCACCCAAGGGTACTACTTCAGCTACCGGGGGTAGTCGCAACCGATTATATGCTTTGTCTAACCGCCAGAATGCAGAGGATTTGCCAGATGTTGTCATGGGTACGTTGCAAATTTTTTCCCAAAATATGTATGTGTTTCTTGATCCAGGGTCTACGTTGTCTTATGTGACCTCATATGTGGCAGTCAGTTTTGGGTTTGAGCCTGAAATTATTCCGGAACCTTTCTCTATTTCTACTCCTGTTGGTGACTCTATTGTGGCTAGGAGGGTGTATAAAAACTATGTTGTATCCATTTGTGATCGTGATACTATGACATACTTTGTAAAGCTTAATATGATTGACTTTGATGCTATCTTGGGGATGGATTGGCTCCATTCGTATTATGCCACGTTAGACTGTAGAACCCAAAAAGTTAATTTCTCCTTTTCGAATGAGCCAATGATAGAGTGGGGGGGGGGGGGGGGGGGGTATTCTTTAGCACCCAAAGGGAAATTCATATCTTATCTTAGAGCTTGTAGGCTTATATCAAAGGGTTGTTTTTACCATCTTATTCGGGTCAAAGATTCCAGTGCCAAAAGTCCTTCCCTCCAGTCTGTCCCTATAGTTAATGAATTCTTGGAAGTCTTTCCTGATGATCTCCCAGGGATACCACCTGATAGGGAGATAGATTTTGGCATTGACTTGTTGTCGTACACCTGGCCTATTTCTATTCTGCCATATAGAATGGCTCCTGCAGAATTGAAAAAGTTGAAAGAACAGTTAATAGATCTTCTTGACAAGGGCTTTATCCTTCCTAGTATTTCTCCCTGGGGTGCACCTGTACTCTTTGTGCATAAGAAAGATGGTTTTCTCCGTATGTGTATAGACTACCGTCATTTAAATAAGGTCACTGTTAAAAATAAATCCTCTCTTCCCAGAATTGATGATTTGTTTGATCAATTCCAAGGTGCAAAATGTTTCTCTAAGATAGACCTTCATTCAGGGTATCATCAGTTGAAGGTTAGGGAGGCTGACATTCCCAAAACAGTTTTTCGAACCCGATATGGCCAATATGAATTCTTAGTCATGTCTTTCGGATTGACTAACGCCCCTGCAGCTTTCATGGATCTAATGATTAGGGTGTTTCTTCAGTTTCTGTAAACACCTAATTTTTGACCAAACCTAACGTTTTTATGTCATTTTAGTGTTCAATTTATTTTTATTTTTTTTACAAGTTTGCTTTAAAAGTTTTGAAAACTAAAAAAAATAGTCATATTTTAAATATTTTTTTTATTTTTATTACTTATTTATTTTAAAAAAAAAGAGATTTTTCAAAACTATATTTGTTTTCTTCTTTTAAATTTTAAATAAACAATCTAGTGATATTAATATTTTCTTAATCATATTTCTATGACTAGCTATTTAACTTATTTGTATTTTGTTAGTTTTAAATAGATTTTATTATTTTTATTTTATTTAAAATATTGATTAAAAAAAAAAAAAAGAAAAAGAGAAACCTAAAACTACCCAATATCCCCATTCCCCTTAACCTAAACTACCCATTCCCAAACCCTAAAACCGCCCCTACTTTTCTCTCACAAACTCCCTCAACTGTACACATGCACACACAACACTCCTATATATGGACATACACCACATACGGACAAAGGGAACCAAAAAGGAGAACATTACCACGGAGAGAGAAGCAACAAAAAACAAGAGAGAAAAGAAAAAGAGTGGGAACGAAAAGAGAAAGAAAGCACAGAAAAGAGAGGGAAAAAAAGACTAGAACAAAGTTGGAAAACAAAGATAGCATAATACCATGCAACCAGTAACAAAAAAAATTCCATGCAAACACATGACCCAAAAAAAAAACCGTACAAAGCAAGAGCACACAAGTCAAGTTTGAGGTTTTCGTTCACGGTTTTAAGTTTGAAACTCCTAAAATTAGTAGATTGTAGTGACTTTCTTGTTGTGAATTGATCTTCTCACAAGGTATCTCTCAATTTCTCTTGTATAACTTGATATGGCAACCATGCAAGAGTTGAATCCAATATTATGAAGTTGTAAACAACAAAAAAGAAGAAAAATTGTGATTAAGTCAAAATTTTCATTATGTAATGTATAACTCTATCTTATTTTATCATTTATCTTGTCACGCTCTTATATAACATAAATTGGTAATTAACTGGTAAGGAAAACATATCACATAAATTGGTATTAAAAATCCAGTCATGGCTAAAAGGGATAAAGAAATTTGTTTTTACTTTCTTTGAGACAAATTCAAGTAACATTTTTGGAGAATAATTCGTAAGATATGACTGAGCACGTTAGAAGATGTAGCATGCCATTTGTGGTTAATTATACTGGTTTCCCGTTAGAAGCTTATTGCTAGCTGATAGTTATACTTGGTAATTTGTTCCATTAAAAGTTTGTTAAAGCATGGATTAAGTAGATAAAATATAGGAAAACTCTTTCATTTGTCCTGTTATTTTTCTTGTTGATTAACTCTTTATTTTTTGATTCTAATGGCATTTATGTAACAACTTATCTTGTTTATTACTCGTTAATGATATCATAAGTTTATTCCTACATTAGTGGTGAACATCTTTCTTAAGTTCATAATCCGATATTAAGTGCAAAAATATTGAATCTCCAATTATCTCTAGTCAGATATTAGCTGCTAACATTATTAAGCGTTTTCCCATGAATATGGGATTTCTTCAGTTCATAGAAGTGGCAACACTTGGCCCATATAATTCTCCCATATATTGTTAGTGGTAATTCACATAATCGTTGTTGATATATAAAACAAATAAAATGGATTCCTCAACTACAACAGAAAATTAACGATGAAGTTGGAAAACCCTGCTACCGGCTATTCGTTATAATAAAATTTATCATACCATTTGAAGCCGATCTAATTGGGTTGGATAGATTCTAAATATGTCAGGTGCTTATCTAGATTGAGAAAAATGAGAACGATCCATAAATACCTCAAAGGAACGAGAAATATATTCAAACCCGTGGCATGATCGGAAAGTACTGCTACTGATAAGCCACACATTACATAATCAAATAATTCAAAATAAATTAACGCAGGATATATGTAACTTTTAGGCTCACAAATCCTTATATATCCAAAAGATTAATTTAAGTCAGACGTAAGTCATTAAAGCGACCGTGCTAGAACCACAGGACTCGAGGGATGCCTAACACCTTCCCCTCGGTCAACAGAATTCTTTATTCGGATTTCTAGTTCATAGACCAAAAATAAAGAGTCATTTTATTTTGAATAGGGATTCAATAAGGTGACTTGGAACACCCAAACTCAATTCCAAGTGGCGACTCTGTAAATAAAATAATCCCTACTCAAAACGTCACTTTAATTGGAAAAACCCTTTTTCTCTAAAACCAACTCCTTAGCGGGGTCGAATGCGGGAAAAATAGGGGTGTGACAGTTTCTAGACCTGTTCGTGATAGTTTTCATTGATGTCATCTTAGTTTATTCTAAGAATAGGGAGGATTATGCCATTTACCTCCAAACCATCCTTTAGACCCTCAAAGATCATAAGTTGTATGCAAAATTTTCCGAGTGTGAATTATGGCTTAGTACTATTTCTTTCCTGGGTCACATTGTTTCTAGTGAAGGGATTAGGGTTGACCCCCAAAAGGTTGAGTCAGTGAGAAAATGGCCCAGACTCATGGCTCCAACCAATATCCGGAGCTTCTTGGGTTTGGCTGGGTATTATAGAAGGTTCATAGAAATTTTTCCTTCATTGCTGCTCCACTTACCAAGTTGACGCAGAAGAAGGTAAAATTCGTGTGGTCTGACTCCTGTGAGAATAGATTTGAGAAATTGAAAGACAAATTGACTACTGCGCCTATTTTGACTCTTCCTGAAGGTACAAATGGTTTTTTTTGTTTACTATGATGCATCCTAAGTGGGACTTGGGTGTGTACTTATGCAGCATAGTAAGGTGGTAGCTTATCCATCTAGGCAGTTGAAGGTGCACGAGCGAAATTACCCCACCCATGACTTGGAATTGGCAGCAATGGTGTTTGCACTTAAGATATGGCACCATTATTTGTATGGTGTACATGTTGATATATTTACTGAACACAAAATTTTACAGTATGTTTTCTCGCAGAAAGAACTGAATCACAAGCAAATGCGATGGTTAGAATTGTTGAAGGACTATGAAATAAGCCTGCACTATCATCCGGGCAAGGAAAATATGGTGTCCGACGTCCTCAGTAGGTTGTCAATGGACAGTCTTTCTTATGTTGAGAAAGAGAAAAGGGAGATGGTGAAAGATATTCACCGGTTTGTAAATCTAGGGGTTTCACTTCTAGATTTCAAAGATGGAGGAGTAATTATTCATGAGATAGCTAAATCTTCCCTATGTGTTGAAGTTAAGGAAAAGTAGGATGAAGACCCTACCTTGTTGCAGATTAGGAATGATGTGGGTCAACGGAAGGTGATGGCTTTTAAAATTGGAGGTGATGAGATTTTGAGGTATCAGGTAGGCTATGTGTACCGAACGTGGATGGTCTACGAGAGAGGGTTCTTGATGAAGCTCACACTTTGAGGTATTTTTTTCACCAAGGATCTACTAAGTATCATGACCTTAAGTCGATTTACTGGTGGAATAATATGAAAAGAGATGTTGCTAACTTTGTGTCTAAGTTTTTGAATTGTCAACAAGTCAAAGTGGAACATTTGAGACCAGGTGGTACTTCCCTAAAGATAGTCTTGCCTATGTGGAAATGGGAAATGATCAATATTGATTTCATCATGGAACTGCCGAAGTCCCAGAACCAATATGACTCCATTTGGGTGATTGTAGACCGGATAACCAAGTCAGCTCACTTTCTACCTATGAGGACTAACTATTCGGGAGATGATTATGCCAAGTTGTACATTGAGGAAATAGTTCACTTTCATGGGGAACCAGTATCCATTATATCCGACCAAGGTATGCAATTCTCTTTGTAGTTTTGACAGTCTTTTCAGAGTGGTTTAAGTACCCAATTAAACCTGAGTACTGCCTTCCACCCTCAAACTGATGGGCAAGATGAACACACCATTCAGACCCTTGAGGATATGTTGAGGGCCTACATAATTGACTTCAAAGGTAGTTGGGTGGATCATTTACCGTTGATAGAATTTGCCTACGATAATAGCTACCATGCCAGTATTCAGATGGCTCCTTATGAAGCACTTTATGAGAGGAGATGTAGATCCCCAATTGAGTGGTATGAAATGGGTGAACCCCTATTGTTTGGGCCTGACCTTGTTCATCAGGCAATGGAGAAGGTGAAGATCATTAGAGAACGACTTAAGATAGCTCAAAGTAACCAGAAATCCTATGCCGATGTTAGGAGAAGGGAGTTAGAATTCGAGGTTGGGGATTGGGTGTTTTTAAAAGTCTGCCCTATGAAGGAAATCATGGGATTCGTAAGAAAAGGGAAGCTTATTCCTCGTTACATAGTGTTGACATCCAATTTTGACTCGCCCTTTTTCCTTTAATTACTTTTCCGATGCTTCTTGGCCCTAAATAATTTTTGAAAAATTAAATAAAAAATAAAATTCGTATTTTTATCTCTATTTCTACAAATTTTTAAATAATAAAAGAGAATCTATTTTTTCTACCATATTATAAAATATTTTAGTTAAATATAATTAAATATTTTAACATCAAAATTACAAAATATCTTCTGATACTTCCATTCACAATTTTCTAATTTTATTTTTAGGCGATGTTGAGACTATATATATATATATATATATTGTCTGATAAAACAAATATTTTATATTGTGATTTTTTAAACACATATACATATATCGATAACATTAAATCGTAGAAAGATATTAAATTAGATGGTTATATAAATTATGTCTGTAATTTATATACGTTAAACTAAAACTAATTTTAGGATATCAGAAAACATCGGTAAAATTAATTTCAATAGAAAAAAGAGCATTCGGGCCAACAATAATCCAATTTTATTTTTTATTTCACCAGAACTCAACTCTTATTTTATAAATTTCAACCAAGAGACCTAAATTGGGCCGAAATCCAGTCCAATATCCATGCCCGCTTCACATTTTATCCAACTGACACTAATCAATCTATCTTGTCAATTTATTTTGACTCAAAGATCCAAAATTTTCAACCTTATGATTTATATTATTATTTATTTATTTATTTATTTATTATTATTAAATTTAATCCGACCGATCCAATAATCGGACGGATGAAAATCAGTTTTAATCAACTTTTACATTTATCCTTATATGTATACCCTTTTTATATAATAGTTGTTTTTTTAGGCCGTCCGATCAAGAGATCGGACGAACCAAAATCAGTCAACAATACAACAAAATACTCGTCTCTCTCTCTCTGAGGATTAATTACGCGTGCTAAATCTCTGCCCCAAAAAGTTGACTGGTCACCATATACACTACTCAAAATGCGAAAAACAACCAAGAACCAATGTTCTCTTCCTCCTTCACCCACTTTCTACCACATCAAATCCGCAAACCTAAACCCCCTACTGCGCTACCATCCCTGCCACCCACAAGATTCCCTTCCCTTATCGGCTATTCCAACACAAAAATCCTTTCAAGAACAGAAAATCAGCCCTAAATCCATGTAACAGCAAAAATGGGTTTCAAATCCACATTAAAGGCCTGCGATTCATCCAAATCGGGAGATGAATCGTCCTTTTCATTTTTTTTTAAATTTAATTTTGTCATATCTATCCAACTGTTGGTTTTCATGAGATGTTGGTTTCAAATCCGGATTTTAAAATTTGGATTTGCACCTATAAATAGAAGATTGGAAAGAGGTGAAAGAAGGGAGGACAAGTTGGAGAAAACAAGTTGAACACTCAAAATTAGGGAACACTTACGTAAATTCACAAAATCACAAGTTCCTTTCTTCTTTTTTGTTTAAGTTCGGGCTCCCAAAGTTTGAATTCGATAGCCGAAAAATCCTTGACGTTGGGGCACCGGTTTGCTGCCCAACAAAAGTTGGAGCTCCATTTTGATCCCAATTATCGGGTCAGCTATAGGATGATTGTAGAGCCTCGGAGTCGCGAAAAAAAATTAAAGCTCAAACTCCATTAGGAGTCTAGTATCTCTTAGCCCCCTTTTTCTTTATTTTCATTATTCTTGTTATGTTGTTAGTCTTTTGGAACTTGAATCGATAATTAATTATTATTATTATTATTATTACTACCGTATTTAAGTTATATCGTTCATTTATCATACTTATATCACTTTAATGGCTAAAAATTTCTTTAAAACAGATTAATATCCTTATGTTTTTGTAATTAACACATTATGACTAACTCGTAAAGATGGATTTTGCTTTGAAAGGAGTTTTGGAGGTTTTAATATTCAATTAACTACCATTTATACTAATTATTTTCCATGAAAATATTTGTTTTTAATAAAATAAATGTCACAATCCTTTAGGATGTATGAGAATTTTAATACTATTGTAGAATGACAATAAAATAGCTAAGTTCATATTTTTGAAAAAAGGAAAGAAACCTATTCATCAATTTCGGCTTAATCGTCCTAACGTTTTACTTTTATACGTCTTTTGTCACTAAATTTTAAACTCCCAAATTTTGAAACACTCCAAAACACAAGGTATATACCTGTACTTACGCTACCGCACAAAAGGTATACTCTTAAATTATCATTATTATTTTTATTTCGATATTATTACTAAATTATCATTATTGTTTCTATTATCATTACTTTACCATAACTTCTATCGATATTATTACTAAATTATCATTATTATTTCTATTATCATTATTTTACTGTAACTACTATTGATATTATTATTACTATGCTCCATATGGTGTTAAAGCTCCATCATGTACTACAACATTTATTTTTATCTATTAAAGCCTGACAGGTCAAACGAGTTTTCATATCTTTTCCATATATTTCTAAATAGGTACATATATTTATGATCATTTTAAATAAAAAAAAATTTACACCCTTTAAAAGTATATTTTCCTTCACTTTATTCTCACATTTAGCACCATATATTTATAAACATACTTTCTTATATAGCCATGAACTCAATGCTTTTAAATATAAAACTACTAATCTTTTGTACACATATTTGAAAACATATATATTTTTCAAAAATTGTATTATGCCCTTGTAAATTGTAGTGATACAGTCATATACATTGAGCTTATTTTCTCAAAATAATAAAGGACTTTCTATCACTATTTTAGCAAATAATGAAGCAATATCTTCCTAAACTAAGCGTAAGGACTATCTTCTGATAGGCTCCGAGGGGTGCCTAATACCTTCCCCTCGAGTAACCAAAACCCTTACTCAGAATATCAAAATATTTTCGATAGACCAAAGCAGAGTTTTCTACATAAAAAATGGTTTTTCTAATTTTTCTAAAAAGTTAGGTGGCGACTCTAAAAAATGATTTTCTAATTCCAAGAGTCACGACACATGTCACCATACGTTGTGTGTTGTTTCGACCGGTTTGAAATAGGGCACGATACATTTCAATAACTTTATTATGCCCTTGTAAATTGTAGCGATACATTCATATACCTTGAGCTTATTTTCTCAAAATAATAAAGGACTTTCTATCACTATTTTAGCAAATAATGAAGCATTATCTTCATAAACTAAGCGTAAGGACTATCTTCGGATAGTCTCTGAGGGGTGCCTAATACCTTCCCCTCGAGTAACCAAAACCTTTCCTCAGAATCTCAAAATGTTTTGATAGACTAAAATAGAGTTTTCTACATAAAAAATAGTTTTCCTAATTTTTCTAAAAAGTTAGGTGCGACTCTAAAAAATAATTTTCAAATCCCGGATGGGATGGCTCCTACTAGCTCTCCCCCCCTAAGAACCGCACGTGCGAGTTCCCCCGCATACGGCTCAAGTGGCGAAGGCCCTTTCCTTCGCGCTAAGAGTCACGACACGCATCACCATACGTTGTGTGTTGTATCGACCGATTCGAAATAGGGTGCGACAAAATAACGACTTTGCTGGGGACTAATGAACTTAGGTTTTAACCTCAACATGATTAGTTTAGGAATTTTATGCTTTATTATGTAATTTGCTTTATGTATATTTATATCATGCTCTGTATTAAAGGGCGCAAGCCTAATCCAAACTTGCATTCCTTATTTGTTTGAACAACACTACTTGTTACTTCTTTATCACTTGCATTTTCTTATCGAGTCTTTGTCTTAAACCATTCACACACTGAACACGCGAGGGGTGTACTGCACTCCTCCAAAACTTCTTTGGATTCCTTAGTTTCAGAGTCGGTGCAATTAGGCTAGTGTACCTTCTTGCAGATATTCAGTGTCACTCTTAAATATTTAGGGAAAAATCTTACTCTAGTAATAGGTCATGCTGCATAAACCTTTGGCGAGACGGTCCAAGGTATCCTCTTTGCAACTAGGAAGCCACCCTTTCGTCAGAAGGTTATGAAACCTTTATGACGTATTTTGTGTTAGAACTGATTCAGATAGTCCAAAAATCAATCATTAATGGATTCAAAACAATCAGATTGACTTTCTTTTACTCTTCCTTCATCCGACATCATTGTCAAGTCAATAGATATAGAGTATTACCCCAACTCGCCAACAATTGACTCTCCTTTTACAAAGCATTGTTAGAAGTTTGTTTTACCAATATCTTTCTCAAAGTCCATGAAAGCCGAGTGTTCTAAAAAAAGGGTTTTTCTTTCGTTCGACTTTCTTTTCAAGTTCACAGATATGTAATACACTAAAAAACTTCACATACGTCTAACTTCTTCTGATTCGAACGGGAGTGGAATATCATCAATCATTCTTCCAACATTTGATTCCTTCTTTCAAGTCAACAGATGTAGAATATTATTCAATGCTCTGCATTTATTTGACACCCTTCTTCAAGATAATGAATGTGGAATATTATTCATCTCCACCTACTTTTAACTCTTTCCAACCGATGAGCGTGAGGCATCGTCAATATTCCTCTTACGTTCGATACCTCTACTATAAGATCCTCATTCATCAATAATGAGGCTTCAGATACTTACTTCTTAAAGGCATCATTTTAGTCTGCTTTTATCAATTCATACTGACTATATATCTTTATCACCATCATCAAGGCCTCCCTTTGCCATGTTTGTTGGATATATTCCCTCTTAAAGAAAATTTAAAATCTTTTTGAATCCAAAATGTGTCAAAATCTAGATTTATCTATATCAGTTTGTTTGGACGAAGGCATACCTCTGGCAAAAAGAGGCTCCAAATATAAGACGTGTTTACTAGACATTGTTCGAGTGTGCTTGTCCATCGATATGAACTGACTCCTTAACTTTCATTTATGTTTGCTTTGTCCCCCGACAGAGGTTGATTGTGTTGATCGATAGAACTAGATGACTTAAGATATATCCCAAGAATGAACACGAATATCGTCAACCCGAGTAGAAGTGTTCCAATGCTAGGAAATGTATCAGGGACTTTCAAAAGACAAGATGATACAGATAAAGAAGAACATATTCCCTTCTTAGAGCACCAACTCGAGACGTTAAGAGGGGAACTACACCAAGGAAGGGACCCCGCACATCTATCCATGACTACTCTACCGCGCACTCCGTTTTTTTTGTCACTAGAAACTCCAATACCTGAACACTATCTGTCAGTACAACCTCCCACAACAACTTTTGGCTTAACAAATCCATCATCCCCGTTCACACCTATCAACTCCCATGAATGTCCTCATTGCACCCCACATACCAATGTTGTCACATTTGCTCGTGATATTCAACAAACAAATCACGGTATCTTTCGAGAACCATATATTTCTCCAAAGTGTGTTACTGAAACACCCGTTTTCATCATCCCTGCTAAAAGTAGGTTTTCAATGAGTAATGGGACAAAAGAAGAAGACGACATAATCGTAAATGAGCTTTGCAATCTAAAGCAGATGATGAAACACCTCCAAGAAACTCAAGGCAGCAAGCGTTTGGACTACGAAGATTTATGTATCCATCCAGATATTAATTTGGCAGTTGGGTTCAACCCACCTAAGTTCGACTTGTTTGATGGAACCGGCAATCCCATACTAATTTAAGAGCATATTGTGATAAATTGGTAGGGATTGGCAAAAATGTGAAGCTCATAATGAAGTTGTTCATTACAATTTTTTCTGGCGAGGCTCTTGCTTGTTACACCAACCAAGACCCTCGTCATTGGTGTAAATGGAGTGATATGGCTGAATACTTTATGAATCGTTACAAGTTTAACACAGAAATTGCACCTGATCGACTTTCCCTTATTAGTATACAGAAAAAGCCCTCTAAATCATTCCAGGAATATGCTCGATGATAGAGGTTCGAAGCAGGAAAAGTTCAACCACCTATGAAAGAAAGTAAATTGATGAAGTATTTTATCCGCAGTCAAAAGGGTGTCTATTTTGAAAAGATAATGTCCATATTGGGGCAGATGTTTTCTGATTGTGTCAAAATGTAGAATTTTATTGAAGAGTCAATTAACACCGAAAAGATTAAGTCGACAAACAGCTCGAGCAAATCTACTCAGTTGGAGTTCATTGAAAGAGCTAAGGTAGAGAATGAAGAAGAAGTATCTGTTGTGATACCACACCACACAATACCTAAATCATTCCAATCACTTCAAAATCTTGATAACGAACTGATGCAAATATCGAGTCACAAACTACATCATGCTTACAATATCCAACAAAATTACCTTTAACCCCAAGCTCTCACATAAAAAAATCCACCACAACCATGCGTACCAATCCAATTGTCATTTTATCAAAATCCGACACCTTTTGCACTAAGACAAAATTCTAAGTGTAAGCGCAATCAAAGCTGCACTCAATTTTTTGAACCATTGACACTTTTGTTTGAGAGACTGAGAGTTGTAAGTTTATTGCAACGGGAGTTGGGGAAGATTCCTAATCCATTACCTAAATGGTTCGATGAAGCAAAGCGATGTGCTTTCCACTCTGGAGTTTCGGGGCACAATATTGAAGATTGTAATAGGTTAAGGCATAGAATTGAGTGCTTGATCAAGGCCGGTGCAATCCAATGTGTCGAAGAGAAACCAAATACAAATATTGATTCGATGCCCAATCATGAAAATAGATGAGTGTATATGACGTGAGTGACACCATCCTCTACATCGAGCCGACGGGTCCTTCATATAAGCCACTCTACAGAGAAGTGCTAACTTTAGCGGGAATATGATATAGACGAATCCAAGATGATCAACTCAGAAATAGTCAATAGAATCCTATAATTGAAGACATAAGAATTCCTTCTAATTATCATGTAACAGAACTATGTTATGACATGATTTCTCATGGTGAGATACATCGGCAACCCTCATCGGGTTAGGTAGTACATAAGTAGAGTCAGTTCCTCATTTGTAACAAAACTACGTTTTGACCTGATTTCTTATGGTGAGATACGTAGGCAGCCCTCATCGGGTTCGGTCATACTTAAGTAGTATCATTTCCGTTTTATAATTAGAACTACGTGCGACCTGATTCCCTCGGTGGGATACGTAGGCAGCCTACATAAGGCTCGGTCCCTTTATAGTATAAAATTCTATTTTCCCCTAACGATAAGAGAATCTTGAATGCGGTGATATCTAGAAAATCCATCACATTCCATCAAGGTTATCCCGAGATATTCAATAAAGAATCATCGAGAAAGTCTCTCCAAGAGCCTAGGGCAAATTTTGGAGAATGCTCAAAAAATCAATGAAGAAAAGGTGCAAATTTTTGTCGAGGCTAGGACGTTCATCACGAGAGTTCCACAACCAAAGTTGATTCATACCAAACAACGCAACTCATCAATAAAGCTACAAGATATCAATGGGGGACAACTTATCTATAATATCAGAGAAATGCCCCAATTGACAATACCAAAGACACTTCCATCACTTAACCAAAGATCTTCTCTACAAATACTGTTAAAGGATCTATCAATCTAAATACTTTCGAATCACAGCGAAGATCATCCACAGGATCAAAAACTCGTTGCGTGAGTCATAAGGTGGTAAACCAAATCTTCAGGTGGCACTTGCTTATGAAAAAGTCGGAAAGAAAATCCTCAAATGGTAATCTATAGCCACAATCCCAAGAAGGATTTCCAAAATATGCTCAAAAGCACTCAAGCTTGGATTATGACTAATACATCGATCGTGAAATGACGTCTAAGTTTGTTGATGCTACAACTGTAGTGGACCCAAAAGAGTTCATATACGAAGACGCCCACAAGACGAGGAGACTATCAAGGAGGCGTCCAAGAAATATTTAGAGTTTACGCAAGGGAGACTCGTGCATATACCCAAGCCTCTTGCATCTATCAAAATGCAAGTCATTAAAACTACATATGAAGATAGCATACACAAAACATTCACTGCTCTCTCACTCAAAATCATGCCACGAAGAGCCAACCTTAGGATAGAAATTTTCAAAATTTGATTTATAAAAGCATCGATCGAATTAAAGAATTCTTTGATGCTAATCACAGTAAAATGAATGATAGGATGATGAAGACTCTTACATAAGAGACGCCTCTCGAAATGACCAAATGAGCCTTTGGAGGCAAGCTATCATTAAAAATCTTACCATTCTCCACCCACCCACCCTAGTGGCTAAATTTATTAATTCTCCTCACCCGGAACTATGCTTTGACCTGATTTCTATTGTAGGCTACATAGGCAACCTGAGTCAGGCTCGGTTATATCAAAAGAATATTCTCTCGAGCCTTTCAAAAATTTCATTTATCGTCTCAAGCCATATCGATCGCGTCGCTTTGATAGAAGTCTAAGAGCGAAGATTAAGATGGAGAAAGTCCCCACTAGAAGACATACCAATATAAGTACATCATATGGAGTTAGGGAGCGTCACTACTCCATATCTCGAATCTACCTAATAGATTATTAGTTGTTAAAGATTGAAGGATAAAATGGTTGCTAGTTCAAGTTATCGATCAACAAAAAATCAACACCCCTTCCTAAACTAAGAAACTTTCTTTGAGCGCAGGAATAACAATGTTACAACAAAGGTTTGGACATCTTGGAAGCCTAAGTGATACTTCATCACCACGATATAAACACCCAGGTATCATCAATTTGTCCATAATTATTTCAAGAATCTGAGGAATCTTCTCGAATCTTGCAGGTCTAGATAGTACTAAAGGAAGTATGTATCTAGTATCTTACAATATTTCATCAGAAACTCAACATCGCATCATTATCACAAACCAGGAGGCCAGGTTTTGTCAATTGATTCGCTAATACTTTCTGGCTCTAAAACAAATTTCTTGATTTTTTTGTAGGTCACATTAAAGGGATTTTCCTGTTAAGCTTCGGCCATCAAGTACTAACCAATTCTCCACGAAAATCTAACAATAGGACAAGGGAAGTCCTCCCCAAACAATAGGACAAGGCAAGTCTGCCCTGAACAATAGGATAGGGCACGTCCACCCTAAACAATAGGACAGGGCAAGTCTGCCCCGAACAATAGGACTAGCCAAGTCCGTCCCGAACAATAGGACAGGGCAAGTCTGTCCTGAACAATAGGAAAGGATAGTCCACCTCGAACAATAGGACAGGGCAAGTTTGCCCCTAATAATAGGATAGGGCAGTCCACCCCGAACTAAAGGACTGGCAAGTCCTCCCCAAAAAATAGGACAGGGCAGTCCACCCTGAACAATAGGACAGGGAAAGTCCACCCCGAACAATAGGACAAGGCACGTCTGCCCCGAATGGTACGTTAGGGCAAGTCTGCCCCCCAGCAATAGAGCATAAAATACAACTTTAACTTCCTTAACAAACTGTCTCACCAAATAGAGCACTTTACATCTTCGACAATCACTCTATCAGTCAAAAACCTCTACAGCGCAAGACGTATTACCAATCAATACCTACAAAATACTCATCATGACAGAGATGCCAACATTTGTTTGAATATCTAAACTCTACTCTTTACATTACAATTTCAATTTACAATTTTTGAATAACATGTACTTTTTACTCCTTTGACCTATTTTGCAGGAACATGCAAATACAACGAGGAACTATCCACTTAGCAGCAAACTGGGTAAGCTAGCGGAATGTCAAACATCCCTAGCTACGTCAAGGATTCCAGCAAAAACATTCAACTTAACTTGGCTTAGTCATCACTTTTTTTTCCTTAGTCTCATCGCCCAGTGTCGTCTCAATCCCACATTGGGGCAATATTTGAAAATCCACAATTTCCTTTTCTCTCAAAATCCTCAACAGATATTTTATCCAATGCCTCCTCATTCACAGCTATCCCAAATAACCATTTCAAATACAAGTATACCCGTATCCATTTCATTTGTGTTGAAAATTTTGTTTCATCCTCGAAGAAACCTAGTGTCACTATAATTATACACTGGGGAAAATTCTGGTGTTTACCAAAATCTTTGCTACAATTCGAACTACAAATGGCCTGATTTTTTGTGAAGCCCGAGATATATAGGCCACTCAAAAATCAAAGTTCAGCCATAATCTTTCAAATATTTTTTTTTGTCCGAAACAAAATTGGTTACGTCAACGTGATTGCCCAAAGATTTTCACATAAATCTTCGGTCACTCAGGGGCGACTGTTGACATCCAATTTTGACTCGCCCTTTTTCCTTTAATTACTTTTCCGATGCTTCTTGGCCTAAAATAATTTTTGAAAAATTAAATAGGAAATAAAATTCATATTTTTATCTCTATTTCTATAAAATTTTAAATAATAAAAGAGAATCTATTTTTTCTACCATATTATAAAATATTTTAGTTAAATATAATTAAATAATTTAACATTAAAATCACAAAATATCTTTTGATACTTGCATTCGCAATTTTCTAATTTTATATTTAGGCGATATTGTGACCATATATATATATATATATATATATATATATATATATATATATATATA
>NC_061111.1:245821612-245823226 GCF_002878395.1 Capsicum annuum | reverse complement strand
TTCAGCTTAACAGTCAGGCAGACAAGTTACTGTGGTTTTTCCACCTTTTCACCCAGTCCTACTATCCGAAGTATCATGTGTACGACCATCCCAAGAGATAATCTATTCCATCCATGTAAATTGCGGATTCAGTTCAGTCCAAGCATCATGTTTCAGACTCAGCTATGTAATCATAACTCAGTTCATAAGAGTTTAACTAATAATCTCAATTTTCTCAAGTATTTCAGCTTAGACAGTGTAATACCTTTATATGATCTAAATCTTGTTGTCTCAAGATTCGTACTTACATAAATTATCACTTCTCAATTCGATATGTATGATTGGATCATGAACACCTCAAGGGAATCCCAAATTCTCAGTATGAATCAACTCCTTAAAGCAAGTTAGGGCAAGTTAGCTCAGAATTCAGTTTCATGATGGAAATTTAAATATTTCAGATCAGTATATTCTTTCTTAGGAGATATATCATGTCCACCTAATTCCATACTTTTAAGACTTCAACATTCCTACCCATCATTCATGGATGAATGATCCCACGGGGGAGATAATGTAAAATCCCGCATTTTAGGCTAGAACAAAAATCATCATTTCTACGCGTAGATTATCCAAAAGCCATAAATCCTATGCAAATTTGGCATGTTAATAAATTATGTAATGTGGGAACCTATTTGATCATAAATTGAGATCATAGAGGTCCCCAAACTAAAGGATGAGTTGAAAGCTTTCCTATCGTTCGAGTTTGAGTGAGCGTCGAAACTTGGGTCAACTTCAATCAACCATAACTCCATTTATTGAATAAATTGGGTTACCTAATATATATTAAATGAAAGGACTTTGAGTTCTCATTCCAATGCCACCAATTTTTCCAAAATCTGATATCGGAGCAAAGAGTTATGCCCATTTTACTCCGGCATATCAGCCTGACAACTGAGTGACAACAATTTTGACGGCTTGTCATAAATATGACGACTTATCAGAATATGTCGTCAGCCTTAGGCAGAAACTCAAAAATTTCAGCTCCTAGGTGACGACCTGGGCTGACAGGCTATCACAGATCTGATGACTTATCAGCCTTGGTCGTCAGCTGAAAATTTTAGCAACTGGGAAGTGATTTTGTAGGGGTATTTTGGTCTTTCCCTCACTTCAAAAACCTTCTCCATGAATATAAACTGAACCATAAGCATTATAATCCATATATTATCAGTTTTACAACATCTCAATCCTATCTACACTTAAGAACAAGATGGAAACTAGGGTTTCCTCCAAGAGCAAGAAATCAAGAAAATCAATCCTTAAGTTCGGATTCAAGCTTCCTTCCCTTCCATAGATCAAGAATTCATCTTCCTAAGTGAAGATACTCAAGAAATGGATCAAGATCCGGATTTCATCAATCTAGACCCGGGTTCCATCTTTCAGATCTTATAATTTAAGGTACGTGGGGTTTATCCTAAAACTACATGGGCTTGTTGAAATATTCAAGTATGATTTAAAGATCTATCAATTATGAATTTAGAAAAGGGTTTTTAAATCCATGATTTTATTATGCATTATGAATGTTAATGATATTGTTTTGGTCTTTAGGCCTTTCCCCAAATTGATTCAAAATTATATATA
>NC_061111.1:245707988-245821512 GCF_002878395.1 Capsicum annuum | reverse complement strand
CATGTTGAATATGCATATAACAAAGAGTAGCATGGTTTGCCAAAATAACACATGACCACCATATGTTTGAATAATCTGAGCATAGTTTTGACTTGTATTTTCGAAACATGAAATCTTTTATATTGTTTGCATGTTTGGGTGGTTTGAATTGTGTTTTAATGACAGAATTATGCATGATACATTATGGCTCAGTAAAGAGGACTTACAATTCTTGGTGTGACGACACCAATTCAGATTATTCCATGGTAATTCAGAACAGAATAGAATGCATATTTGAAGTTAGAATTTTCAGATGTTGAACTAGAATAATGCATGATTTAGAACAGGATAAAATTAGGCATAAAGAGATGTTAGGTGGTTCCCTGAAGAAGGCACGAGTTTAGCCAACTCGTTGCTCAAAACCGTAATTTGTTGATCTGGGTATATTATATTACGCTGGCCTAGTGCCATATGGCGTATCACAATTAGAACTCCAACTCTTGCGGCATACTTGGGTTGGGGGTTTCCCCTCCGAGTCAAAGGTGGATTCCATACCTCCCGTGGAATATCAGAATTGTAGGGGAATGCCACCTAACTCAGAAGTAATACAAAGATCAGACATTGCATTGACAAGAATGATTTATGATTTTCAGAAAGTGCCCATGAGTTTTAGAACTATTTCATGCATGATATTTTGACAAATTGCTCTCTAACTATTTTATTTATATACAGGTTTTATTTTGGATTTTTTGCATACCAGTACATCTGTATTGACCCCCCCTCTTTCCAGGTTCGAAGGCACACTCTAGAGGTCTTGATAAGAAGTAGATTTCATCAGACAGGAGTGAAGAGTACTAGTTGGTGAGCTTTCTATATTTCAGAAGGCCTAGTTTCTTTTAGACAGTTATTATTTATTATAGTTTTGGTCTACTGAAGGCCTTGTCCCAGTTTTCAGACAGTTGTTATTTGATCATGTAGTAGAGATTTCGCAGAAGGTTTTCAGACGGTGTTTAGTTGATATTGGATTTTATTCCTCATTTTTAAACTAAATTTAGATTATGACCATGTTTCCGTAGTAGATTTTATTACCGCATTTCCTATTTATATATGAATGGTGTATATTATTAAAAGTTAGAAGGGCTCTCGGGCCTTCATGGTTCGGAATGTCCGTCATGGCTAGGGCCTTGGTTTGGGTCGTGACAAATAGAATAGGGCAGTCCACCCCGAACAGTAGGACAGGCAAGTCCGTCCTAAATAATTGGACAGGGCAGTCTACCCCGAACAATAGGACAGGGCAAGTCCTCCCCGAACAATAGGACAGGGTAGTCCACCCTGAACAATAGAACAGGGCAAGTTCGTCCCGAACAATAAAACAGGGCACGTCCCCCTCGAACAGTAGGACAGGGCAAGTCCGCCCCCAACAATAGGTCATATAATACAACTTTCACTTCTTCAACAAACTGTCTCGCCAAATGGAGAACTTTAAATTTCCGGCAATCACTCTATCAGTCAGAAACCTCTACAGCGCAAGATGTATCACCAATCAATACTTACTAAATACTCATCATGACGGAGATGCCAACATTTGTTTGAAAATCTAAACTCTACTCTTTACATTACAATTTCAATTTATAATTTTTGAACAACAGGTACTTTTCACTCCTTTTACCTGTTTTGCAGGAATATACAAATACAACGTGGAACTATCCTCTTAGCAGCAAACTGGAGCAAGCTAGAGGAATTTCAAACATCCCTAGCTACGTCAAGGATTCCGGCAAAGATATTCAAGTTAACTTGGCTTAGTCATATCTTTTTTTCCTTAGTGTCATCGCCCAGTGTCGTCTCAATCCCACATTGGGGCAATATTTGAAAATCCACATTCTCCTTCTCTCTCAAAATCCTCAACAAATATTTTATCCAACACCTCCTCATTCCCGGCTATCCCAAATAACCATTTCAATACAAGTGTACCCTATATATTTCATTCATGCTGAAACTTTTGTTATCATCCTCGAAGAAACCCAGTGTCACCATAATTTTACACTAGGATAAATTTTGGTGTTTACCAAAATCTTTGCTACAATTCGAACTACAAATTACCTGATTTTTTGTGAAGCCTGAGATATGTAGGCAGTTTAAAAATCAGAGCCCGACAATAATCTTCCAAATATTTTATTTTGCCCGAGACAAAATTAATTACCCAAAGATTTTCACAAAAATCTTCGGTCACTCAGGGGCAACTGTTGACATCCAATTTTGACTCGCCCTTTTTCCTTTAATTACTTTTTCGATGCTTCTTGGTCCTAAATAATTTTTAAAAAATTAAATAAGAAATAAAATTCAGGGTTTTATCTCTATTTCTACAAATATGTAAATAATAAAAGAGAATCTATTTTTTCTACCATATTATAAAATATTTTAGTTAAATATAATTAAATATTTTAACATCAAAATCACAAAATATCTTTTGATACTTGTATTCGCAATTTTCTAATTTTATTTTTAGGCGATATTGTGACCATATATACAGATTTTGTCAGATAAAACAAATATTTAATACTTTATTTTTGTACTGTTATTTTTTAAACACATATACATATATTGATAATATTAAATCGCAGAAAGATTTTAAATTGGATGGTTATATAAATTATGTCTGTAATTTATATACGTTAAACTAAAACTAATTTTAGGATATCAGGAAATATCGGTAAAATTAATTTCAGTAGAAAAAAGAGCATTCGGGCCAATAATAATCCAATTTTATTTTTTATTTCACCGGAACACAACTCTTATTTTATAAATTTCAACCAAGAGACCAAAATTGGGCCGAAATCCAGTCCAATATCCATGCCCGCTTCACATTTTATCCAACTGACACCAATCAATCTATCCTGTCAATTTTTTATTTTGACTCAAAGATCCAAAATTTTCAACCTTATGCTTTATATTATTATTTATTTATTTATTTATTATTATTAAATTTAATCCGACTGATCCAATAATCGAACGGATGAAAATCAGTTTTAATCAACTTTTACATTTATCCTTATATGTATACCCTTTTTATATAATAGTTGTTTTTTTAGGCCGTCCGATCAAGAGATCGGACGAACCAAAATCAGTCAACAATACAACAAAATATCTGTCTGTCTCTCTCTGAGGATTAATTACGCGTGCTAATCCTCTGCCCCAAAAGCCGACTGGTCACCATATATACACTACTCAAAATGCGAAAAAAAACCAAGAACCCGCGTTCTCTTCCTCCTTCACCTCCCTTTCTACTACATCAAATCCGCAAACCTAAACCCCCTACCGCATTACCATAGCTGCCACCCACAAGATTCTCTTCCCTTATCGGCTATTCCAACCCATGAATCCTTTCAAGAACAAAAAATCAGCCCCAAATCCATGTAATAGCAAAAATGGATTTCAAACCCGCATTAAAGGCCTGTGATTCGTCCAAATCGGGAGATGAATAGTCCTTTTCAGTTTTTTTTAATTTAATTTTGTCATCTCTATCCAACCATTGGTTTTCATGAGATATTGGTTTCAAATACGAATTTTGAAATCCGGATTCGCACCTATAAATAGAAGATTGGAAAGAGGTGAAAGAAGGGACGACAAGTTGGAGAAAACAAGTTGAACACTCAAAACTAGGGAACACTTACGCAAAGTCACGAAATCACAAGTTTCTTTCTTCTTTGTTGTTTAAGTTTGGGATCCCAAAGTTTGAATTCGATAGCCAAAAAATCCTTGACGTTGTATCTCTGATTTGCTGCCCAACAAAAGTTGGAGCTCCATTTCGATCCCAATTATTGGGTCAGCTATAGGATGACTGCAGAGCCTCGGAGTCGCGAAAAAAAATTAAAGCTCAAACTTCATTAGGAGTCTAGTATCTCTTAGCCCCCATTCTCTTTATTTTCATTATTCTTGTTATGTTGTTAGTCTTTTGGAACTTGGATCGATAATTAATTAATTAATTAATTATTATAATTATTACCGTATTTAAGTTATATCGTTCATTTATCATACTTATATCGCTTTAATGGTTAAAAATTTCTTTAAAACAGATTAATATCCTCATGTTTTCATAATTAACACATTATGACTAACTCATAAAGATGGATTTTGCTTTGAAAGGGGTTCGCCGGTTTTAATATTCAATTAACTCCCTTTTTTACTAATTATTTGCCATGAAAATATTCTTTTAATAAAATAAATGTCACAATCCTTTAGGACGTGTGAGAATTTTAATACTATTGTAGAATGACAATAAAATAGTTAGGTTCATATTTTTGAAAAAAGGAAAGAAACCTATTCATCAATTTCGGCTTAATCATCCTAACGTTATACTTTTATACGTCTTTTGTCACTAAATTTTAAACTCCCAAATTTTGAAACCCTCCAAAACACAAGGTATATACTTGTACTTACGCTACCGCACAAAAGGTATACTCTTAAATTATCATTATTATTTTTATTTCGATATTATTACTAAATTACCATTATTATTTCTATTATCATTACATTACCATAACTTCTATCAATATTATTACTAAATTATCAGTATTATTTCTATTATCGTTACTTTACTGTAACTACTATTGATATTATTATTACTATGCTCCATATGGTGTTAAAGCTCCATCATGTACTACAACATTTATTTTTATCTATTAAAGCCTGACAGGTCAAACGAGTTTTCATATCTTTTCCATATATTTCTAAATAGGTACATATATTTATGATCATTTTAAATAAAAAAAAATTTACACCCTTTAAAAGTATATTTTCCTTCACTTTATTCTCACATTTAGCACCATATATTTATAAACATACTTTCTTACATAGCCATGAACTCAATGCTTTTAAATATAAAACTACTAATCTTTGTACACATATTTGAAAACATATATATTTTTCAATAATTGTATTATGCCCTTGTAAATTGTAGTGATACATTCATATACATTGAGCTTATTTTCTCAAAATAATAAAGGACTTTCTATCACTATTTTAGCAAATAACGAAGCAATATCTTCCTAAACTAAGCGTAAGGACTATCTTCCGATAGGCTCTGAAGGGTGCCTAATACCTTCCCCTCGAGTAACCAAAACCCTTACTCAGAATATCAAAATATTTTTGATGTACTAAAGCAGAGTTTTCTACATAAAAAATGGTTTTTCTAATTTTTCTAAAAAGTTAGGTGGCGACTCTAAAAAATGATTTTCTAATCCCAAGAGTCACGACACACATCACCATACGTTGTGTGTTGTTTCGACCAGTTTGAAATAGGGCACGATACATAGGACCGTATCAGATTATGAAGAGGATCGGTGGAGTAGCCTACGAGTTAGATTTGCCCACAGGCCTGGATTCTATTCATCCAGTATTCCATGTGTCCATGTTGAAGAAGTGCATTAGAGATCATTCCCTAGTGTTGCTTGCAGAGGAAATCAATGTGAAAGACTCCTTGTAGTATGAAGAAGAAACCATTGCCATTTTTGATCGACAAGTTCAGAAATATCTTTAGTTAAGGTGTTGTGGAAGAATCAAAACCTAAGAAAGATACTTGGGAGTCAGAAGATCATAAGTGTGCGAAATACCTGACTCTCTTCGAAGCCATGGATGATGATATAAAAGGTACAAATTCCATACTACTCTCTACTTCCCATTTAGCTCTTGAAATCATTCATGTTATGTCCTGAGTCATCATTTGGGGATGAATGATCCCAAAGGGGATAAGGTAACCACCCGTATTTTCAGGCTAGAACGTAAACTATCATTCCTACGTAAAGGTCCCTAAAGCCAATGACTCTTATGTAAATATGAGTATTATTATCAATGATATAGAGTGGGAAGCTATTTTTACATGAATTGAGATCATAGAGGTCCCTTAACTCAAAGACGAGTTGAAAGCTTTCCGATCGATTAAGTTTTAGTGACGTCTAAACTTAGGTAAACTTCCATCAATCATAACTTGTTATATATAATGAATTAGAGAGACTACTATATATAAACTGAAAGATCCTTGAGTATTATTTCCAATGACACTAGTTTTTCCCTAATACAATATCGGGATAAAAGGTTATGCCCATTTTCCAAAGAGGTGTCAGTCTGTCGAGGTGCGATGGCCAGACTAACGGACCGTCAAGCCAGTGACGGCCCGTCAAGTTTTTCGTCAAACCTCAGGTAGTGAGGTCATTCCCTGGCCAATAATTGATGGTTGGAGTGATGGTCCATCACCATACTGATGGTCCGTCAACTAAACTGTCAGTTGAGTCCAAATCACGCAAAAAATGCATTTTTAACGGGGTATTTTTATACTTTTCCACCCCAGAAACTTCTCACACAAATTAAATTATATTCTAAACATTATTCATAAAAATTTATCAGTTTTACAAAATATCAAGTCCTCTCCACTCTTAAGAATAAGATCAAACTAGGGTTTCATCTAAGTTCAAGATTCCAAGAAAAGAGTCAAGACTAGAGTTCCATTCTTCGAACTAAATAACTTAAGGTATTTGGGACTATCCTTAAACCCTATGGGCATGAGTTTTAATTATTTTACTAAATTTAAAGATATAAAATTGTGATTATGAAAGGGGTTCTTGATAACGTTTGAATGATATGCTTCATGATTTTGTTTTGATAAAATTATACGTTGATTTTGAACTCTTTTATATAGAATTGAATCACGACTATGTATACATGTGTTTTCGAATGTATTTTGAAAGATTTTATTGAGAGCATGAACAACAACTTCCCTCTCTTGGTATGACAATATGGTTTAATTTTATTGTGGATTATTTCAAATGCATGAACTAGTGTTTTAAAAGTAAGTTTCTTTTTGTTATTGTAATTGACATGGCTTATGACATGATAAGAGCAATTCTTCTTGCCATAACTTTACTCATTGAATTTAAATAAAGGATTGAATGTTTTGAATGAGGTGGGCTGTGAAATTGATATGATATAAATGACTTGCATGTCAGGGTATGACGATACCTGATGATGATAGGCCCTTGATAGAATAAATATTAAATGATTTGAAAGTATGAAACATGTTTTTCAATGAACTAAAAAGTGGTCTTAAGAGAGCTAGTCGGTTACCTAAAGAAGACGTTTGAGTATAAGGGCTCATTGCTGGAAACCGTAGTTGTCGATATGGATATTATCCTCAAAAAAGAATAATGTGGACGTCTTGTAAGGGTAATGCCATAGTATACTTGTAAGGGGGTGTACCAAACTTTTATGAACTCCAATCCTTGCAGCATACTTTGATTAGAGGTTTGACCGCCGAGTCAAGTGCGGAATCCATATAGCCCATGGAAGTACAGATTTGTAGGGTGTACCGGTTAGCTCAGAAGAGTAACAAAGTGTTGAGTCATGGTCGCAAGAAAGCCTTTGAAAATTCTAAGTTATGCCCATGTGTTTACTTATCTTATATGTAATGTTCTACGAAATGCTCTTATTTATATTGTGTAATAAAAATGCTATTTTCTTGAATTTATTTCGCATACCAGTACAATTGTACTGACCACCTATATTTCAGGATTTGAGGCTCAGTCCTGGAATCCCGTTAAGCAGTAGACTTGGGTGTCAGAAATTGTAGTTGGTGAGCCTTCTCTTTTCAGGGAGTCCTAGTTATTAGACTATGCTATTTCATTATGCTTTATGGTCCGGCTGGGGGCCTTGTCCCAGTTTTGCTTTTAGACAAGATATTGGTTTTATGTGTTAGAGATTTCGCAGACTGATGTTAAGCGTTGTTTAGAGGTTCTGAATTTCTTTTCGAACTGTTCAGTTGAATTTTAACGTTGACCATGATTTCATAATATTGTATACTTTCGCATTTTCCTTTATAGTATATGAATTTTGTGCATGACTGCCAGATAGTGGAGGGCGCTCGGACCTTCATGGTTCGGGATGCTCATTACGGCCAGGGCCTCGTCTCGGTCGTGACAGTAGTATAACTTTAGGCGTGTTTCAATTGTTGCTCATAATCATCGTTTTTCCAAAGAGATGGTTCATTGAAATAATTGTGCATGATTAAATGATTATGCATATTTATCAACATAGGGTGTGGTGCATTGGTGGGACTGCTCCACCCTTAATTAGAGGTCTCGAATTCGAGCCTCGGGTATGGAAATTTTTTTTTGGGGAGTTTTAGCCCCATAATAGGCCCTGCAACGTGTGATCCCGATTAATCGGGGTTACAATGCAGTCACCGAACACCGAATAGAAAATCAAAATAAATAATCATACATATTTTATGTGATTAACTTACATACGTAATGAACATTTGAGAATACGTTTGAGAATACATGTAGAAATTTTTCCAAAATATGAAAACCCAGTATCTAGAATATGTCATAGTATGTTTTAGAGAAAAGACATCATTTTAGAACTTATTCACCCAACTAACTTTAGACCTTTAACTTAACACATATTTATTTACCCCTCTTAATAACTTTAAAGTGAATTAATAACACCCTAATGCTGACGTGGCTTCTTAAAAAAGAAAAAAAAAAGCTCATATTTATTAAAAAGAGGAGATGGTCCCACTTTATATATATATGTGTGTAAAAGAAAAAACAAATCACGCCCTTTCTTCTTTAATACCCCTCACCCCCGCACTGCTGTTCTTACCACTATCCCTGCCCCAATCCTCTTTCTCCTCCATTAATTAATTGTATAGTTTTAATATTAACTTAGAAAATAGTAATTCAATAGTTGTTAAATCTTAAAATTAAGAATTTACTGAGATATCGAACAAGAATTGTCAATTTTGAAATACAATATTATCGATTACTATCAAAGAAGACTTTTTGGAGTTGCCTTCAAGATGTTTGATGAAATGCTTGACATAATCGAGTTTGACAAATTTTGAATTTCTAGAAGAATATTATCTTAATTATTTTTAGGTGTTAGCAGGGTTGGTGGGTGGATGGATTTGTTTGACGCGGGCAGGGGGGGGGAGGGGGGAGAAAGGAGGTGTTTGCAGGTGTGGGGGTGGACGGGAGGTGCTTGCAGGTGTGGGAATGGCAAAAGAATAAAATAAAGGGGTGTTTCCTCCGTTAACCGGTCGTTTCTTCATCCTTAAAAATGTTGAAGACGACACGATTTCTTTTTCCATCAACTGTAACAATGCTTCCATGGAATTCATCCATGCAAGCGCTCCAAATTTAACTGTATCCGTGATTCTCTCTTCATCAACTGCAATAACTTTGTTTCCACTAAACAATATTCAAATTTTTGAAAGTGTTACTAAGCCTCAGTTTGGGGTTCAAATAACAGAGTTGGTTGATAGTTTGTTTATTGGATGCACTATGAATCATTGTGTAGGTGACGGGACTTGTTTTTGGCATTTTTTCAATTCTTGATCTGAAATCTCTCATGGATACGAAGTTATTTGTAAAGTTCTAGTTTTAGGACGTTATTTTCCTGAGAAAATGAATCTTCCTATTCACCTTCCCCTGAAGATGGATGATGAAAAAATGTTTGAAGTCTTTGAAGTTCCAACGACATTGGTAGACACGGTTTTTCATCTTAGTAAAGAAAGTATAGGTAAGCTCAAAGCAAAAGAGAATACTGAAATGGGTGTTAAGTCGATTTCTTCTTTGCAAGCTTTTTTGGCTCATCTATGGCGCGCTATTAATCGTTGTCGCAAGCATGATGCAGAGGAAGAAGTCGTCATCAATATTATCGTAGGTGAGCACATTATATTCATTTCTAAGCTCTCCACATGTCCTGTTAAGTACAAAGGTAAATCAGAACAAAAGTATAATGGGTGAAGTATATTTGGACCAATCATATATAATGAGGGGTATATTTTAACAATACTCAAATGAGGATATATTATTTTTAACAGTACAGGAGTATATTTGACCCTTTTACTGTTGTTTGTTATGTTCTATTCCAATACCGTATGATTTGTGTGACCACAAAGTTTGAGATAATAGAGAGAAAAATATACTTTTAATTACTAAATTATATATCTACACTTGTATCACCTACGTGCAAGTTTGACTCTTTATTTTAAAACTTCTTGTATAAATTAACTAAAAAAATGTATCATTATTTTTGGATATACTAAAGAAAAGATAATATTCTCATACGAATTGAGACATAAGGAGTACTTAATTATGTTTTCAACAGGTACAAGATCGAGACTAAATCCTCCACTTCCAGAAGGGTATTTTGGAAATGCAATTCATTACAAGAAAGTAAAGACAAATGCAAGGGAGTTGCTGGAAAATGGACTAGGATGGGCTGCAATGCGAATAAACAAGATGGTTGTTGCTCAAAACTCTGAAGAAGTGGTGAAAATGTACAAAGATTGGGTTGAAAATCCAATTTTAATCACTAAGGGCTGAGTATATGGTGGGATTACTAAATTGGCCATTGGTAGTAGTCCAAGGGATACCATATATTGTACAGATTTTGGTTGGGGAAAACCAATTGGTGTGAGGAGTGGGATGCCAAATAAAAGTGATGGAAAAATTACATTATTTCCTGGTGCAAAAGAAGGAAGTGCAGTGTGTGGATATTGAAGTTTATCTTTTGCCAGAGACTTTGCAAGCATTGGAGTAATTCATGGTGTCTGTAACTAAGACTTAAAACTTCCTTAGTTACTAGGATCATTCTTATGCTATATTTGCTTATTTACTTTTATTAATCAGTAATAAATACTCTTGAATTCAGAAAAGTAATTATTGTTGCTTTCAAATGCTCACACAAGTATACATGGTTGTCAAGTAATGAAGTGATATGATCAAGCATTGTGCTCACATAAATTTATGATGAACTACTCTCTAAATTAAACTAATACATTTATGAGTTGACTGCCTGATAAATCGACTTACAAATGTTATGTGGCACGTTTTTGATGATAGAAAAAGTGTGTATGAACCAGATCTCACTTGCTAACTGTACTAATGCAATGCAAGTGCAACTTCGTAAGAAAAAAACAGATACATGTGCATATAAGGAATGTGATTGAGGTAAATTATGCAAATTGAGGAATGATTATCTCTGGAGTTCTATTCATGGAAGCTATATTAAAGAGAGGTGTAAATCCATATGGAAATAATTTAGGATTGTCGAGCAACATCCTTAATTATCTCCTATCAGGGGCGGCTCTACCCTTTTGAAAAAAAGATGATTGTCTTAGGCCCCCAAGCTGAGTTGGTTGTTACTTATTCGAGTTTGTGTTTGTAATAGGATACTTTCGAGGTTATACTGTGGTTGTTCTGGTATGAGTTGTGAGGCATTACCACATTAAGAGAGTTTATCTTCTTGGAGAGATAGGTAGCACAATTAGAGTTAACTATTGAGTTGGGTACTAGAGTTAGTCCTTTTGATTATAGAGTTGTAATTTAAAACAGCTCTTTGAAGTTAGTGGAAGTTGGCTATAAATTATGCACACTGATAGGTCGTGATTTTTATTCATATTAAACTTTATGTTATTTACTTTAGAACTATTAATTCAAGAACTTGATTCCTAGATCAAGTAGTTGGTATTAGTTCTTTTTCATATAAATTATTTATTCAAGTAATTAACTACTACAAAAACATAAAAAATAAGAACTTAACATTTAACAATCAAATGAGCAAGCTCAAATTGAAATCAATGAGAGAAGTATTTCTGTATTTTTTTTTTACAATCCTGAAAAATATTTGCTCACCTTATTGAGTCAAATTGGCTCATTGTTTGTCCAAAAATCAATTTGGTTTAGCTAACTTCAACCCTCCTTTATAGTGATAATTTACAAAATTACCTAAATATAACTATAAGAGTTTTCTACTTTCTCCATTCCCTTTTATTTGTCGCTAATTTCTAATAGATTTTCTACTTTAACTTTTCATTTTTAACATATCAAGAAAGGACAACTTTTTTTATTTTTAGTTTTTAGCATTAATTATTTTTTCTCCACATTAATTTCAAAACATAATATAAATAACATTTAATAGGAGTACTATGATAAATTGACCATATTATTAATTATTTTTCTTAATGGATATATCAAGTCAAAATGTGACACGTCTAAGCGAAGAGAGAGAGAGTAACAAATATATGTTGATCAAGCACATACAACTTGGGTCATTGTCATGGCACATCCAGTAGTTGGCTCGGTAGTTTTCTTTGTTAACATTTCCTTTTCAGTTTGTACTTCTCTGTTTCAAAATAATTGGCGCTTTTATTAAAAGTATTTGTTTCAATTTAATTGTCTCATTCATGAAATTAAAAGAATTTTATTATTTCATTCGTTTCAAAATAGTTGGTTCTGATGACTTGATACTTCCCTTAAGAAAATATTAATTAAGTGCTTATTTTAATGATTTGTAGGTGGGGATGCAGATCTATGCGGATAACTAACTTATATAATAGATCTATTATATGTATAATGAATCTATTTTTCTTTGTGCGCGATTTTGTTTCAATATCTTTTAATGATTTATTCTTTTCGTAAGATGTATTCATTAATTTGTATGGTTTATTATTTTATCCTGTAGTAATTGTAGAATTACAGATTTCTGTATAATTAGATATACATTACAGTACAATTAGGATAAATTATTATACAGAAATCTGTAATTCTACAATTGCTACAGGATAAAATAATAAACCATACAAATTAATGAATACATCTTACGAAAATAATAAATCATTAAAAGATATTGAAACAAAATTTAAGAAATATCTACACACAAAGAATATTAGTTATCCGCATAGATCCGCACCCCCCTCCAATGGTTGAAAGGACAGAGTAAAATTCTCTTGATTTCATAAATGGGATGAGTAAATTGAAACAAATATTTTTGGCGCAATACATAAACATGCCCTTTAACTTGGCCTCAAATCACATCTATGATCTCCAACTTTGGGTGTGCACAAGTAGTCATTTAAACTTGTATAAAGTTGAACAAGTAAACACATATGCTATCAATAATATTGGTGCTATCACAATAACTCAAAACTAGAGAAATTAATTTTTCAAAATAATGTGATTAATTAATTCACTTTCTCACTAGTTCAACCTCCATGATAGAGTTTACAAATAATAATTTGCTTTTTCATTTCAATAAATAACACCAAGTTTTTATTTTCTCATTTTGCATCAAGAACATTTTAAAGTACAACAAGATTTATTTTAATAAAATAAGCCCTAACTTTTTTTTTTTCAAGTAAATATACCTGATTTGCTTGTATATTAACCTCCTTAAGTACTTTTACATAATTTCAGGCCAAGTGCAACTAACCATATATCTCATATTTTATTAGGCTTGTAAACTTTTTTTTTTTCACACCGCCTTCACATATTTGAATCAAAAGGAGTCGCATGACTCATACAATCAACAAGATGTATTTCATAATTTTTCTTTTTCATTATAATGTGACATGTCAAGGAAAAGTCCAACACATGATTTAGGCATTTTTCATTCCTAGAATGAAATTTATCTCACCCAAATATTAAATGTCAAATGACTACTCAATATTTTTTATCCTTTATTTGATAACATGTTAGAGCCAAATATAAAGACATCAAGTCATATGCAAATTAATAATGACATGTGATTTACTCCAACAATAATTATGCACTTATAACACTATTTTTAACTCATTCTCAAAAGTGCAAATGTCACAATTTTTCATAATGATATTTTTTCTCATTTTCTGCCCCACTATTTCAAGAATTTGAATACCACTTTATGTTCATGAAAAGTAGTATCATTTTATTCATTAAAAATATTATGTAGAAGTTTTTTTTTTTTTACCTTTCTTCCGCAAGAAGCAGAAAAGTTCTTTTACCTTTCTTTCACTTGAGTTGAACAAGTAGAAAATATATTTTACTCTTCAACTCTTCCATTTCATTGCTTGAAGAGACTAGTGATATTGAGATGTTGAGATCTCCATCTTGATATCCACATTTTTTCAAACTGTAACAAAACATGAATCTCCTTTAAATTGTTGGTGTAATATAGCACAAATACAATAAATGATTTAAGTTGAAAATAAAATAAATAAAAGTGAAGAAAATAAAATATTCTTCTTCTTGGCTGAGGTGCGGATATCTCACTCTCTTTAAGGAGATCCAAGCCCACGGCAGCATAATCTACACCAATCCAGCAGTATCAAACTTCCCTTGTCTCCCCGAGGATACAACAACCCATCAATGATGTATAACTCAAACAATTCCGGATTAGTTGAATAGTCCAAAGTTCCACCACAAAAACATCTTCATTCAATATATTAAACTCTCTTTTTCCTTATAGTGAATATAGTTAAAGACAAAATATTTTCTGTCTCAAATCTCTCTTTCACTAATATAATTACTCTCACTTTTGTAGTGAATATAACTGAAGAATTCGAATATTTTCTATGCCTCAACTCTCTCTTTCATTACTATATATAATAATATTTTTCACACTTATCATCTTTTTTTTTTATCTCTAATGTATATATAAATACAAAGAAAGAAACACTACTAATTATAGGTGTAAAATTCTTTCATGTAATGAATAGGATGAATGAGGGGTAGTAATATGGGTAGATGAATAGTCTTGATGTCACATAAGTTATATGAAAGTAATGACCATGGAGTTACAAGAACTAATGACCTTGACAGTTACAAGAACTAATAGTCATATAAGTTACAAGAACTAATGATCATTTTTATCATAATTTTTATTCACTAATATAAAAATCTGAGTTACAAGAATAATGACACCACTTTATTCACTTTATGCCTACTAATTGTCATTCACTTTAATATTTTTATTTTAATAATAAAATGCACCAACATTTAATATTACCCCTATCATTAAGGGGCTATTTGGTATGAGGGATAAGGAATGACTACTTTCAGAATTAGTTTTAAGATGAAGTTATTTCGAGATTAGCTATCCCAAGATTGCAGTGCTATTTTTATCCCTTCTTGGGGTGAAGTAACTAATTTCGAAATTAGTATTACCATAATAACTTATTTTCAAACCAAACGAACCCTAAATGGCATGTCATAGAAAAATCAATATAGACTAAAAAAAGTGTCATGAAACCCTAGCCTCTCCTTTTCTCTCTCTTGGAGACATGGGAAACTAGGGCAGCTATGGCTGCCACTGTTTCTTCCTAGCCTTTGGTTGTGGGAGAGCTTCTCCAAAACCCTACAAACAACACTACAAACACCAATACAAACTCCAATTATGTTGATAAGTTAAATAAAAAATAATCAACTATTAATCTTTCACAAACTAGTTTAATACCTATTGAAGTTTTTCATGGAATCCCAACGTTAAAATTTACGTTGGATGAACGACGAGATTTCGCCAAAGAGGAGGAACTTCATCAAGCCATAGTGGTTAAATTATTCATGGGATCACCAGATTTGTCAATTTTAAGATCAATTTTGCCTTAGTTTCTCGGCATTAAGGGACATTGTCTTGTCGGGTTACTTGCTCAAAGACAACTTCTTATTCGTATGAATCAATATGATGATTTTGTGGCTGCATTATCAAGAGGTGTGAATTATTTCATGCACAATGACAAAAACCATCAAATTAGGATTTTTTTCATGGACTATTGAATTCAACCCTAAGGAGGAGACTTCATTTCCAAACTTGTCGATGGATTTGTTTTCTAAAAGGTCTTTGATTTCCATTGCTCCAGCAGTTGAAATACCTATTGATGTGGATAAGGATACACAAGTGAGATCAAGACCGAGCACGATTAGGGTTAGAGTCATCCTTGACTTAATGGACAATCATCCGAATCTTATTCGGCTTCAAAGTGTGAACAAAGTTACAAGCATAATTATTGAGGAGTTTCAGGAGGTGGTGTATGATAATTTACCTCAATATTAATGTACCCATTGTAAGCACTGGGGTCACAATGAAAATAAGTGTTGATTGTTAATTGAAAAAGTAGTGCTCCAAAAAGAAGATGATGCGACAATGGAGATTGATGGAGCTTGGGTTGAAATTGCAAGGAGATACACGTGATTATCTAAATACTAAGAAGAAACATAAAAATGGAGTTAACATAGGGGATATTCCAGTAGGTCAACCTTTGGCTAGGGCATTCGAAAACTTAGCGAAAAGATCACAGGTTAAAAAGAAAGCTCTTCAAAATCTACCTAGTGTTGTGGATACAAGTGTCGAGACTAAGAGTTTGATGGTTTCTAAGCAGGATATGGAGTTGACCAATGCTAGAGATGATGTTGGAGAAGAGGGATGGACAGTGGTTTCACGCAAACAATCTGTTAGTCGTCAAATTAGCAAAGAACTTAAAGTGGCAAAGAAATAACACGTTGCAACAAAGGATGTTGAGGATCCTAACACCTTTGAGGATCTTTTAGATAAAAATGAGCATCAATCTAATTCGGGTAGTCCTAAATGTCAAATTGCACTTTTAGAAGTGACAAATATGCTAATGAAACAACACGTTGCAAGTTTGGTTTGTCCCGTACCCGTCTTGAAGCCATTGATGGCTACATTGGATGCTTCGGCGTGTGAGATCCCCTCTCCATCTATAGAGTCAATTGGTGATCAACGGGATGGCTTTGTACATAAATTATTGTCCAAGGAGAATGAACAAGATGTGGATGGGATAGTGGTCGTAACTTCGATGCATTAAAACAACAAGGTTGAAGCGAAGAGTGACCAAAAAAGTGGTACAAATATAAAGAGTTGGGAAAATATGGCAGAGGAGGAGAAGGAAGTCTCATCCCCTCCAACGCGTAGCAAGTTGAGTCCAGCAGCCTCAGTATTTGTGTCAAGTTATGCAATGGTCCTTTCATCTTTAGCATTGGAACAACTTGTGGCTCAAATAAGTGCACCTTTGAATTCTATGGATAATCCTACCAAAAGGTTGCAGGCCAAGAGGTATGAGCCAGGAGATTTAGTAGAAGATCCAATGAAAGCATTTGAGGGTGATTTAGGCATCGACATATTTGACGAAAAAGATGGAGATGAAGTATTGGATGAATTCTTTGCTAAAGTAGATAAGGATGGAGATCTTTCACCTAGACAACAAAGAAAAGGATTCAAGAAAAAGAAGACTCGTGAAAGACAACATCGTTGGGATAGTAAAGTGTCTGAAGAGGTTATTCTAAGACAGTTACCAATGGAGGTGACAAAACAGAAGGAAGCAAGGTTCAATTATATCAACAAGATTTTATAAATCCAAGAAGAATTGATGAAATATGAAGATATTTTGGAGTGGTTGGAGGAAGAAGACAAGGTGAAGAATCGAATCTTTATAGGGCTGCATCTTCTTGAATATTTTCAATTTTTTAAAGAAACATGGGTCTGGCTCTACGTTCTTGCTTATTTTAAACTTTCACTACTTAAGTATTATCATTTGGAATATCATCATAGATTTGGTTATTAACTTCGTGATGATCATAGAATATTTAGTTCTTTCTTCTTCATATTTTTTACATGCATGTTAATTAGAAGAGGTTTCGCTATGCCTCAATAGGATTAGTAACACAAGGCATATCCCCCTTGCTTGTACTTTTTCTTTTGAGTTTTGCTTTTAATATATATATATATATATAAAACTAGCCCTGGACATCTCGCCTAGTGAATTTGCTTAAAAAAAACACTAAATGGCTAAACTTGGATTACACTTTTTAGTATAGTAAATAGTATACTATTCTTTCGAAAAGGAATTCAATCTAAGGCCGTTGTACAACGACCAGCCACCAACCCACTCTCCAAAAATGAATTAATATATTTTAGCTCAAAAAATTAGTTAAAAATTATTATCTCATAAACGAAAAACTAAAATTAAAGTTGACGAATTTTAAAAAAACTAGTATATTCTTTAATACAACTCAATTCATAAGAAAATTTAATAAACAAAATAACTCAGTAAATTATATTTCATCTTTATTATTTTCTTAGTAAATGCAAAAAAGAAAAAAATCTAAAGAAATAGTTATAATTGATACTACAAAAAATAATAAATTAACTAAACAAAAAAAAGGACAACATAGGCAAGGGCACATGAATTAATTCAGTTCTTGTGTTCTTGGCCTTGCATAGTGGGGCAATGAACTGTCAAACTTTGGAATCATATCTTTTGAATATCTACTACTCCCTCCGTTTAAAAAACGAATGACTTACTTTGACTTAACACAAAGTTTAAGAAAATAAAGAAGACTTTTGAATCTTGTGGCTTAAATTAAAGTTGTGTCAAATGTATCAAAATGTCCTTTAATTTTGTGGCCCTGAACATACCATGTGTAAAGTTGAAATTAAAGTATTTTCAAAAAAGAAAAGGGATCATTCTTTTTGAAACGGACTAAAAACGAAAGTAGGTCATTCTTTTTTAAACAGGGGGAGTATTAGAATTTTGGATCAAAATAGTATTAAATGGGGAACAACTTTCATCAAATTGGATTCATGACTCTTAAAACAATTTCTCAAAAATCATTTCATATACATACATGTATATAACTTTAAAGCTTGTTAAAATCATAAAATCTATGCCCATGAGATTTAGGATAGCCCCACGTACCTTTTGATGGAGAGAAATTGAAGAGAACATTGAGAAATTGAATCCCCGGAGCTTGAATTACTTAACCCTAGGTAGTTTCTCCCATTTTGGTCCAGGGAAGATGATTTGGGGATTTTTTTTTTTGAATAGGAAATAACGTGTATAAGGGTTGTAATTCGTCTTTAAGTGTTGAGGGACTGTTATGGGACGTGAAAGGACCTTATTGCCCTTAAATAACACAAAAATGGAGCATCCACGCCGCTTTGCCTTAGCCATGCAGCGCACATCCCATGACACAGGCCAAGGTGGGCACCGCACAGCCCATGGCATAGTGCTTAAGTGGGTGGTGCACACCCCATCGCACAACCTAGACAGTGCCTCATTCAAATGCCCATAACTTTCGACTCCAGATTTGGATTGATAAACGATTAGTGGAGTTAGAAAGAAGACTCAAAGGGCTTTAATTTGATATATAGTAGGCCATATGACTCTTTATATCCTAGTAGAAATAGTCATTAGAAGATGATCCAAGAAAAATCGTCAGCTAAGAATCAATCGATAGAAAAGTGCTTAACTCAACTTTTGAGCTAGGAGATTTTTATGGTGTATATTCATCTCCAAGGATATTTTCACACTAAGTAAGTGTCATTCACACTTATATCTAAGTAGAAACCATTGGGTTCGGGTCTATAAATACAGAAAAGATGGCTCAACTTTAGCCTAAAAGTGCGGGGTGTTACACCTGAAGACCCTCACCATGGATGAACTAATTGGAAATCTAAAGACTCATGAGCTCAAGAAGCAACAAGATCTAGAAAAGAACGAATTCAAAAAGAAAAAATATCTAGCACTAATAGTATTTAAATTAGACTCTAATGAAGAAGAAACATATGTTTTCTATTTGGCAAAAAGAATAGTTAGAGCTATAAGACAAAGTGGCCAGTTTCAAAGGAGTGGGAGTAGTAGCAAAAAGGGAGGCACTATCGAGGTTTGCCATAAATGTCGAAGTCCTGAACACTTTATTAAGGATTGTCCTGTGTATAAATTAGACAAACAGGATTATTTCAAGACTGGCGGTGACAAAGAAAAGGACAGGGACCAGTTCCTTGTAAAATTAAACAAAAAGGTTGCAGCTGATTACACAGTAAGGTAGGCTCTACCAATGTGGAGAGATGCCTTTAGTGAATCTGGGAAAGATGGGAAGTAGGAAGATGTCTCCATGATGTCAGTGGAAGATGAGAAAGTGACCTTTGATTCCTTATTTGCTTTTATGGGAAACACTAAAGATGAAGAAGAAAAGGAGGTAACGTGTAACACCCCATATTTCGAGCTAGAACGAAAACTGTCATTTCTAAGTGTTGATGTTCCAAAAGCCATAAATGCTATGAAAATTTGGTATGTTAATCAATTATGTAGTGTGAGAACCTATTTGAGCATGAATTGAGATTATAGAGGTCCCCTAACTCAAGGTCAAGTTGAAAGTTTTCCTATCGTTCAAGTTTTAGTGAGCGTCGAAACTTGGGTCAACTTCAATTAACCATAACTCCTTGTATATGACGAACTGGGTGTCCTACTATATATCAAATTAAATCTCTTTGAATTACCTTTCCAACGATACCAATTTCGCCTAAAACTGATATCGGAGTAAAAGGTTATGCCCATTTTACTCCAGCATATCAGTCTGGCAACTGAGTGACGATAATTCTGACAACTTGTCACAAATCTGATGACTTATCAGAATATGTCATTAGCCTTAGGCAGAAACTCATAAATTTCAGCTCCTAGGTGATGACCTGGGATGATGGGCTATCACAGATCTGACAGTTTATTAGCCATGGTCGTCAACTGAAAATTTCAGTAACTGAGAAGTGATTTCATAGGGGTATTTTGATCTTTTCGTCACTCCAAAAACCTTTTACATGAATTAAATTACTTCTTAAGTGTTATTAATTCATATATTATCATTTTTATGGCATCTCAATCCTCTCTACTCTCAAGAACAAGATAAAAACTAGGGTTTCCTCCAAGATCAAGAAATCAAAAAAATCAATCTTTCATTTCAAGATTTCCAAGAAAACAAATCAAGATTTAAGTTTCCTTCCTTTCAATGGATCAAGAATTCACCCTCCTAAGTGAAAATGTTTAAGAAACGGATCTAGATCCGGGTTCCATCTTTCAAACTAAATAATCTTAGGTATGTGGGGTTTATCCTAAACTACATAGGCTTGTTGAAATATTCAAGTATGATTTAAAGATCTATCAAGCATGAATTTATAAAGGGGTTTTTAGATCCATGATTTTATTATGCATTATGAATGTTTAAAGATATTGATGATTTGGTCTTTAGGCCTTTCCCCCTTAAATTTATTTACATGTATATGTATGTGTATGAAAAAAAATTAGATTTGAAGATTGTTTGAGAGCATAATTTATGAAATTCCTCTCTTGTGATGAATTTAAATTTGTGGTCTTGTTGGAAATAATTTGATATGCATGATTTATGGCTTGAAAATAGTTTACTCAAATACCATAGTATTTTGAGCATGATTTAGAGATTTTGAGAGAGAGTTTCTTGATATAAATGTGTTTTGTTAAAGAGAGAAAGATTTGCATAAGATTAATGCTTTTGACATGACCACCTTGTATCATTTGAAATATTGTCAAAGAGAGTTTCATACATGTGTTTGCATGAGTAATTAAAGAAAGGGTTCTTCGAACTAATTTATTGATATGGTGGTCCCAAATTTATGTTTTGGAAACAGAGATTCTAATATGCTAATAATGGCTCAGAGATGTGACTTGCAAGTCAATGGTATGACGATACCATAATTATGTATGCCATAACAGAGTATGTTTTCAGAGTATGTCTTTAGAAAATGTTTTCAGAATATATTTTCAGAGAATGCATATTTTAAAGAGTTAAAAATAGGCATAAAGAGGGTTAGGTGATTATCCGAAGAAGGCTTGAGTTCACGTAACTCATAGCCTAAAACCGTATTTACCGATGCGGGTAGATTATTACTGTACACTGGCAACGACCGTGTGGCATAGTAGATTCAGAGACTCCCACCTTTGCGGCATACTTGGGTTGGGGGTTTGGCTACCGAGTTAATGAAAGATTCCATATAGCCCAAGAAATTTCAGAGTTGTAGGGTATACCACCTAATTCAGAAGTAAAACAAAGAGTGTCACAGAGTTCAGATGATTTTTCAGAGTCTCTCAAAAATGCCCATGAGATTTCTTACTATATGATATATTTATGAACTGTTTTAAATTTCTCTCATATATGTTGAATACAAATTACTATTTTGGATTTGCTCTGCGTACCAGTACATCTGTATTGACTCCCACTCCCATACCTCTCAGGTTTTGAGGCTCAATCTAGGGATCCCGATAAGCAGTAGATAATTCAGACAGCAGATCAGATTCTACAGTGGTGAGCCTTCTCTATTTCAGAAGGCCTGCCCTTTCAGATTATGTCATCTATTATAGTTTTGGTCTACTAGAGGCCTTATCCCAGTTTTCAGATAGTTGTCAGATTTTTATGTAGTAGAGATTTTGCTGACTGTTCCAGATGTTGTTAACGATTTTTGGATTTCATTCCTTATTGTTAAACTTAATCCAGAGTATGACCATATTTCTGCATTAAATCATAAATTCTGCATTTGCTTTTATTATATGAATGTTATGCATGACTACAAGAGAGAGTAGGACGTTCGGGCCTTCATGGTTCGGGATGTCCATTACGGCCAGGCCCTAGTTTGGGTTGTGAAAAACTTGGTATCAGAGCACGGTTCATGGTCCCAGGGTGTCTACAAAATTGTGTTGGGTAGAGTCTTGTTTATAGGTATGTAGCACGCCACACTTATAAGCAGGAGGCTACAAGGCATTTAGGAATTTCTTTCTTTCTTCATGTTCTAATTTGTGCAATAGATTCAGAATGTTCCTCTTTAATACTCTAATTCGTGCTATGGTGTCTCCTATACAAAAGAAAAGTTATCCTAAATTTTTCCTTACTCTGGTGTTCCCAGATAATGCTCTCAGATTTACTAGCAGAAATTTTAGAAGTCGCACAAAAGATTGGAGAGGAGCTCCCTAGTTTAAAATTGTGTCCTCGTTCTTATGAGGCGTTTAGTTAAGAAAAGAGTAAGATATGTATTCTTGGGTCATTTAATATTATGTGTCAAGTTTCTATCTCTTGTAATCTTGATATCACTGTGTTGTTGAAAATAAAAAGTCTAGTAAAGCCGTGTGGGGCTCTTTTGATTCACTAGCATAGTTTCTTTGTTATTCATTTCATTTTCTTGTTCAAAATACAAAAAAATCAAATTCTAGTAAAGCCATGTGAGGTCTATTTCAATTCACTAGCAACTTGTTGTTCATCTTGTTGTTCTTGTATTTGTTGGAACTGTATTTCCACTCGAGTAGTGGTATAAGTTAAAGTGACGGTGTCATGACCTATTGATAGTGAAATTAAACCAAGAAGTTGGTGAGATGGAGTCACAAGTTTAGAGGTCAGAGTGAGGGTGACTTTTGTGTAACTAAATATGTATAGTTGAATAACCGTTGATTGAGAATGGTTTACCATTTTATGATGGTAGACTAATGTGGTAGTATCATTTGTGGATTGTATGGTAGTCCGTGGAGGAAGTGTTAGACTGAGATTGTTATTTTTTTTTTCAAAATAGGGAAAGAGCCCTATTTAAGGTGGTTATAGAAACCCCTTATAGGCTGTGAACGAAAATGGCTAGATTAGCCAGTAAGTTGTAAGTATAGACTCATTGTTGAATGTGGAATTTAAAGGTAGTCTAAATGCCCGTTGAGGTAAGTAAGTGTGATGTGAGAAAGTCGTATAAGTATATAGGATTGTATGCAGTTATAATATAAGATTAAGGTTGATCATGTCTATTATGTGACTTTACCCCACCCCCCCACCCCGACCTTCTTTTCTTTGGTAATTGTAAACTAGTACTACTTATGAGAAGGCATGTACTAGATTTTTGAGGTATATAGATAGAATATCCCAATTTGATGCACTAGTATATTATATTACATTCTTTAGTGGCAGTAGGTGATTGATGCTAGACTATAGGCTTGAATTTAATGTAGAATGTGGATGTAATAATAGTGGCTTAAGATTAATGATGACTGTTTGTGAGAATTATGTGTAAGGTTGGGTTGTAAATCATGTTTAGCACTAGACATTAAGTTTGGACAATTGATGGCCATGAAGGTGGATGTGATGAATTCTTGATTAATGATACTAGTTATATGGTAGTGATCTAATAGGCTTGAACAGTGTATGCAAGAGCTTAATTTTATTTGATTCGTAATAAAGTGTGATGTTGTATGTATGATGTAGAAGTATGCCTAAGGTGACATGGAGTAGCGGCATTTTCTAAGACTATTACATGTTGTGTGTGGTTAGTAGTACCGTTGAGTTGCTAGGTGGAGAAAAACTAGTTAGATGGTATGTGGTGTTCTAAATAGCCAAGTTAAGGAGTTTTGATTAATAGTGTTGAGCCTTTTTATATGATCTTGATTCTCATGGTAGAGAGATATAAGTTTGGAGTCGCGATATTGGTAGGCTATGACGGAAGTAGTATGGTTCATAAAAGGGTTGGTGATATCCATGTTAAGTGTTAGAAACTAAGATTGAGTTCTTGAAGGTTGAGCTCATAGACATCAGAGTTGAAGCGTTAGAGGGTGTGCACTCCGACTATGGGGATACTTATGAAGATCTGAAGTAAGTAAGTGTTCCAGTATTATGTGATGACTATTGGGGCTATAGAATGATAGATTGTCTCTTAGAAGGTGGTATTAGAAGTGGGTTTTTTCACTTCCAGGTGTAGTCATTCGGGTTAAGTTCTATTAATTACGTGTATTGTCGTATTCCAGACCCCAAAGTGTAGTGAGTGTAGTTCAGTTTAGAATTTATTAAGGGATCTCTCAAACTTAAGATGATGGCTTAAAGCTAAGGGGGAGATGATAGAACAAGTAACCAAGTCAGGCTCTCAGATTCTAGTTGTGATGCCAGTATGATATAGAACATCAGAAAGTGAGGGTGAGACTCAACCCATTCTTATCTCAATATTTTTTAGTGATCCAAATACGTACTCATGCCTTACGATTCAGTTCCATGGTCATAGTTAATGTTCATGCATATGATTGAGAGTCATGTACTCTTCCAGTTTGAAAATAAGGAGTTTCTGCTCATTTAATAGTCAGGATCGCATTCCATATATTATGAACTTCATATTGAGGTCATGCAGCTTATGACTCATGTACTCATGCTTTATAGTGTGCTCAATTCCTATATTTCATGCTATACTCTTTACGATTGACAAGATTCATCTTATAGTCATGTATGCCCCAATTCAGATCACTTTGATGAATCCCTGATATTGATTCATTGTTACTCAGGCCTCAGTTAAGTGTCAAGTTTTGTATAGTATCCTTCCATACTTTAAAGTCTTATGTTCTAACCTTTTAGTAACTCTTCCTTATGTAATGATAGTGGAGATGAGTAAATGGTTCCTATTGATGAAAGATCATTATATGCCTATTTTGGATGAGGCCATAAGTTTGAAGTAAGATTTGGGGTGAAGTCTTTAATACATGTGATGGTTAGTGAAAATTTATATGTGTATATTCTTGGGGTAGCGCATGGGAGTTATGTTGACAATGGTTTAGAGACTATGTGAAGTATGTATTTACGGGTGTTTGCCTTGAAGTTCATATGTAGTTATAAAGATAGGCTTGAATGACATGTTGGGATTTATGTGGAGGAACGCAATATGCGCTAGTAAATCTATAGTAAGAGTTCAGAGTTAGTCATTGAAGTGGTAAGGCACGTTATGCTTAGGTGTGATCTTTAAAAAGATATAGAAGGTTGAATCATGTGGTTTAGACTAGTATAATGGTGTGGTATGTTGTATTTTGTGATTTAGAATTAGGCTTGATCACAGTGAAAGGATTTAAGCTACTTTAGACATTAGTAGAAAGAGTTTTCAATGCTCATATGAGAATTATAAGTTGAACCAATGAGTATGGTATTTAAGGGGAATGGTATAGTTAAGGGAGTATTTGAGGAGTGTGCTTAGCTTGAAAGTAAGAAGTTGTATTGCCTAAGGCCTGGAAATTCTATCCTAGTTTATGAGTTATATGTTCTTATTCCATGCTATAGAGTAGTGTAATTGTGGTGATTCCTTAGTTGGATGTCTTGTGTAACTCATGCCCAAGATTCTTTGCTCCCTAATACTACTCGAACTTCTTTAGAAAGAGTGATGAAGAGATACTCAAGTTAAGTATAAGTGTCCGGTATAATTCAGTCTGTAATTCAGTTTAACAGTTGGGCAGACAAGTTACTATGGTTTTTCCACCTTTTTACCGAGTCCTACTATCCAAAGTGTCATGCGTATGGCCATCCCCAAGAGATAATATATTCCATCCATATAAATTGTGAATTCAGTTCATTCCAAGCCTCATGTTTCAGATTCAGCTATTTATTCATGACTTGTTGTATAAGAGTTCAACATATAATCTCAAAATTTTCCAAGTATTTCAGATCAGATAGTGTAATACCCCTATACGATCTAAGTCTTTCTGTCTAATGATTCGTACTTGCATACGTTATCACTTCCCAATTTTAATATGTATGATTGGATCATAAACATTTCAAGGGAATCCTAAATTTACAGCACGAATCAACTTCTTGAAGCAAGAAAAGTCAAGTCAGCTCAGAATTCAGTTTCATAATAAAAGTTTAAATATTTCATATCAGTTATGTCCTTTCTTAGAAGGAACATCATGTCCGTATTATTCCATACCTTTAAACTTCAACAAGTTCCTACCCATCATTCAGGGGCGAATGATCTCAAGGGGGAGATAATGTAACACCCCGCATTTTGGGCTAGAACGAAAATCGTCATTTCTACATGTTGATGTTGCAAAAGCCATAACTCCTATGCAAATTTGGTATGTTAATAAATTATGTAGTATGGGAACCTATTTAAGCATGAGTTGAGATCATAGAGGTCCCCTAACTCAAGGTCAAGTTGAAAGCTTTCCTATCGTTCAAGTTTTAGTGAGCATCGAAACTTAGGTCAAATTCAATTGACACTAAATCCTTTTATATGATGAACTGAGTGGCCTACTATATATCAAATGAAATCTCTTCAAATTATCTTTCCAATGATACCAATTTTTCCCAAATCTGATATCGGAGCAAAAAGTTATACCAATTTTACTCCAGCATATCAGCCTGGCAACTGACAACAATTCTAACATCTTGTCTCAAATCTGACGACTTATCAGAATATTTCGCCAGCCTTAGGCAGAAACTCATAAAGTTCAGCTCCTAGGTGACGACCTGGGCTGACGAGCTATTACAGATCTGACGGCATATCAGCCTTGGTCATCAGCTGAAAATTTCAGCAACTGGGAAGTGATTTCGTATGGGTATTTTGGTCTTTTTCTCACTCCAAAAACCTTTCACATGAATTAATCACCCCAAGTGTTATTAATCCATATATTATCAGTTTTACAACATCTGAATCCTCTCTACTCTCAAGAACAAGATGAAAACTAAGGTTTCCTCCAAGATCAAGAAATCAAGAAAATCAATCCTTCAGTTCAAGATTTCCAAGAAAACAAATCAATATTTAAGTTTCCTTCCCTTTAATGGATCAAGAATTCATCCTCCTAAGTGAAGATGTTCAAAAAATGGATCTAGATCCTGGTTCTATCTATCTAGATCCGAGTTCCATCTATCTAGATCTGGGTTCCATCTTTCAAACTAAATAATCTTAGGTACGCACGGTTTATCCTAAACTACATGAGCTTGTTGAAATATTCAAGTATGATTTAAAGATCTATCAAGCATGAATTTATAAAGGGGGTTTTAGATCCATGGTTTTATTATGCATTATGAATATTTAAAGATATTGATGATTTGGTCTTTAGGCCTTTCCCCCTTAAATTGATTTATATGTATATGTATATGTATATGTATGAAAAAAATTCAGATTTAAAGATTGTTTGAGAGCATAATTTATGAAATCCCTCTCTTGTGATGACTTTAAATTTGTGGTCTTGTTGGAAATAATTTGATATGCATGATTTATGGCTTGAAAATAGTTTACTCAGATACCATAGTATTTTGAGCATGATTTAGAGATTTTGAGAGGGAGTTTCTTGATATAAATGTGTTTTGTTGAAGAGAGAAAGACTTGCATAAAGATTAATGCTTTTGACATGACCACCTTGTATTATTTTAAATGTTGTCAAAGAGAGTTGCATACATGTGTTTACATGAGTAATTAAAGAAAGGGTTCTTTGAACTGATTTATTGATATGGTGGTCTCAAATTTATGTTTTGGAAACAGAGATTCTAATATACTAATAATGGATCAAAGATGTGACTTGCAAGTCAATGGTTTGACGATACCATAAGTATGTTTGCCATAACAGAGTATGTTTTCAGAGTATGTCTTCAGAGAATATTTTCAGAATATGTTTTCAGAGAATGCATATAAGAGTTAAAAATGGGCATAAAGAGGGTTAGGTGGTTACCCGTAGAAGGCTTGAGTTCAAGTAACTCTTAGCCTAAAACCATATTTGCCAATATTGGTAGATTATTAGTGTACGCTGGCGACGGCCGTGTGGTGTAGTAGATTGAGTGACTCCGACCCTTGCAGCACACTTGGGTTGGGGGATTGGCTACCGAGTTAATGGCAGATTCCATATAGCCTATGGAATTTCAGAGTTGTAGGGTATACCACCTAGCGCAGAAGTAAAACAAAGAGTTTCACAGAGTTCAGATGATTTTTCAGAGTCTCTCAAAAATGTCCATGAGATTTCTTACTATATGATATGTTTATGAACTGTTTTAAATTTCTCGCATATATGTTGAATACAATTACTATTTTGGATTTGCTCTGCATACCAGTACATCTGTATTGACCCCCCTTCCCCTACCTTTCAGGTTTTGAGGCTCAGTCTAGGGTTCTTGATAAGCAATAGATAATTCAGACAGCAGATCAGATTGTGCAGTGGTGAGCCTTCTCTATTCCAGAAGGCCTGTCCTTTCAGATTATGTCATCTATTACAGTTTTGGTCTACTGGGGGCTATAATACCCCAAAGATTTCTAGAAAATTTTGTTCAAGAATGCCTAGTATTATCTTCTAAACTGAAGGATAATTATTCAATGAGGAATTTTCAAAATTTTTAATTTTTGTCATGTGGAAAATTCAATAAGCTTTCCATCGATATATGATTCGCTTAAATCTGATAATCGGGTAAGAAGTTATGACTATTTCAAGTTCTCATCATAAAAGAGTATCATATTAGTCATCGGTGCACCGCGCCACAAGAGGAAATAATTCAATAAGCTTTCCATCGATATATGATTCGCTTAAATCTGATAATCGGGTAAGAAGTTATGACTATTTCAAGTTCTCATCATAAAAGAGTGTCATATTAGTCATCGGTGCACCGCGCCACAAGAGGAAATGGCATTTGGTAATTTCTAGTTGGTGTCCGCGATTATGGCGCGTCGCGCCAGCACTCAAATTCAGAATTGTCATTTTTCCAGTGTCTCAGCACGATTTCCCCCGCGCCGCACTAAAGTTCCAGGTCACGAAGGAAGGGGCAACATAATTGCTCCGCGTCACACCATCCCTCAATTTTCCAATTGTCAATTTCTAGTGACACGACGCGATAACGCCGCGTCGCGCCAGGTGCCCAGTTTGGGAAAATTTTACTGAAATTAAATGACGCGTCCAGGGTCAAAAGGGTCAATTTCCTACCCCTATTTAAACCCAATAACACGTGATTTAGCTATTCTTCACCCAAAATATACTATTTTTTCTCAATTTTATATCAAGAACAAGCTAGGGTTTCTATGGAGATTTAAATTCAAGAAGATTCCACTACCAATCTTCACGAAATCATGAACTAAGGTATGCGTAGTGTTCATTCATTGACTCCTTTCGTCCATGAAGCCCTAGAATCCCTTTTCTAAATTCAAGTTATGGATTTTATTATGAATTTCATGATTGGGCTGCTTTTGTTCATATTGATAATGAGTAATTGAATTGTATTACATGAATGAGTGTTAAATTCCATATGGGTTGATTTGTAACAGTATAGATTGATGAAACCCTAGGACTAAACCCTTGAATGATTAAATTGGAATTGAATCACGACACTTAATTGTTGTATGATGTTGTTTACACATCCTATGCCTACTATGTGTTTGGTTGAATTCCTAGATGAAGGGAAAGTGTCTAATTATCATGATATCATTAAATCTCCATGTACGTACAAGCTTATGCCTATCACATGTTTGATAAAATGCTTTAGTAAATGTATTGTGATGATTATTATATATTCAAGTTAGTCATGCTTTGTTAGTTTCCTTCCATCGAGTCCTGGGGGTACTTATACCTGAAACATTAGTTGTGTACCTAGAGCCATGTCATGTTTTTACGATACTCTCAATCGAGCTATGAATCCTTAGACTTCAGATAGTCTTATGACCAAGGAAAAAAATCTCTATGATCTCACGACTCAGTCAGTTGTTAGATATCAATAGTATTCCGTCAGTTAACGAAACTTAGTAACTCATCTCATGTTCAGTTCATTAAATCATGCTTAGTGTTTATTCAGATGGGAGTATGAATTAGCAATGAGTGAACCCAAGGATGGGGAAACATACTATTAGATAAGGGTGTGATCCTTAGAAGTCATCCTTGCGTTCCAAAACTATGTAGCTAGCATAGGTTGAGACATCAGCACTGTTCGATAAGGGTTGATGAGGTGGATAAGCACTGTCAGATAAAGGCCCCACCGTTCTCTTTTGGGGACACTATCAGATAAGGGTCACCCACAGCTTATCCTTACCAGTGGCACGGTATTAACACCCTTCCAATTGGGATTATAGATTGGACCCCAACTCAGCCATTATGGCGTATCAGGGGTATGTCAGTTAAATACTACCTCCCACAGTTTCAGTACCAGTCTCAGTAAAAGAACTCAGATAGTTCTTCAGATTTAAGACTGTCAGATACAGTCGACTTAGATACAATAAAGAACTCAGATAGTTCCATCAGATTCAGGACTGTCAGATATAGTCACCCATGTTATCAGTTACATTCAGATACAACTATTTATGCTATCAGTTATTAGTATATCATGTCATCAGTATTCAGATTCAGTAATCATGATATCACAGTGTCACTTATAGTTACGCATTTATGTATTTATTCTCGCATTCATGTTAGACAGTCAGCTAGCATTATTCATGCATGTTAACCCTTGCATTAGCCTACCTCACATGTATACTCAGTACATTCTATTGTACTAACTCATTTAAGCTATGGTGCTTTCTTTTTAGGTTACACCATAGGTTAAGAGACACAATTTCCAGATCAGCAGTAGTTTCCAGTCTCAGCAGTTAGAATAGAAATGAGCCCTTATCCTTCGAGGTCTTGATTATTTCTCCACTATTTCATTGATTAGTTATTAGTTGGAGTTAGTTGGGGACATATCCCATCAACTCCTTATTCAGATTATTCAGACAGTAGAGGCTTTCAGACTATATGCAAACTATTATATTTCAGACTTCAGTGTTTACAGTTTTTGTTTTGGGTATTGTATTACCCCACTGATGTTATCTCATCCATGTGATTTTAGTATTGAACCTTATGTCCTTTCAGTGTATGTTTCTCCATTATTATATTATATTATGCAGTATACAGGTATGGATATCAGTCATGGATTAGCTTATAGTCCTACAGGGTCATGAGCACCTTGTATCATTCCGGTTCAGTAAATCAGGGTGTTACAAACTTTGTATCAGAGCCTAAGGTTCTATAGAGTCCTAGGAAGTCTGAAAGCCACATTTAGTAGAGTCTTGTACATGGGTGTGTTGTACGCCACATTTATGTGCAAGAGGTTATGAGATGTGTAGGAATATTTTTCCTTCTTTTAGTATTCATGTCGTGCCAGTGAGCATAATCACAAGTCAATCTCTCAGTCTAATCCGCTTCTTCTCTTTAATTCAGAATATGCCTTCTAAGAGAAAAAATCAGTCAGCCCCCAACCCGAAGAACCTTTGGGCAATCATGTTTCTCATGTGGAGTTACGAACGGTATTTACCACTCTTGCTCAGTCAGTAGCTGCCCATAAAGGGCGACTAACTGTCATTCCGGCAAACCTAGTGGCCAACTCAGCTGCAGCTAGGATTCGAGACTTCACCCGAATGAATCCTCCATCCTTCCACGGGTCTAAAGTAGATGAAGACCCTCAAGAATTCATTGATCAAGTTCAAAAAGTGACAGATATCATGAGGGTGACTACTATTGAGAGTGCTAAGTTAGCCGCATACCATTTGCAGGATGTGGCTACTTGGTTCAAACAGTGGAAGTCAAAAAGGTCAGATAATGTAGGTCCAATAGAGTAGGACAAATTTGTCACTGCATTCTTAGACAGATTCTTTACCCAAGAGATTAGAGAGGCTAAGGTGCTAGAATTCATCAACCTCAGGCAGCAGGGCAATATGACGGTGAAAGAGTATTCTCTAAAGTTTACCCAATTAGCCAGATATGCCCCTCATGTGGTTACAGACCGCAGAGCCAAGATGAGTAAGTTCTCTTTAGGGGAAAATGATAGCGTGGTTAATGAGTGCAGATCCGCCATGCTAAATGGTGACATGACTTTAGACAGACTTATGACCCATGCTCAGTAGATAGAGGAGTAGAAGATTAAGCAGAAGGAAAAGCAGAATAAGAAATCTAGGACATATAACTTCAATTTTAGTCAGCCTAATTCAGAAGGAGAAAACCATTCTTATTTTTGTCCTAAGTCATTAGTTCTAGATCCTTCTTTAGCCAGTGCTCCAGCTCCTAAGTTCATAGATAGAGTTCTAGGCTCTAAGTCTTAGGGCATGTCAGCAATTCCCGAACTAATCCCCTTTGTCAGACTTATGGTAAGAACCACTAGGGTGCTTACAGAGCTGGCAGTGATGTATGTTTCGGTTGTTGCAAGCCAGGCCATAGAGTCAGAGACTTCCCTCAGTCAGGTTATCAGAGTCATCTCCGTTCCTCAGCTTAGTCCTATCGCCTAAATCAGCAGGGTGCCACCTCCAGTGCTATTAGTGGGCAACGCCCAAACCGTCTCTATGCTCTTCAGTCTCAACAAGATCAGGAAACTTTTCATGATATAGTTACTGGTACATTACAGATCTTTCATGTGCATGTTTACGCTTTGCTAGATCAAGGAGCTTATTTATCTTTTGTCACTTCTTATATAGCAGTTGATTTCAGAATTAATCCCAAAATTCTAGCAGAGCCCCTCTCAGTCTTTACCCTAGAGGGAAAAATCATCATAGACCGGTGGGTATACAAGAACTGCCTGGTTATGATATTTTAGAAAGTCACTTCAGTAGATTTAGTTGAATTATAGATGATTGATTTTGAAGTTATTCTCGGCATAGATTGGATTCATTTATGCTATGCCATAATTGATTGCAGAAATAGAATGATCCAGTTTCAGTTTCCAAATAAACACGTCCTTGAGTGGAAGGGTAGTGTATCCGCTTTCAGGGATCAACTTGTTTCCTACCTTCGGCCAAGGAAATGATATCTAAGGGATGTGTTTACCATATTGTTTGTGTTAAAGATTCTAGTTTCGAGACTCCTAGTCTTAAATAAGTTTCAGTTGTAAATAAATATTCAGATGTCTTTTCCAAAGATCTTCCAGGAATTCCCCCCAAAAGGGATATAGCCTTTGGTATTGATCACCTTCCAGACACTCGGCCTATATTCATTCCTCCATACAGAATGGCACCAGCAGAACTCAGAGAATTGATAGAACAGTTGAAGGATCTCTTAGATAAAGGATTCATCAGACCCAGCATTTCCTCATGAGGCTCACCAGTCTTATTCGTGTGCAAGAAATATGGTTCTCTCAGAATGTGCATTGATTACCATCAACTCAATAAGGTCATAGTCAAGAATAAGTATCCTCTTCCCAAAATCGATGACTTTTTTGACCAACTTTAAGGTGCCAGCTATTTCTCCAAGATAGACCTCAGATCCGGCTATCATCAGCTCAGAGTTAGAGAAAGTGACATTTCAAAAAAAGCTTTCCATACTCGGTATGGCCACTTTGAATTCTTAGTTATGTCATTTGTTCTTACCAATTCCCCAGCAACTTTCATAGACTTGATGAACCGCGTGTTCAAGTAGTACTTGGACATGTTTGTCATAGTCTTCATAGATGATATTCTGGTATATTTCCGCATTGAGCGCGATCATGCAGGCCATCTCAGAACAGTACTTCAGACTCTCAAAGATTATCAGCTATTTGCAAAATTGAGTAACTACGAATTTTGGCTAAGGTCAGTAGCATTCCTTGGTCATATTATTTTCGATGATGGAATTAAAGTTAATCCTTAAAAGATTGAAGTTGTAAGAAACTGGCCAAGACCTGTCTCTCCATCAGATATCAAGAGTTTCTTGGGTTTGGATGGCTATTACAGATGGTTTGTTGAAGGATTTTCATCTATTGCATCCCCTATGTCCAGATTGACTCAGAAGAAAGTCAAGTTTCAGTGATCAGACCCTTGCGAGAAGAGTTTTCAAGATTTGAAGACTAGACTTACCTCAGCCCTAGTCTTAGCGCTTCCAGATGGTTCATATGGGTTCGTAGTGTATTATGATGCATCCAGAGTAGGTTTTGGTTATGTCCTCATACAGCATGGTAAGGTCATAGCCTACGCCTCCAGACAGCTTAAGCCACATGAGAAGAATTACCCTACTCATGATCTTGAGTTAGCAGCCATAGTATTTGCCTTAAAGATTTGGAGGCATTATTTATACAGTGTTCATGTAGATGTGTTCACAGATCACAATAGTCTTCAGTATGTCTTTTCTCAAAAAGATCTCAATCTTTGTCAGAGAAGGTAGTTAGAGCTCTTGAAAGATTACGACATGAGTGTTCTCTATCATTTAGGCAAGGCCAACACAGTGTCTGAAACTCTCAGTAGGATATCTATAGGTAGTGTTTCTCATGTGGAGGATAGTAAGAAGAAGTTAGATCAAGAAGTCCATCAGCTTTCCAGACTAGGCATTTGCATAGTCGATTCTTCAGAGGGTGGTGTATGTGTTCAGAGTAGTTCAGAATCTTCTCTAGTTTTTAAGGTGAAAGAAAACCAAGATAGAGATCCTATCCTAGTCAAGTTGAAAGAATCAATTCAGGATCAGAAAATAAAGGTTTTCTTCCATGGGGGAGATGGTGTTCTTCGTTGTCAGGGTCGCCTCTGTGTTCCTGGTGTAGATGACTTAAGGCAGTGAATTCTTGTAGAAAATCATGGTGCACGCTACTTTATTCATCCAGGGGCCTCAAAGATGTACCACGACTTGTAGGAAATCTATTGGTAGAGTGGGATGAAGAAAGACATTGTAGAGTTTGTGGCTAAGTGATCTACATGTCAGCGGGTTAAGATAGAGCATCAGAAGCCTAGTGGGTCTATGCAGGAGTTCAGTATTCCAACTTAGAAGTGGGAAGTTGTGATCATGGACTTCATGACGGGTTTTCCTCAAACTCATCATTAGCATGATTCAGTCTGGGTTATTGTAGATAGAATGACCAAATCATCTCATTTTCTTCTAGTTCATACCATTTATTCAGCTGACGATTACGCCAAAATCTACATCAAGGAGTTGGTCAGATTGTACGGTGTTTCGTTGTCCATTATCTCAGACAGAGGTACCCAATTCACCTCTCATTTATAGAAAGCATTCCAAAAAGGTCTTGGTACCTAATTTCATCTCAGTACAACATTCCATCCTCAGAAAGATGGTTAATCAGAAAGGACCATTCATACTTTAGAAGATATGCTAAGGGCGTGTGAAATTGATTTCAAGGAAGTTGGGATGACCACTTGCCTTTGATTGAGTTTGCATACAACAACAGCTATCAGTCCAGTATTTAGATTGCTCCATTCGAAGCTCTCTATGGTAGGAGATATAGATTTCCAACTGGTTGGTTCAAAGTTAGTAAGGCCTCAGTCATAGGTCCTGACTTAGTATTTGACGCCTTAGAAAAAGTCCAGTTAATCAAAGAAAGACTCCTGGCTGCTCAGAGCCGACAGAAGTCTTATGCAAATGTTCGTAGAAAAGACCTCGAGTTTAAGGTTGGTGATCATGTCTATCTAGAGATCTCTCCCATGAAAGGAGTGAAGAGATTCGGCAAGAAGGAAAAGCTCAGTCCCCGATATGTCAGTCCCTTCAAGATTCTCAGTCGTTTCGGCAAGGTAGCTTATGAGCTCGAATTACCTTCAGATCTAGCCTCAGTTCATCCAGTCTTACATGTCTCTTTGATCAAGAAATCTATAGGTGACCCACCAGTCGTAATCCCTATTCAGAGCATTGATGTTCATAGCAGTCTCTCTTATGAAGCGATTCCAATCGAAATCTTAGACTATCAAACTCGTAGATTGAGGAATAAAGAAGTTCCTCTAGTTAAAGTTGTTTGGCAAAATCAGTCCATCGAGGGAGATACTTGGGAAGTAAAAGTAGACAGGCGTACCAAGTATCCTTACCTCTTCTCCGCCAACTCAAATCAAGGTCAAGGTAACAGTTCTCCTTAAGCTTACTCAGTTTCATGATAAGTGTTCATCACGAACTTGATATTCAATTTCATGTTCATGTTCCCAGTATAAACTTGGTATCAAGTACCATTGCATATTTAGTTATGCATTCATGTATCAGCTTATTTATATAATTATGCATCAAAAATGCATTCTCATTGTGAGAAACTTAGTTCCTCGGAACATACAGTCATGCATTCATGAATCAGGTACACATGCATCAGATATGCATGTTCATTATGTTATGTTAATCTTGTCAGTCATGAGATCATGTTCCAGTTATTTATGTTCAGTTCATTTTCATCTTTTTGTTTCCCCTCTCAGTCAGTCTCATTCGAGGACGAATGTCCTCAACGACGAGATATTGTAATACCCCAAAGATTTCTAGCAAATTCCATCCTAAAAATGCCTAGTATTAGCTTCTAAAGTAAAGGATAATTATTCCATGAGGAATTTTCAAGATTTTCACTTTTTGTCATGTGAAAAATTTAATAAGCTTTCCATCGATATATGATTCGCTTAAATCCGATAACCGGGTAAGAAGTTATGACTATTTCAAGTTCCCGTCACAAAACTGCGACATATTAGTTAGTGGGGCGACGCACCACAAGAGGAAATGGAATTTGGCAATTTCCAGTAGGTGTCCATGATTATGGCTAATCAAGCCAGCACTCAAATTCAGAATTTTCCTTTTTTCAGTGTCTCAACGCGATTTCCCCCGCGTCCCGCCAAAGTTATAGGTCACTAAGGAAGGGGAAACACGATGGCTCTTCATCGCGCCATCTCTTAATTTCCTAATTGTCAATTTCCAGCGACACGGCGCGATAATGCCGCACCACGCCAGGGATCGAGTTCGGGAAAATTTTACTGAAATTAAATAACGCATCCAGGGTTAAAAGGGTCAATTTCCTACCCCTATTTAAACCTAATAACACGTGATTTAGTTATTCTTCACCCAAAATATACTATTTTCTCTCAAATTTCTCTCAAGAACAAGCTAGGATTTCTATTGGAGATTCAAATTCAAGAAGGTTTCATCATCAATCTTCACGAAATCACAAACTAAGGTATGCATAGTGTTCATTCATGGACTCCTTTTGTCCATGAAGCCCAAGAATCCCTTTTCTAAATTCAAGTTATGGATTTTCTTATGAAGTTCATAATTGGGCTACTTTTGTTCATGTTCATAATGAGTAATTGAATGGTATTTCATGAATGATTGTTAAATTCCATATGGGTTGGTTTGTAATGGTATAGATTGATGAAACCCTAGGACTAAACCCTTGAATGATTAAATTGGAATTGAATCATGACAGTTAATTGTTGTGTGATGTTGTTTACACATTCTATGCCTACTATGTGTTTGATTGAATGCCTAGATGAAGGGAATGTGTCTAATTAGCATGATATCATGAAATCCCCATGTACGTACAAGCTTATGCCTATCACATGTTTGATGAAATGCTTTACTAAATGTATTATGATGATTACTATGTATTCAAGTAAGTTATGCTTTGTTAGTTTCCTTCCATCGAGTCTTGGGGGTACTTGTACCCAAAATATTAGCTGTGGATCTATAGCCATGTCATGTTTTCACGATACTCTCAGTCAAGTTATGAATCCTTAAACTTTAGATAGTCTTATGACTCAGGAAAAAAATCTCCATGATCTCATGACTCAGTTATTTGTAAGATATCAGTAGTATTCCGTCAGGCAACAAAATTAGTAACTCAGCTCACGTTCAGTTTAGTAAATCATGTTCAGTTTCCATTTAGATGGGAGTAGGAATTAGCACTGAGTGAACCCAAGGATAGGGAAACACACTATCAGATGAGGGTGTGATCCTTAGAAGTTATCTTTACATTTCAGAACAATGTAGCTAGCATAGGTTGAGACATCAACACTGTCCGATGAGGGTTGATGAGGTGGATAAACACTGTCATATAAGGGACTCACCATTTTCTTTTGGGGACACTATGAGATAAAGGTCGCTCACAGCTTGTCCTTACCAGTGGCGCGGTATTGACACCCTTCTAATTGGGGTTACAGATTGGACCCCAACTCAGCCATAATGGCGTATCAGGGGCATGTCGGTTAAATACTACCTCCCACAATTTTAGTACCAGTCTCAGTAAAATAACTCAGATAGTTCTTCATATTCAAGACTGTTAGATACAATCGACTTAGATATAGTAAGGAACTCAGATAGTTCCATCAAATTTAGGACTGTCAGATACAGTCACCCATGTTATCAGTTATATTCAGATATAGATATTTATCTATCAGTTGTATCAGTTATTAGTATGTCATGTCATCAGTAATCATGATATCACAGTGTCAGTTACAGTTACGTATTTATGTATGCATTCTCGCATTCATGTTAGTCAGATAGCATTATTCATGCATGTTAACCCATGCATTAGCCTACCTCACATTGTACTGACGTATTTCCGCTATGGTGCTTTATTTTTATGTTACACCATAGGTTTAGAGACAAGAGTTCCAGATCAGCAGTAGATTCTAGTCTCAACAGTTAGAATAAAAGTGAGTTCTCATCCTTCGAGGACATGATTATTTCTCCACTATTTCATTGATTAGTTATTAGTTGGAGTTAGTTGGGGACATGTCCCATCAACTCCTTATTCAGATTATTCAGACAGTAGAGGCTTTCAGACTAGATGCAAACAATTATGTTTCAGACTTTAGTGTTTACAGTTTTTGTTTTGGGTATTGTATTACCCCACAGATGTTATCTCATCCATGTTATGTTTAATATTGAACCTTATGGCCTTTTAGTGCATGTTTTCGCATTATTATATTATATTATGCAGTATACAGGTATGAATATCAGTCATGGGTTATCTTATGATCCTACGGGATCATGAGCACCGTGTAGCATTTCGGTTCAGCAAATCAGGGTGTTACAAGGCCTTGTCTCTTTTTTCAGATAGTTGTCAGATTTTTATATAGTAGAGATTTCGCAGACTGCTCCAGATGTTATTAATGATTTTTGGATTTCATTCCTTATTGTTAAACTTAATCTAGAGTATGACCATGTTTCTGTATTAGATCATAAATTCTGTATTTTTTTAATTATATGAATGTTGTGCATGACTACCAGATAGAGTAGGACATCTGGGCCTTCATAGTTCGGGATGTCCATCACGAACAACCCCTAGTTCGGGTCATGACATAATGCTTTCTGACATTAAATAAAACTTATAGAATTACTCTGGTAGAAAAATGATAAAGTTTTCCAATGTGTTGATTGATTCCATATGTGAAATGACAAATGAAAAAATTCTCTGGAAGAAAAGGTAGAAAGTCAAGAGCTTGAGTTTATAGCTCTAACGCTTTAGATATCTAAAACTGAGGAACTGGTTACAAAGCTGAAATCTAAAATTCTAAGCTTAGTTAATCAACTGGGGAAAGTGAATAGTGCCTGTGATAAAGACAAAAATAATGCTCTAGAAGGAAAGATAGAAGTTTAGGTGCTGAAATTGATAGCTTTGACTCTCCATACATCTAAAACTGAGCAACAGGTTTCTAAGCTTAAATTTGAAAATATAAACTTGGTGAGTCAATTGGAGAAAGTAGATGCTTCTAAGAGTAACGGGTAGAAAGAAGCATCAAAGTTTTAGGTTGATCTTGAAGAAAAATTGTAAAATTTCCAAAAGCATCTTATGTTTGAACTCCAGAAGAATGAGGAGTTGGAGGGGGACCTGGTCCGTCTGATGGAAGAACTCAAAAAATCCCTACAATGGACTACATCCTCTCAGATCCTCTTCAACTTAACTAGTCAAGATACTAAGAATGGGAAGGGTCTAGGTTATCAACAAGGAAACTAACTTTGTGGGTCTCAAGAGAAGGTTGCTCATGATGCTAAGAACAAGGTCCACAAGTCTCTATGTACTCATTGTGGAAAAGATGGGCGCACGAAAGAAAATTGTCAAAGTTGGATTAGAGCTAGAATAAATAGTTCCAGATACGCTAAGCAAGGGAATACATATTCATTTGGCTTCAAGCCTCAGAAAATTATGAAAAGAAACTCTCTACGTAGATGGACCAAGAAGGATTTAATCATTCCATTGTTCTGCTACTGGGAAATCAGACTCAAGTGGGTTCCAAAATTTGATAAGTGATCATGGTCTCAAGAATAATAAAGAGAATTACAGCCTAGAATAATCATTAAAAATGAGTAATAAAAAGGCTCAAGGTTGAAAAGTCTGAATGTATTCTCTTTCTCAAGATATTTTAAGATGGAAGTGTTTCAGGTAAAACATTCGACTTTAAAGTACCTGATCTATGGCAGAATATAGATGAAAATCTCCATGACAAGAAAGAAACCCTGTGGATTGAAGAAGATGGGTAATGCTGCTGAAGATGAGAGGCAAAAGGTTGAAAATTTTAGATGAGAATGACGATGATTCAAAGTACCAATCATTAATCTCAGCTTATGTAGAAGATCAATAAGAAGGGTTTATGTTAAAATCCTCAAGGACCTGGTCTTTAGGAAACCCATCTCAGAAGAAGAAGCTTTAGCAGTGTGAACAAAGTCAAGTCTGGGACCTGATCCACAAACATACATTAAGAACATACTGAGGAATAAGAAGGAAAAAGCAGGATTGATCTAATCAACTGGACCAATCTTGTGATTCAGTATTTCCACTCAAAATTGGCTATGCTTAGGAGATAGGTATCCTTGAAAAAGTAGGTGCATTTTGATCTAACTCAGTCCATACCTTTGCAGGTCTACACCTATGGGGATAACATTAGGAGAAAATAATTGAAGCAATCACAAGTTGAGAATTCACTCAAGAAAGTGAGGGGCCTGATCCTATCTCTCAGGTTAGTACCAAAATAATATGCCTAAAATTCATAAAATCTTTGTTTAAAAAGGTCATATTTTCTCTCCTATCTGAACAAAAGTTGTTAGTCTATGACAAATGTGAAGAGTCACAAAATGCCTTACCCATCAGTCTTTCTTCTGAAATTTCTAAAATCCTCAATGAATCCATTCCAATTGAACCTCTAAAAATCATAGTGAGTTAGCTTTGGATGTTCTCTTAAATCAAGAATCTGAATAACAAATTGAACAAGAAACTTCTCAATCAGAAAATCTCCCTCTTCTTTAGAAAAAAATTCTTTAATGCTCCTCAAATTCATGTTCCTTCTGAGAAATTGAAAGGTACTGAATATTCTGAGAATTTAGAAGAACTTAGTTCTTCTATCCCTTCTAAGTCAAACTCCATATTTTTCCAGGTTGTTGATGAAGAAATTCTTGTAAAGAAGTCTTATCTATTCAACAGCATAAATTGTGTAGCTGAAAATTTATTTTTACTTGGACATATTCCAAGAAAAGTTTTGCAAGTGGGAAGAGTAAATAGCAAAAAAAGTGATGATTTGAAAAGGAATAGGGAGTTTGTATTACTTTCATATGAGGAAAATAATTTTGATATTGTTATTGCATCTAAGAAAAAAAGACTAGAAGTTCATGACGATGAAAAGACCAGTTCCTATAATTCAAAATCTGGTAGTCCTAGTGTAAGCAAAGAGAAGCACATAGATTTGAAAAGAAAAAAATCTTTAAGGGACCTGGTCCCAAGAAGATAAAAACTAATGAGAAAGAAGAGACAAGTAGTGACACAAAAGAAAGAAGGATTGGAAACTTGAGAACCCAGAAAGTCTTGTCAGGAAGAGTTTTTAATCCTAGAATTTATGAGAAACATGGGATAGTGAAATTGATAGCATATGTCAGGAATCAATGATGGTTACATCTAATTGAGAAAACGACACCAATGGTTATTGAAAATGAGATAAGGGAGTTCTACTACACCATGGAATTCTCAAAAGATAAGATTGAAGGTCCAGGTACCACTGAGGAACTGGCAGTAGAAAATAAAAAGCTAAAGGGCAAAGCTGCTGAATTAACTAGTAAGGTTCAAGGGTTAAATGTTGATGTTAAAACTCTCACCAATAATTGTTGGATGCTCATAATGCTGGGGCTGCTAGAATAGACATGTTGCTAAAATGACTCTCCTCTAAGCCCCCTTCTACCTGAGTCCTAATGTGTCAGTTTTCTATGTCAATTTCTGGTCTTTGATTCCCTTGTGGCCTTTAAAAGACATTTATTTTGTTGATTTTGGTATTTGGTATTGGTACTTAACTGCTTAAAAATGAATGAATTCTGATTTGTATGCTTGACCTGTTCTCTCTTTTAAGAAACTATTTTACATGTTAGTGTTGCCCCAGTGGTCATGAGTTAACTAATCTATACCTGTTTTACTCTTGATTTACTGTTAATCCTTTTTAATGATTCCAAAAAAGGGAATACTAAATTTATGTATAAGGACTAGGTGTGATGTAAGTTATATGTTTAGAGGTGTGATGTAAGTGATATGTTAAGTGAATGATAAGGTACAATGACAGGGGGAACAAAATATGCTCAGAAGTTTTTACTGCAAATGATAACAAGGGACCAGGTCCCTATGTTTCATAATGATTAAGGAAGCATGATGATAGGGGGAATATTCATCTTCAGGTAGTAATCACACTGATTAAATATGATTAATGTGCACTGATGCTCAAAGCTGAATGGTTGGTTTGTCATCATCAAAAAGGGAGAAAATTGATATATGTAGTTTTGATGATGAGCAGCTGACTGCAAAGGACCAGGTCCCTGGATGTGTAAGGAACAGTACAGCTGCCACGCATTGTCTGAAAAGTTTTGTCATCTTGCATAACAAACTTGCAGGTGATATTTTGTAATGACTAGGAGAGCTGCTTCAATGATCTTTCAGTCCTAATCATCACTCAGATATAAAATGAAAGAGGCACCCTTTCATCAAATGAGTTTTGGTAGAATTTTAAAGAGTAAAGTAAGGCAACAAAAAACTCCATTTCAAGATTTCTCAAGCATTGCTTATATTCTTATCTTTGTAGTATGCTTAATGAGTGAGTGAGTGAGAATTTATTTGTAACTGAACTACTCGCGCTATAAGTAGTGTTTTTGTTTGTTAAGTGTGCTTATGTAGAGTTGCCTAAGCGAGTTGCTGATTAGAGTTAATCAGTAGAGAGGGTCCTTGGTAGAGTTAGCAAGATGAGCTTGTAGTAGAGTTGCTATAAGCAAAAAAAGCTTAGAGGGAGGTTGAAATATAGACTATAATTAGATGGTTGATTATAGTAGATTTCTTTGGTTCTTGTGAGAGAAAGCCGTGTTTTTTCCTTTCTGGATTTCCACGTAAAAATCTGTGTGTTTTTACTCTTCCTACACTGTCTTTTATTTTCCTACACGATTAGTGTTTGTTTTCCTATGATTGATTTAGATGGACCTGGTCCCTCACTGTGTGGTGCTACCCGCAAGGGTTTCAATATAGTGGAACACAAAACCTTCAATTAACTATTTTCATATTTTTGGATGTGTATGCTATATATTTATATATAATCATTTATGTAGCAAGATGGACAAAATGCCTTTTTGGTGTATTTTTGTAGGGTATGACAGTCAACGAAAACTGTGGCGATGTTGTGATCCAACAATGAAAAAGTGTTACACTTCTCAGAATGTGATATTTGATGAAGCCTTTTCATGGTGGTCTTTAAATAAGGAACTGCTGCCAGATTCAGATGCTCTCAACGATGTATTGGACTCGTCTCATATCTACTTGAGTTTAGATGAAGCTAAAGATAAGCTAATGAAGATTATGTTGAAGAAGGCGTGACTCAAAATCCTTGGCAAACTGGTTTGTACCAACAACCAATTAGTGAAGAAGGCGAGCTAAATGTAGTAAACATACCACCTACATTTAGAAGGTCAACAAGGACCAAAAAGTAAAATCCCAAGTATGCCAATGCTTCCATAGTAGAAGAAGGAGATGAAAGAGAACCAGAGGCTTTTGAGGAAACATTCGATTATCAGGAATAGATTAAAGCTATCGAGGAGGAAATTTTTGCGTTAGAATTGAATCAAACTTGGGAGCTCTTGGCAAAGCCGAAGGATGTCAAACCTATTTCTTGTAAATGGATTTACAAGATAAAGCATCACACAAATAGTTTAATTGAAAGGGACAAAGCTCATCTTTTAGTCTGCGGTTTTTCTCAGCAATATGGACTAGATTATGATGAAATATTCAATCCAGTAGCAAAGTTTATTTCCGTTCAGATTCTACTTGCAGTTCCAGCTCAAGAAAGTACATGGCTTCTGCAGTTGATAAAGGACTTGCAACAACCAGTTGGATACGCATTTCCCTTGTACTGTGACATCAGTCAACGATCTATTTGGCTGAAAATACTGTTTTTCATGCAAGGACTAAGCATGTGGAAATACATTATCACTTCATCAAAAAAAAATGTTGCAAGGAGAGATTGACTTGGAGCATATTAAAAGCGAGTAGCGAATTGCAGATGTGTTCACAAAAGGCTTAATTGTCAATAAGGTTGAAAGTTTTTTTCAATAGCTTGCATGGTTAAGATAGGAGCTAATGTCGAGAGGGAGTGTTAAAGTTGTACAACATTTGCTACTTTCTAGTTTGACTAAGTTTGTAATATAGCTATATTTTAGTGTTCAGTTAGCACTCTGTTATTTTTAACTTGCAATATTTTCTCTGTTTATAGTACTAGTACTGCAGATGTGTGTTCCTTAATTTTGGGAGAACTGGTTTAGGTAAATTACAGTAGTGATTTAGTGGGATAATGACTCTTTAAAATATGTAAGCTTATAAATGGCCACTAAACATATTGAATAAATGTATCCAACCACATTCTCTGCAAACAATTTTCACTTTTCTTTTTTCTTCTATTCTTCCTACTATTTTTCTTTTCAACTATTGAGTTTTATGTTCTATTGAGTTCATCAGATAAATCCTGTGTTATTTACTTTACCATTATTAATTCAAGAACCCAATTCATAGATCGAGTAGTTGGTATCAGTTCTTTTTTCATGCGAATTATTTACTCAAGTGACTACTACAAAAACATAAAAAATTAACCACTTAAGATTTAACAATCAAATGAGAAAGCTCAGATTGAAATCAATGAGAGAGTATTTGAGAGTTATAGTTTCATTTACAATCCTGAGAAGCATTTGCTCGCTTATCTAGTCACATAGGCTCATATAGTTTGTCCAGAAAAAAAAAAAAAAAATTTGCCTTAGCTAACTTCAACCCTCCTTTATAGTGACAGTTTAAAAAATTACCTAAATATAACTATATTTTGAGTTTTTCACTTCCTCTCGTTCTTTTACTTGTCATTAATTTATACTCCCTTCATCCCATTTTATGCTTATCATTCCTTTTTAGTCTGTCCCAAAAAGAATGTTATCTTTCCTTATTTAGCAATTATTTAAAGATACAATTCCATTTTTATCCTTATTGATCCCACTTAATTAAAAAAATGACACTAGCACATTTTAAATATTATCAAGTCTTCCCTTATTTCTTAAACTCCGTGCCCGGTCAAATAGCGACGCATAAAATGAGACGAAGGTAGTACTCAGATTTATATTTTTACTTGCCATTTTTGACATATCAAGAGACAACTACTTTTTTTCTATTTTACTTTTAGCATTAATTGTTTTTTCTTCAAATTAATTTCAAGTCATAATGTAAACATCAGATAATAAGGGTACTATGATAAAATAGTCATATTATTAATTATTTTTCTTAATGATGTGTCAGGTCAAAATATGACAAGTAAAAGCGAATGGAGGGAGTAACAAATAGGGAAAAGGACACTCTATATCACTTTTTAAAATAAATTGTCCAAATTTAAAAAATTTCCAAAAAGTGGCCAGTTGAATATACTATTTCCTCTTTATAGTCATTTCCTAATTTGGGTCATTTTGGCCTACGTAGTCCATATACAATCCATATACAATACTGATACAGTCTATATACAATACTGATATAGCATTCAACTTGAGCAATTCGCCCTTTTAAAAATATTCCAATTTTTTTTTTTGCTATAAATTTTTTAACTAGTCAAATATTCTCCCCTTTTTAATTGTTTAGAAATAATAATTAAATTATATAAAAATGATATAATTGTTAAATAGAATATGCATCTATATAAGATATATGTATAGAAATTGTATAGTTCCATAAAATATGTATATGTATAAAATATATATAAAAAAATATATATAGAAGGTGTATGAAAATTATATAATATTGTATAAATTGTGTATCAAAACTGTATAATTTTCTTACAGAATATTTATATGTATAAGATATGTATAGAAACTGTATAAAAGATATGTAGAAACGGTATATAACAAGCCAGTAAATTGAAATGGCTAGAAAGTGGAATTTAAATTATATGACCATTTTCATGGAAATAGTTTAATTTGAAGTGTCGCTTCTCAGGGGCGGAACCACCTTGTACCAAGGGTGGTCAAGTGAACAACCTTCACCAAAAAATTCTATTGTGTATATAGATAAAATGTTATTCTATTTGGTTAAATATAAAGGTTTGAACAATCTTAACACATTTGAGGGATGTATATTAGTGGTGGTAGGTGTTCAATAAAAGCCAAAGCCAGATGGGTTTGCACATGGGTTCTATTTCCAGCGGATTGCAGTCATTTTAATATTTTTAAAGGAGCTTCTATTTTATTGAACACTCTTCCTAAAATTTCTAGCTCCGCTGTCGCCATTTCTGTCCTTCCCCCTAACAAATATCTGTTGATCATGCAGATACAACTTGGGTCGTTGTCATGGCACATACAATGGTTGGCCCTACAACTTGGGTCGTTGTCATGACACATAAATTGTTGGCCCAGTAGATTGTTTGTTGGGGGGAAGGACAAAAATAAAACCTAAAACTAAAATAATTTCACAAAACTAGTACCTAAATTTTTAACCCCGGTAAATAGCCACTTGGCAAAACTAATTCTAATCGAATGGCCATTTGGCATGTAGGGGGAGTGGGCATCATTATCACAATCCATTTATCTGATGATCCATTCTTATCATATTCCAATTTTGGTTTTTATTCTTTTCATTTTGATTACCTACATAAGCTGCATGGGCACTGCACTCATATTCCACTTGTCTTCACCCCCAAAGCTTTAACTAGCATTATTCTTCTTTCTATGTCAAATCACTTGTTTAGGTAATGACAATTATTTGGAGCTCTTGGATTAAGCATTTAAGCTTATACTCAGTTTCATTTTAGTTTTACTTATTTATATAATAAAAAAATACAATATCAAATATCATATATCTTTAATATAATACAATTGTTAAAAAAAATATCTATATATAATAATGATACAGTTTCTACATAGACACATATTCTATATAATAATTATAACATTTTTATACAATTTGTAACTACAATTATTATTTAAATACATATTTTATACGACTCTATATAGTTTCTACATGCATTCTAAGAATGTATCAATCTAGTATAAGAGAGTATCAATTGAGTATATGGACACTGCAAGTGTATCAATGTAGTATAAAAGTGTATTAATATGGTATAAAAGAGTATCAATTGGGTATAGGGACTGCATGTGCTAGCATAGAATTTCCCTTCTCTTTTTTAACAAGTGGATCAACATAGTATAAAATTGTATCAATTGAGTATAGAGACTGCATGTGACCAATTGGGCCAAATGGCTAAAAAAAGGAATTAGTTTAGCCGACTAGACGACCCATGTCCACCTTTTCAAATGTGGGCCATTTTTTTAAAAATGGACAACTCATGTCCTTTTTCCTTGTTTGTTTGTTAACATATCCATTTCAAGTTTGTAATAGTTATGTTTCAAAATAGTTGACCCTCTTATTAATAGAATTTGTAACTAAAAATTACATAAATATACAACTTATGTTTCTAATATTACAAAAAATTCCAACCCCCTAAACATATTACAAAAATCCCAACATATACACAGAATGATATGTATATGTCGGCTATGTTATGTATATTAATAGGGAGAGAGAGTAAAATAATTAAAAAAGTGGAGAGAGTGTAATTACTTCCAAAAGGGTTGATATTTATGTTATTTAAACTTGTTTTAATTTAGTTGTTCCATTCATGAAATCAAGAATTTTTTTTTTTTTTCAATACTACCATATCATTAAGAGGTTATTTGGTAGGAGGGATAAGAAATAACTGATTCTCAGATTAATTTTAAGATGAACTTCTTCCGTAATTAGTTATCCCGAGATTGCAATGCTATTTTTATCTCTTCTTGGAATGGAGTAACTAATTTCGAGATAGTTAATCTCGAAATTTGTAATTCAAGAATAACTTGTTTTCAGAATAACGTCGTTGTACAACGACTAGCCACCAACCCACTCTCCAAAAATGAATTAATATTAGTTAAAAAAAATTAGTTCGAAAATTTTTTTAAAAGTATTATTATTTCACTAACAAAAGACTAAATTAAAGTTGATGATTCTTTAAAAACTAGTATACTCTTTAATAAAATTCAATTCATAAAAAAATTTAATAAACAGAAATAACTTAGTAAATTATATTTTATCTGTATTATTTTCTTAGTAAACGCAAAAATAGACAAAAGAAGAAAAATCTAAAGCAACAATTAAAATTGATCAAAAAATAAATAAATTAACTAAACAAAAGAGGACAAGATAGGACACGGGCACCTTAAATACAGTTCCTGTGTTTTTGGCTTTGCATAGTGCAGCAATGAACTGTCAAACTTTGGAATCATATCTTTTGAATATCTATTATTATGGTAATGATTTTGGTTGGGGAAAACCAGTTGCAGTGAGGAGTGGAATGGCAAATAAAAGTGTAGATATTAAATCTCTTTCATATAATTGAATCTCTTTTGGTTGGAAGTGACTTCCACCACTACAATTAATCAATGTACTTTAACTTATATCATGTGAATGCAATGGAAACTTTTAAAATTTAAGGGAAAATTTTATTTAGACATATGAATCCAAACTTATTTATTATTAAGTATTTAAATACATGATAAAATATTTTTAAATTTTTTGGCTTAAAATTTTGGATAAATTTCTGCACATGTTCTCAAAGAAATGAAGTTGTATGATTAAAGGATTATGCATATTTTATGCGATATACTTACTTAATTTTTCCAAAATATGATAAATGAAGTATCATTTTATCATGTATTCGAATGTTTATTAATTACTAACAAATTTAAGAAATTTCGAGGTTAAAGTTTTTAACGTATCGGTTTATATAAGGAATCATGAAGTGTCTACCACTTCACCTGATAAATCCCCTCTACTTCTTCCTTGTAGTCTTTTCTCAGAGATGGAATAAGTTGATGTTTGATATTTGTTATTAATTATCGATTATTAAAATTATAAAAATAAAATATTAGAAATACCAAACATTTGCCCCTAATTATTAGTGTATATATAAGGTACATCAATCATCAAATCTCTTCCTCTCCATTCTAGCCAAAATCCCTTCTTCCTTCCTCAAATCCTTTTTCTTTGAGATATGGAAGAAGTTCAAATCATTTCCACTTGTTTAGTTGGAGCAACATCAAATGAATCATTTTCAACCCCAAAAAACATTTCTAAAGTTGAAATGACACCATGGGATTTGCAATTCCTCCTTCTTGACAATATCCAAAAAGGTCTTCTTTTCTACAAACCCAAAACAGAAAATACTAACAATAATTCTCTTGTCACTAAATCATCACTCATTAACCACATAAAAACATCCCTTTCTCACACTTTACACTTTTTTCCTTTGTTATCTGGTCGTTTCTCTGCCGTTAAAAAGACGAAAGACAATACTGTTTCTTTCTTCATCAATTGCAACAATGCTGGCGTGGAATTCATCCATGCCAATGCTCCAAGCTTAACTGTATCCACGATTCTCTCTTCATCAACTACAATAACTTTGTTTCCACTAAATAATGTTCAAAATTTTGAATGTGTTACTAAGCCACTGTGGGGTTCAAATAACAGAATTGGTTGATGGTTTTTTTATTGGATTCACTATGAATCATTGCTTGGGTGACGGGACATCTTTTTGGCATTTTTTCAATTCTTGGTCTGAAATTTCACGTGGATGCAAAATTATTTCCAAATTTCCAGTTTTAGAACGTTATTTTCCTGAGAAAATGGAAATTCCAATTCATCTTCCCCTAAAGATGGATGATGAAAAATTGTTTGAAAAATTTGAAGCTCCAATATTTGTGGAGAGGGTTTTTCATTTTAGTAAAGAAAGTATAGGTAGACTCAAGGGTAAAGCCAATTCAGAAATGGACGTTAAATCGATTTCTTCTCTTCAAGCTCTTTTGGCTCATCTATGGCATGCTGTTACTCGTTGTCGCAAGCTTGATGCAGAAGAAGAAGTAGTCATCACCATTATCATAGATGAGTACATACTTTTATTAGTTTCTCAGTTCTATTTTACGTGAAAATGTTACTTTTAGGAGTCAAATATTTTCTTTTACTATAATATCATCTATCTTTTTAAAAATATTTTGAATCATTAGTTTGAGCTTAGGAGTACTGTAGTGTAATTTTCAGATATGTAAACTCTGTTTTGAAAAATTTAAAGAATCACATCGAACCGCTTCACATCATAATTAAAATTAAGTATTTTGACCTCCTATCTCAAATCCCTTCACGTAAATTAAGACAGATGACATACCTAATTACTTAGTTAATTATATTTTCAAGTCCCTATCATTTTGCAATGTCGGTGAGATTCAAACTCCCCACCAAATTTTTTATATTTTAAGATGATGGAGAGAAAATATATTTTTAATTATTTAATTCTATCTTTCACACCATCACATGCTTGGTGGTTTGGCTTATTCTTTTTGCCTAAGCGCATGACATCCGATAAAATTGGAACGATACAAGGAATAATTAGTTATTAGTGGCCATAATAAAATTTGATCCATGTAATTATCTCATTTTAAAATTTAAATTAATTTAAATAATACAATTTTAAAATTTCCTCATTCACTTTATATGTTGGTGTTTGACTAAACAACATTAAGTTTTTAGTTAAAAATGATTTTGAGAAATGTATCATTATTTTCTGGACATATTCACAAAAAATAAGATAACTTCTCATACGTATTAAACAAGAGGTATTTAATTATATTTTTAACAGGTACAAGATCGAGGCTAAATCCTCCTATTCCGGAAGAGTATTTTGGAAATGCACTTCATTTCAAGAAAGTAAAGACAAGTGCAGGGGAGTTGCTGAAAAATGGACTAGGATGGGCTGCAATGCAAATAAATAAGATAGTTCTTGCTCAAAACACTGAAGAAGTGGTGAAAATGTACAAAGATTGGGTTGAAAATCCAATTTTAATCACTAAGGGCTCAGTATATGGTGGGATTACGAAATTGGCCATTGGTAGTACTCCAAGGCATAATATTTATAGTATTGATTTTGGTTGGGGTAAACCAATTGGTGTGAGGAGTGGGATGCCAAATAAAAGTGATGGAAAAATTACTTTATTTCCTGGTGCAAAAGAAGGAAGTGTAGACATTGAAGTTTGTCTTTTATCAGAGACTTTAAAAGCATTGGAGAATGATAAAGAATTCATGGAGGCTGTAACTAAGAAATAAAAACATTTCTTAGTTTACTAGGATCATTTTTATGTTGTATTTGCTCATTTACTTTTGTTAATCGGTATTAAATACTCTTGAATAAAAAAAATTAAAGAAGGATAAGTATATGTTATTGCTTCGACCACACAGCCACCACATACTAAACCTAGCCACCACCGGAAATGGCCATTCCGGCCGCTGGTCAGCCATCCAATGCTGGCCAGTCATCTCTTGAAATCAATAATGATAATTTTCCATCATTACCTTCGTCTAAAAATACAGAGCTTACTACTTTGCCTATCTTTTCTCCCACTACTAATGCTTCCAAATCGACACAGGAGCAATATGAAGATTTGTTGAAGCCTATTAAGATTAATTCTCCCAAATCATTAACCAGTCAGGTAGTGGATCCACTTCCCATTAAGAAACTTTTGTATGTTGATGGCATCCCTAAAGTTATGTGGACGGAGGAAGAGGTAGGTCATATGAATAAGATTGAGAACCTCCAATATGCAGTAATTGGTAAATTCTCTTATGGATGGCCGGAACTAGAGGAACTTAGAACCCTTATTCCGATAATGATCGATGTGAAAGGTGATTGTAAAATAGGGTTCTTAAGAAATAGACATATCCTAGTAAGGTTCAATCTTTGATGGCAAAAAGTGTGTACTACATCACTGCAAAAGACGGATACTCATATCATATGAGGCCCTTGATATATGATGCGAATTTCATTACAAAGAAAGAAACGACTCAAGCAATCGTTTGGATTTCATTCTCTGATCTAAATCTTACTTTCTTTGACAAGGAATCATTGTTCACACTAGCATCAGCTGTGGGTATGCCAATTCATTTAGATTCAGCTACTATGAACAAAACAAGACCAAGTTGTGTGAAAGTGGAAGTGCAGTAACCTACCGGCAGAGTTCCCAAAATTTGTTGAAATGAAAATTGTCAATAGCATCACAAAGATATCTAAGGTGGAGAGGGTTAAGATTCAATACGATTTTTTATCCAAGTATTGTAAGGAATGCATGCTCCAAGTACATAATGAGATTGAATGTAGAGCATTACATCTGGAACTGGATGAGGAACATCAAAGAAAGTCTAACAAGGAGGAAGCTGATTAAAAAAAAGAGAAGTGGAAAATACAGAGAAAAGGGAACAGGTGCATAGAAGATTTCAACAAAGGAGACAATGGAATCCAACCCATAGGAGATTCATTAATAAAGGCAATTTAAGTGAAAAGGCTACACCTCCAAAAAAAGGGATTATGCAATGACAACCCTTTTGGAGCAGTAGCAGATGTGGCTGAAGAAAATAAGAATGCTGAAAATAAAACTACTTCATCAATAGAAAATTGTTCTACTGAGAAAAAAAAAAAAGAAAGGAGGTGAGGATGAGCAAATGACAACAAAGGAATGGGTATCCAATGCTTTTCACAACAATAAAGGGAAAGAGGCAATATCATCAAAGCATAACAATGGCAACAGCCCTACAAAGCACACTCAGAAATCTGAGGAGTTCAATGAAAGACATACAAAAGCAATATTTAATGAAGGAGGTGAGGGGAGAAGTCTTACAACTAAAGTAATTCTCAAGAAACTGGTGAAGTCTTCCGTTGTTGATGCCCAACCAAAACCTGTAAATGTACAAAAAATTATTCAATCCATCAAGTCAGGTCAAGATGTTAATAAAGAAGTAGAAAGTGATACACAGACAAGGTGCATAGATGAAAATAACCAGTTGGAGGTACAACATTTTAATAGAAGAGTTATCAATAGTAAAGGTCCCGATAGCAATTCAAAGTGATGATACACATTTATGGAGTGAGCAAGTTGCATAATATTCTCACTCACAATATACATGAAGCTGCTCAGGAATTGAAAGGTACAAAAGGTGGAGAAGGGTTTAGTAGTCTTGAATATTATGAAGAAGGTGAAATTAGAAATGCTAATTTGTCACGTAGGGCTCTGCTAGCTCTGAAATCTGCAAGGAAAGGGAAAAACAGAGCAATGGGGAAGCTGTTCTACCTACAAGAGTGCAACCAAAGAGAAATGTGGTGTCCCATATGATAAATGATGATTAAAGCTCTTATTTGGCATACAAGATCTGTTAGTCTCGAAAGGCTTTTCAGAGGGTGCAAATGTTACATAATTTCCATAAATTTGCTTTTAAAGATCTTTTGGAACCATTTTAACATTTTAGAATCATTGAGAGGTACAAGAGTACATTGAAAGTGCCTTTTGTGTTTCACAACATAGATGGTAAAATCTGGTTTTTTATCAGTCAAGGTTGGGAGAGTACAGTGCCCAGTAACTCAGAACAACAACTGTCATTGATGCTGAAAAATCAGGTCATAGACTTGAATTTCTTAACTACTATTGTGTATGCAAAGTGTGATAGGAGTGGCAAGGTAAAGGTACAGGATTAAATAATGTCTATATCTAATGGTAATGTAAGCCCTTGGATTGTAGGTGGTGACTTTAATGTTGTGCTGAACAGAGATGAAAAGATAGGTGGTGGTGTTGTTACTGCATCAGATGTAGAAATTTTCATGATTGCATTGAATATTGCGAGTTATTGCAAGTTCAACATAAAGGTAGCCCTTTCACTTGGTGGAATGGTCGAGCAGAGGATGATTGCATCTTTGAGAGATTGGACAGGGTGCTGACTAATGAAGAGTTCAAAGGTCTTTTTTATATTTCTGAAGTAGAGCATTTACCAAGAGATGAATCTGATCATGCTCCTCTTTTTCTGAGTTATGATAATAGTATTCATAAAGGGAAGAGGGCCTTTAAATTCTTGAAATTCCTGACTGAGCATGAAAATTTTAAAGAGGTTGTTAAAAGGAATTTCAATTCAGTCAGGTTAGATAATCCATTCATAGACTTAAAGAAGAAGATTAAGCAAGTTAAAAAAGCTTTGCTTGTGTGGAGCAAGGAGACTGATGGGATATTTTTCAGCAGTTATTAATTACAGAAGAAATTGCAAGAATCAAAGAAAAGTTATTTGAAGAGTTCCCTACAACTGAAAGTAGGGCTATCATGCAAAGGGCTAAGGTTGAATATGTCAAATATCTTCAATTTGAAGAGAGTTATTGGCAGTAAAAAGCTTGGTATGATTGATTTAAAAGTAGTGAAAGAAATACCAAATTCTTTTACAGTTAGTTAAAGGAATAAAGAATAGATTGAAGGTAAGAAGAATTTTAGATGCACATAGTTGTTGGTTGGAAGATGATAAACAGATTGCAGATGTTGCCATTTATTTCTATCAGAGCCAATTTAATCAAGAAAGGAAGGTAGTACTTTTTCTTTGCTGAATCACATGGCTAAATTAATTCTGATGAGGATAATATAGCTATTGAAACTATTCCTGTGGAAGAAAAAGTGAGGCAGACCGTTTTTATCCTAGTGGAGTTTTTTGCGGGGAACACTCTTCCTAAGTTTATTACTCATACTAGTCCTCATTCCTAAGGAAGAAAATGTACAATATTTTTCAGATTTGAGGCCTATTAATCTTAAGTAATTTTGTGAACAAGATTCTTTCATGAATTGTTCATGACAGGCTAAACTGAATACTTCCTAGACTGATTTCTCCTAATCAATCAGGATTTGTAAAGGAAAGAAGTATCATTGAAAATGTACTCTTTACTCAAGAATTGATTACGGACATTGGTAAAGAGGAAATCCTGCTAATGTGGTGTTGAAATTAGATATGGTCAAAGTATATGACAGAGTTACGTGGTTTTTATTGATTAAGGTGCTGAGGAAAATGGTTTTTTCTAACAGGGCGGTGGATGTAATTTGGAGATTGATCTTTAATAATTACTATTCTATCCTATTAATGGGCAACCTATTGGTTTTTTTCACTCCACTGGAGGGGTAAAACAAAGGGACCCATTTTCTCGGTCTCTCTTTATATTATCTGCTGAGGTGTTGACAAGGGCTCTGAATAATTTATTGAAAAATTTTCAGAAATAACAACTCTGTAGTCTTAATTATAACTTTTATAGCAACAGTTTCATCATTACGAAAAATAGCAAATTGTATTTGTATTTAAGTAAAATGTTGCTATATAAATACATATGCACAACTGAAAAATACATATTCTTCTATTACTATGAAGTGGGTAAAATATTGCTACTTTTGTTATAAGTTGTAATTTTGAAAAAGTGTTGCTATTTATTATAATTATAGTCTTTAAGGATGCTAGTTTCTGTAATTTTTCCTAATTTATTAGAGGACCCTTGTTATGTTGGATATGGAATGTCTACATGGAATTCTAATCTTAATCATCTAGCATATGAAGATGATACCATAATTTTTGCTTCCTCTAATGAATACTCTATTAAGAGGATTATGCAAATTTTACATGAGTATGAGCAACAATCAGGGCAAAAGATGAACAATGACAAAAGTTTCTTTTATATGCATCAAAATACTGGTACTAATATGGTGCAACAGGTGGAGTAATGTACAGAAATGGCTAAAGGATCTTTTTCTCTAAAATACCTTGGTTGTCCCATTTCCCGCACAAAGAATAGTAAAGAGCACTATATAGATCTACTGGACGAAGTTAGAGGAAAATTAAAAGCATGGAAAGGTAGAATGCTCTCATATAGGAGGAAAGAAGTTCTTTCAACAACTGTATTACAAAGCATACCAATATATGTCTTATCTTTAATTGTTACTCCAAAGTGTGTTATTAAGGAGTTGCATAGGATATCTGCAAAGTTTTTCTAGAGTACTAAGGGAAATGGTAGGAGTAAGCATTGGTATGAGGATAACGTGTGCTTACCAAAGAAGGAAGGGATGCTTGGTTTTAGATCCCTGAATGATGTCTCTAAGGTCATTTATGCTAAGTTATAATGGAGATTTAGGACTCAGAGTAACCTGTGGACTAATTTCTTGTGGAACAAATACTGTAAGAAACAAACACCAGCTTTAGTCAAATGGAATAGTGGTTCACAAATGTGGAAAGCTATGCTGGAAAACAGGGAGAAGATTGAAAATTCAATATGGTGGGAGCCTAAAAGTGGTACATCTACAATTTGGTTTGATAACTGGACAAACACAGGCCATTTGTTTATGAAGCCTTCTAATCTACAGACTTTTCATCCCTTGAGGGATGTAAGGGAATTCTTAAATGATGAAGGGTGGAACTTTGAGAAAATGCAAGGAGTCCCAGAGAAAGCGGTTGATCATATCAGAACTAACATGAATTTGAGAAATTTTAGAGCAAAAGTGACAGACCTTGGTAGACCAAAACCAACAGTGGAAAATTCACTATTAAGAATTCTTGGGAGATTTTATGGCAGAGAGCTGAAATTTCAGAAAATATGCAGGACATTTAGTGTCAAGGTATTCCTTTTAAATTCTCTTTTCTTACTTGGAGGGTCTGGTTGGGGAAGGTACCAATTGTAGTTGTTATGCATCAGTGAGACCCTAACACATCCCAGTATTGTTGATACAAGTCAAATGACCACCCTAATTTTTAAAGACATGATTGGAGACCATCACTTAATGGCTCAAGACTTGGTCACCCCGAGGGCACAAAAATATGCAAGGAACACCCATTTTGAGCCTACTATTGAGCATACCATTTATCAAGGTCGTGAGTGGAAGATTTCTTGGAGCATTAAAGACTCAAGGATTTATGGTTTTAGAGACTTAATAGCTCACGATTTTGGGCCAGCTTCATTGAGGGAATTTTGGTCACTTTACTTTGCCCAAAATGCACTCCATGGCAACCCCTCTCATTAAGGGTAGTGTAGTCATTTGTCTTCTTTTGTAATGTAATATAAATAGAATAAGATAGAGTTTTTAGGAGTTAGTTTATAATTGATGTAAGACCTGAAACATGAAACACCTTTATTTATAGGGCTTGGAATAGCCACCACATCAAAATAAGGGCAACAAGTGTGGATATCACTTGTGTTGCAATGTTGGCTTGATACATTAGTGCTTAGAGGAGGTAAATTTCCTCTTGTGTCAACATATGAGTTAGGTTGTGTGTAGTGTTAAGGGTCCAAGAGTATCACATGTTCTTGGGTTCTTAATATTGTACCAACCAAGGTCTAACTATCTATCCATTTTATTTATATTGTAATCGTTTGTTTGTGTTCTTGTAATCCAAACCCGTGACTTGTTGTTCTTGTTCCATTGTTGTTGTCTTCATCTTGTTGTTCTTAACATGGTTTATTATTGTCTATTTTTAGGTGTTAAACACCACAATACATTGTGTTCTTGTTGTTGTTTGTTGAATTCGAGAGGGGTCATCCAAAGTGTCCATGGTTTCCTTGACTAGTGGACTATTTTAGGTGTTTGTTTTGTGTTTCCGTTGTCATTCTCGTATCATTTAGTATCAGAGCATGGCTTGATCTTGTTTCCACAAGATCAATCTTGGGCTCGTAAACTTACAAATAAAAAAAATTGTTGAAAAGAAAAATTAGAAATTCCAGAAAAGGGGTGAAATCTATCTATTTTTTTTGTTCTTGGCCAAAAGTTGTTGTTCTTGTAAGATGTCTTGGCTGAGATTTGTACTAGATCTAGTAGATTTTTTTTTCTAATGTGTTTCTTTTGTTGGTTTCTTTCTCACTAACACAAAAAGTCTCTAGATCTAAAATTGAGCTTATAATATTGACCTTGTTGTTGTGAACTTGAAGTGACCGTGTGTTGTGATTTGAAGTTGGCCGTGTATTATGCCTTGTTGTTGAAGATTGGGGGATGTTGTTGGTGTGTTGTTGATCTGTTACTGAAAGGTTGTTGTTGTGTTCATATTGTTCTTCATCTCTTCTCATACTTAAACCAAGAAAAAGTGCAAATAGATTCAAAAGGAGTGAAGATAAAGGTTGTAAAGTGTGTTTGTGAGAAGACTTGAGCCATCACTTTCTAGACTTGCCATCAACTTTTTCAACTACTATCCTTAAATCAAGGAGCCTTGTTTGGTGGAAATAGTACAAGTCAAGATCATTTTTTTGAGATTAAACTTACAAAGGACTCAAGACTTATACTTTTCCTCCAAATATAATTGTCTTCCATTCCAAATTGTGTGAAAATTGAAATTTCAAATTTGTGATTAAAGTTGTGTAGGTCCAAGACCAATTATATGCTGCCACGTCACCCTAATTACTGTTCACCATCAATATTAAGCACAAATTTGGATTTTCCTAGTTTCTAATTGTTGATTCTTGGTTTCATTAGTTGATCCGAGAACTAATTAACAAACTAGTAAACTCCTACTAGATTGTCAATTAGTCCTTTGCATCCATTATTCGTGTCTACATTTCTTTTGTGCTTTTATCATTTTTATAAACCATAGTACTTCTTGGTTCAAGTTTGAACATCATTTCCTTGAGTCTTCAAACAAAGAATCCATTCTGACCAAGGAGTAGACTCACCCCTCGACTCATCACGAAATACAAGCCGACTTGTAACACTTGTGAATTCAAGTGTGAGACGATCAAGTGTGTGAGAATGTGGTAAGGTTGTTTCAAACTAACTTGTGTTTTATTTTATAGGCTTGTTCTTTTTTTTAGGTGCAATTACAATGGAACCCGCGGTTGCAAGTGTTATTTTGGCTAAACTTGAAGCCATTACCTATAACTGGGAAGTGATAAATGAAAGTTTGGATCACATAGAAGTTCCAAAGGAGCAAGTGGGCTTTCCGGACACACGTCAAGATGAAAACAATAGCTCATGTGAGGTATAAGGTAAAAATGTCATCCCCTATACTCCTATGAACATAGTTGTGGTTTTACCTAGTGTAGGAGTGCATGAGTTTTCATTTTGTGATACTCTTGATATTTTTAGGTTGCATGAGGACCAAACTCTTGTTGTAGGTACGCAAGCACTAGTTGATTCTTTAGATGATGAAATTGATTCTCCTCGTGAGAATGATTTGTGTCCATCTAGTGCTAGCACTTACAACTTGACTAAGGTTCCATTACCAAGTAATGAGAGTATTCAACACTAGTTGACCCTTGTGAAAAACAAGGTGAGTCTACGTTGGTATGTGAATTTCCAACAACTAGTGAGGGTGAGTGTAACACCCTGCAAAATTCTCTCCTAGTCTAAGCCTTAGAGTGTGTTCTATGAAGCGAAAATCTTGTCCCAAAAGTTTGAGAGGTGTCTTCCCAAGTGTGAAATACTTTGAACCGTGTAGAATTTCCCTAATATCGACTTTTTGTCATATAGAGCATTGAATAAGCTTTCTGTCGATACCAAATTTGTCCAAATCCGATACTCGGCCAAAGAGTTAGAGCTATTTTAGCGAGACAGTGTGCCACCTGGCACTCTAGCGCATCGCGGAGCCAGCCAAAATGGCAATCGTTAAAATCCAGTGAGCCTCTACGATTATGGCGCATCACGCTAAGGCTTAATTTCAGAATTGTCAATTTCCAGTGCACCAACGCGATTCCACGTGTCGCAGTGCCTTTCCAGTTCGCAACCAAGGTGGCAATGCAATTTTCTCTGCGTCGCGCCATCATGCAGTTTCCTAATTTTCCAATTTCCAGCGAGCTGGCGCGATTATGGCGCGTGCTCCAGCATGTAAAATCAGGACTTTTCAGTTTAATTCCAAGGGCTTTTTGGTCCTTTCCCACTCTTCTTCATCCCCTATATATACCCGATAAAAGGCTTTTAGCCTCATTTTCCATCTTCAACATCAAAACTGGGGTTTTATAAAATCAAAACCCTTATTTCTTCTTCAAGCAAAATCAATAGACATCAAGAGAAATCAAGAGGAATCAAAAATCTCTCTAAGAACTTTCAAGAAAAGAGTTTCCCCAAGGTATATAGATGTTGATTCATGGGTCTCTTTCATCCAAGAAGCTCAAGAACCCTTTTCTAAAATTCAAAGATATTGTGTTTATGGGTTTTCATGATTTATGTGAGTTGAAATTGATGTTCCTTCTATCATTGAGTTGTGATTCATGTTTGTTTACAAGGCTTTCAAGCTTTGACCCTCGTATGTGGAATTCATGTGATGGTTATAATAAACCCTCTTCAAGTTGTTTTCTATGTGATGTGTTCATGTCAATTAAGTATAGAAATGGTTAAATAAGCAAAGCATGTTCCCCATATGTTTGATAAAATGCTTATGTGAAGAATTAGGGCGATTATAGCATGTTGATTAGGAAGCCCAAATTAGGTGTAGACCCATGCATGTCTAGTGTTTGTTGAAAGGCCTTAGTGAACAAGTTGAGACATGATAGTAGGAAATTCCCTAATTATGTGCTCTTTGATACATGCTAAGCCTTTAATACATGCCAAGTGCTTGACGAGTAAATTGTGACATGATAGTATGAAGTTTCCCCAATCATGTGCTATCCAATACATGCCAAGAGTGATATACGTGCGAAGTACTTGATGCAATACCTTGTTGAATGGAGTATGATCTAGTAGCATGTTTCCCCTACGCTATTATATGTCTATGATTCCTAAATGCTTGAAGTGACTCCTTAGTGATTGTGATGATCAATAGATGTTTATTATTCCTAAATGCTTGAAGCGATGCCTTAGTGATTGTGATGGTGAATACATGTTATGATTCCTAAATGCTTGAAAAAATGCTTTAGTGATTGTGATGATGAATAAATGGCCGTGGTTATGACTAGTCAAGAATGGTTATGTTTTACTTCTATGTTATCGAGTCCTGGAGGTATTTATACCCAATAATTTAGCTGCTGTCTAGAGCCTGTGTCAGTTTTCATGATAATTCCAGTAGGGCCATGATTCTCAAAACTCAGTGAATTATAGAACTCTGTATCTTCAGACAGATACAAAACTTAAGAAATCCCAGTAATCTCAGTAATCATCGTAATCCCCATATCGCTAGTAATCTAGCCTCAGCGCTTTACACAGCTCAGATCTAGTTGTATTCAAGTGTTTAGTTCTGACCTCAGTAGTGACCGAGTAATCCATTCAAACTCTATATCGTCAGTCAGATACCATGATTCATTAGTATTTCATTAGATACGAAACCATGTGAATTCAGCTTAACTTAGTTAGATCATTTGAGAAATATGAACAATATCAGATTTAGTTCAGTTTGTGTTCAATTGAGAATTCAGTTCAGAGTCTTTCAGTTAGGAGTAGGAGCTAGCACCGAGTGAGGGAAGGGATGGTGGTTCCCCGTTAGAGAGAGGCCGATTTGTTAGGAGCAATCTCTGAACTCTAAAACTGCGTAACCAGTGCAGGATGTAGGAGTCCCCGTTAGTAGAGGTTGTCACCGTTAGAGAGATTTAACTATTATATTACCTTAGGTTGACTTCCTGTGAGGGTTATCCATTAGAGAGGCTTGACCATAGAGGTCTTTACCCGTGGCACGGTATTGACACCCTTTCAACTGGTGTTACAGGTTGGACCTCACCTATGGGAGATTGGGGTATGTCAGTTAAGTAACTACTTCCCATAGTTGTAGTTTCAATATCAATCTTCAGAAATCAGAAATATGCGGTACAGTCATCTATCTCAGTGAGGAACTCAGATAGTTCCATTGATTCATGACCATCCATCAGATAGGCTTAATCTCAGATTCAGTTGAGTATTCTTGTTATCAAATCCAGAGATCTCTCGATAGATAGGCTTGATCTCAGTCTCAGATTCAGTTGAGTATTCTTATTATCAGATCCAGAGATCTCCCAATAGATAGTCTTGATCTCAGTCTCAGATTCAGTTAAGTATTCTTGTTATCAGATCCATAGATCTCCCGATAGATAGGCTTGATCTCAGTCTCAGATTCAGTTGAGTATTCTTGTTATCAGATCTAGAGATCTCCCGATAGATAGGTTTGATCTCAGTCTCAGATTCAGTTGAGTATTTTTGTTATCAGATCTAGAGATCTCCCGATAAATAGGCTTGATCTCAGTCTCAGATTCTGTTGAGTATTCTTGTTGCTAGATCCGTACATAATAATTTTTTTATCATTGATAATAGATTTTAGAGTTATCCATTAGAGAGAGGGTTAATCTTCAATTTTGTCAGTCGAGGGCAGTAAGCTCAGAATTTAGTCATTTATGTGAGTATATTCAGTTAATCAGTTATCAGTATCAAATGATTCAGTGATTCAGTATCTTAGTGTTAGTAGTGAGTTCAGATGACAGTAAAGCGGTATTCGAATTTAGTATCTAGGGTTGTGATGATTGTGATTATAGTTTGTGCATTCCTGTATGTGTTCTCGTTTGGTAATCTCATGATTATTCAGTTATGTAACTATTCATGCATGAGCCCTTGCATTTAGCCTTACCTCATCTACATACTCGGTACATTTTCGTACTGACGCATTTGCGCTATGGTATTCTATTTGACACCATAGGTTCAGAGGCACGAGATCCAGAGTACCCTTAGCAGTTCAGTCCCAGTCAGCAGCAGTAGACGTAGCAGTGAGTCCTCTTCATTTGAGGATGATCCTTTTACCATTATTGCATCAGATTTTATTTATTTTTAGAAGATGGAGTTAGTTGGGGATATGTCCCATCAACTCCACTCAGATAATATAAAGGCTTTTCGGACAGATGTATCAGTATTCAGTTTTAAATTTTAAGTATTTTTAGATGTTTTGAACCTTATGGCCAGTTTTCGTATTTATTATCTATATTATGCAGTGTTCAGGTACAGATATCTATAGAGAGTTGGATTGTGGTCCTTCAGGATCATGAGCACCGTGTAACGACTAGGGGATAGTCTTGGGTCATTACAGTGAGCAAAATGATCAACCGGGCATAGATGATCGTGATTTGCTTGAATGTTTAGAAAACCCGAGTTGTGATTGTCCTTGTGAAGAAGATTTTGATTGTGGTTCTTTGGTTGCCCTTGATGGTTTTTATGTATGTGAGGACTACTCTTGTGAAAGAGAAGGTGATATGTTCTTAGAAATGCCATTTACTTCTTCTTTATGTGTTTCTTATGTTGAACATATTCTTAGTGAAGATTTTGAAACTAGTAGTAAGTCCATGCATAAGAACCCTTTATTTGAAGTTGAATTATGAAACACCTTTCTCAACCCTCTATTTGTTCATGATATTTCCAATGGTGATAAAGAGGGCTTGCTTAATTTTGAGGATGACACCCTAGGGGAAAGTGAGAGTGGCCAAGACCTAAGCCCTTGGTTACGTCTTCCATTTGACCCCGGTAACTTCTTAGGGTGTGAAGTATAGATAGTTGTTGGTCGGTCTACTTGTTTGAGTGATATTTCTATATGTGTTGCGTGGACTTTACTTTCAATCAGGGCACCACCCCTTTGTAATATTTTTACTAAGCCCCTCGTGATTAATGCCGAGGATGTGTGGATATATCTCAAGTGTGTACCTTCTTGGCATGTTGATTTTGTTTATTGTACTAACTCTAACCCTCATGTCATGAGGATGTGGTGTTTGTTTGTCTTCTCTTTGTTCTTGCAAGGTTTGGATTCGAGGTTGAATCCTTTTCAAGAAGGGGAGGATCATACAAGTCAAATTGCCACCCTAATTTTTGAAGACATGATTAGAGACCATCACTTAAAGGTTCAAAACTTGGTCACCCCGAGGGCACAAGAATATGCAAGGAACACCCATTTTGAGCCTACTATTGAGCATACCATTCATCAAGGCCGTGAGTTGAAGATTGCTTGAAGCATTGAAGAGTCGAGGATTCACGGTTTTAGAGACTTAATAGCTCACGGTTTTGGGCCATCTTCATTGAGGGCATTTTGGTCACTTCACTTTACCCAAAATGCACTCCATGGCCACCCCTCTCATTAAGGGTAGTGTAGTCATTTGTCTTCTTTTGTAATGTAATATAAATAGAACAAGATAGAGTTTTTAGGAGTTAGTTGATTATTGATGGATGACTTGAAACATGAAACACCTTTAGTTTTAGGGTTTGGAAAAGCCACCACACTGAAATGGGGCAACAAGTGTGGATATCACTTGTGTTGCTATATTGGCTTGATACATTGGTGCTTAGAGGAGGTAAAGTTCCTCTTGTGTCAATGTAGGAGTTAGGTTAACGGTTGTGTGTAGTGTTAATGGTTCAAGATTATCTCATGTTCTTGGGTTCTTAAGATTATACCGACCAAGGTCTAACTATCTATCCATTTTCTTTAGGTTGTAATCGTTTGTTTTTGTTCTTGTAATCCAAACCCGTGACTTGTTGTTCTTGTTCCATTGTTGTTGTTCTTCATCTTGTTGTTATTTTTGTCTGTTTTTAGGTGTTAAACACCATAATACATATTGTTCTTGTTGTTGTTTATTGAATCCGAGAGGGGTCATCCAAAGGATCCACGGTTTCCTTGACTAGTGGACTGTTTTGGGTGTTTGTTTTGTGTTTTCGTTGTCATTCCCGTATCAATTGTGTATGTTGTAATGATCCATCAAAGGAAACTATTAATCATCTTTTTCTAAAAAGGAAGGTAGAAGAGAAAGTATGGAAGCATTACTGTGAAGCAACAAGAATAATTGACATGAGGTTAAATGTAAAGTAATGTTTAAGATTGTGGAGAGAGAGAAGTAGTAATGCTAGAGTTAAAGTTGTATTTCAGGTGATTCCTATAATTATCATATGGTTTTTGTGGAAAATAAGAAACAATAAGATGCATAGTGGGTCATACAGTTGGAGAAATTTTTTTGGGGAGAAAAACGACTCAATTGCAAAGTTTATGAAGCTCAGATGTAAAGTGGAGGTTTCAGGTAAGGATTGGCCTTGTATGTTGCATGTTCTATAGACCTACTTACCTGAAAAGAATTGTTAGGTGGTGTCCACCTCTTCAAAACTAGTTGAAAGCTAATACTGATGGGCTTCTAGGGGAAACCCAAGCCCAGATCAGCTGCATTTTGTTTAAGGGATGTAGGAGGTAACTTTGTCATGGCTAAGGCTCTGAAAATCCCTGATAGCCGAAGGAACAGCAATAAAGGAATGCCTAACTTATTGCAAAAGCCACTACTTTCAACATCTAGTTGTGGAAACTGATTCATGGATCATGTGTCAAATTATTTAGGTAAATTGGGAGATAACAAGGTGTGTGACAATGGAGGTCAACATTATCAAGGATTTGATGGAAAAAATGTCAGTAAGAGTATTACCTTTCCGTACGGGAAGGTAATACTCTAGCTGATTTTTTAACTAACCTAGTGGTTGATTTTGCAGGGAATTATATATTTCATAATGTCGCAGAAATGTCAGAAAAAGGAAGGAGCATACTTGAATTGGATAAAAAGGCACTCCATATATTCGGAGAAGCATTTAGCATAACTAGGAAAGATCAAAAGGGTCCTACATAACTTGAATAGGAAACCCAAGCACCGAGGAGAAGATAAGTCATAAACTCAAATATACCAAAGGGAAAACATTTTGTTTCTTCAGATAGGAGTACCTCACCTGGTGAGAGCTTGGGGGTGGCGACTGGTATGAATATCTAGGCCTTGGTATGAGCTGGTGGAGATTTTTCTGTACTTCGTGTTTAGGTTGAAAAATATGTTTCAAGTTGTCAAAAATAGATAAAAAAATTAGTGCAATGGATTCTAATTTCGCAAATTTGATGGGGGTATCAAATTCTATTCAAGTTCATTCCATCGATCTGAGGAAAAGAAACAAAATAGTACAAAAAATCATTGAAAATGGACCGAGGTACTTAGCTTCAATGATCGTCAATGGAACTATAGATCCATTCCTGGAGTTTGAAGAGAAGAAATATGGTTTTAGGATTAACTTTGTAACGCCCTAAAAATTTCAATTATACTAGGCTTTCCCACACTCGAAACATCAATTTTTTACTTAAATTATACTTTAGTATGTTAAAGGGGTGTCCCTAAAGAGTTTTGGAATTTTTAAGCGGGGTTCGGGGTGATTTCAAACCCCGGAGGCAATAAGCCTCCGTGATATCCCCGTGTCATGGAGGATAATATCCGCAATAGGGTCCATGAAATGGAGGATAGCCTCCGCGTTAAGGTTCGTGGCATGGAGGATAGCCTCCGTGATAAGCTCCGTAGGCATGCTGCCTTGTAATTTTCGGGCAACCACTTAAAATTAATGAAGGACTTTTTGGTCTTTCTCCTTTATAACTCCTTTTCCATGACGTAAATCTTTCCTTAAATGTTATATCACCTCTGTAAATCCCCAAAACTTAAGCTTAAAGGGTCAGTTTTCCCAACATTCTCTTCAATTTCAAGGTATGTAGGACTATTCTAAATTCTTATAGGCATAAAAAATTATTGTTTTAACAAGCTTTAAAGATATGAAATTCATGTATTTGTGATGGGTTTTAGAAATCATCTGAAGAGCATGCATTGTGAACTCGTTTTGATAAAAGTATGTATTTATCATGAGGGTTTTTCATGAACTTGAGTTATAATCATGTGCATATATGATATGAGTTTTGAAAAGTGAATTATGAGTATGATTTAGTAAATTTCCTCCTCCATGATAGAGTTTATGGTCGTAACATAATATGGGTTTGTCACGATCGAACCGGGGCCCTGGCCATGATGGACATCTCGAACCATCAAGCCCTGAGAGCCCTTCTAACTTGTAATCATATACACCATTCATACACAAAAAGGAAATGCGGAAAGTATAACGAAACGAAATCATGGTCATAAGTCTAATACAAATTTGACAATGGAAATAAAATAAAATTCAATCCCTCTAATAACATCTGAAAACCGTCTGAGAAATCTCTAATATATGATCAAACAACAACTATCTGAAAACTGGGACAAGGCCCCCAGTAGACAAACCATGACTAATGATAAATGTCTAAAAATAAATAGGCCTTTTGAAATATAGAAGGCTCACCGACTGAACTCTGCACTTCTGTCTGATGAAATCTACTGCTTATCAAGACCCCTAGATTGTTCCTCAGAACCTGGAAGGTAGGGGGTCAATATAGATGTACTGATACGCAGAGCAATCCAAAATAAAACTTTTAATATAAATAAAATAGTTGAGAGCTAGTCATAAAACATCATATATGATATAAATTCCAAAACACGTAGGCATCTTTGATAGCCATAAAACCTTTCTGTCAATGCAATCTTTGATCTTTGTATTACTTCTGAGTTAGGTGGCGCTCTCCTACAAGTCTGATATTCCATGGACTATATGGAATCTGCCATTGACTTGAAGAGAAAGACTCCAACCCAAGTGTTCCGCAAGGGTTGGAGTGTCTGAGTCTGATACGCCACAGGGTACTAGGCTAGTGTAATATAATATACCCAGATCGGCAAATCACGATTTTGGGAAATGAGTTGTCTAAACTCGTACCTTCTTCGGGGAACCACCTAAGCTCTCTTTATGCCCAATTTTAGTCTGTTCTAATACATATGTCATTCTAGTTTCAAATTTTGAAAATCTGATTTCAAACATGCATTCTATTCTGTTCTGAATTTACATGACATTATTTGAGTTAGTGTCGTCACACCAAGACTTGCAAGTCCTAATTCTGAGCCATAATGCATCATGCATGATTCTTTCATTAAAATTTAATTCAGACCACCCAAACATGCAAATAGTATAAGAGATTTCATGTTCCGAAAGCATAAGTCAAAACTAAGTAAAAATTCTCATTCTTTTAATAAACATGTGGTGGTCATGCAATCTTTGACAAACCATGCAACTATTTCCATTATATGATTATGTTCAACATTTATTAACATAAACAACACTCTCTTTGGAAGTTAAAACCATAATCCAATCTTAACATTTTTCAAGGCATTTCATGTCATACTTTTTAAAATGCATTCAAAACACTCCACAACATATGATAGGTTAGGAAAAATCATAACAAGAGAGGAATTTTACATGAGTCGTACTCTCAATCCAATCATTAACCTTTAAACATATGGTTACATATATATATATATATAGTTTTGAATTGATTTTGGGAAAGTCCTAAAGACCAAATCATTATCATTATGGCTTCTAAAACATGAATGTATTCATAAATCCAAAACCCTTTTTTTAAAAACATGATTTCTATGTCTATGAGATTTTAGGAAAACCCCATGTACCTTAAATTAGAAGTTTTTGAACGATCTCTCGCGTTAGGGATACTATATGTACGATTGATGGGTGCTTTTTGTAGCCCTCGCAATGGGGATTTTGCTTCTTGAAGAATTAAGAAAAAGCTACGGTTAAATCTTGAGATATGGTGATTTTTGGGTTGAAACCCTAAGGACTATTCTTGTGCATTTTTGAAGAAAATATGAATAATGTGGTCACTTGGGAGTAAAATCCTGTATTTAAGCTGATAAGGGGTTGAAAATTACCCAATATACCCTTCATAAGACGGAATAAAAATCTAACTGGGAGCCCAATTTTATGGGTCACTGCAACGTGCCACTACCGCGGTGGCTCACTGGAAATTAACGAATGGGATTCTTGAGGTCACCGTGATGCGGAGCCATCGCGTTGTCCTACTGGTTGAGACTTGGAACTCCAGGGCGATGCACCATAATCGCTCTAGGTTACTAGAATTTGACAATTGTTAAATAAACCACCTCCGCGATGTGCCAAGCACCAAAATGATGGTGTTTTACGACTAGGACTTAAATTAGCCATAACATCTTACCTGGGTATCAAACTTGGGCGAATCTTATATCAACAAAAGCTCATTCTATTTTCTAGACTACATAATTGATCAACATACCAAATTTGCATAGGATTTATGGCTTTTGGATCATCTACATATAGAAATGACGATTTTTGTTCTAGCTCAAAATACGGGGTGTTACAGGGTTGTTCAAATGCATGATCAAAAGTTGAGTTAAATGTTTTACCATCATTTATGGATTTACATTGCTCTATGATCGAAATTAGAGTGTGTTCCTTGGTTATAAATGCTCATTGTGTTAAATGAAAGAATTGTATGTGATAAATGAAAGAATTGGTCACCATGTGTTACAGAGTCTTGAAAAGAGAGTATTTTGCTTAAGTTTCATATGCTTTTTGAAATAAGTACTCTCATGTGATGTAAAGAAATTCTTCTGGTGGTCACTTACATGTTTCTTGAATTGGAAGGGCTATGGACATAATATAGTATGGCTTGCAAGTCTAGGTATGATGATTCCTATTATGAAATTCCCTTAACATGAAAACAAAAAAGGTATAAGCAAAGAGCGTGGTTTTAATAAGGCTAAAATTGAGCTCTAAGAGAGTTAGATAGTTCTCGAAAAAAGCAAGAGTTCATATAACTCATTGTCCGAAATCATGTGTTGCCGATGTGGGAGTGATTTTCTTGTGCTAAAATACAAATTAGTACCATATTCTTTCTTCACACAGTTTTATACTCATACCAGACACTCCTATACTTGCAGAAATCTCGAATGGGAGGGGGGGGGATTGGCGAGTTAATGCGGATCCCATATCACCCATAGGATAAAAGATTTGTAGGGTATATTATCTAGCTCAGAAGTAAAGCAAAGAGTTAAGTCATGAATTACAGCAATATTTGGAAGCTCTTAAATTATGCCCATGTGTTATATATATATATATATATATATATGGATTATACATTATTTAGGATCCGTTCTGCCTAACAATAGTCTCCAAGTATTGACCCTTATAATAAAGGTTTTGAGGCATAGTCCCGTGGTCAAACTCAACAGTAAATTTCCCTTAGATGGTCAGAGTTGGTGAACCTCCCTTACTCTAGAATGTATTTTATCCATATGTTAGTTTCAGTTATTTTATAGTTCAACAGGGGGCCTTGTCCTGGCTTAGACAAAGTAGTATGTTTAGCTCAGTAAAGGCTTCATAGATTGAATTATATTGGGTTTGGGTTTTCTTATGGATTGCTGTCATGAATTATTCAGTTTGACTATGGGATTTTCATGTTTTAGTTTATCTTCCGCACTTTTATTTCTTGTGAATTATGCTTGTGATAGTATGCTAAAGGGTCTCTCAGGCCCTTATAGTTTGGGATACCCATCGCGGTCAGGGCCTTGGCCTGGGTCATGAAAATTTTGGTATCAGAGCATGATTTAGGTCCCAGGGTATCTACAAAGAAGTATCAGGTAGAGTCCTTTTTATGGGTGTGTAGCATGTCACACTTATAAGGAGGAAAAAAAAGCATTTAGAAATGTTTCCCCTTTTCTTCAAGTTCTAGCTCATGCTATAGGGTCTAAATATTTCCTAACTCCCAACTTTTTATGTTTCAGATCATGCCTCCCTGTAGATCTAATGAGCAGAACACCTTAACCAGGCCTCTGCCTCTATTGGGACAAATGCTAAAGATGTCCGCCCTACTCATAGGATGTGGACCCATTATAGAGTCCGTACCTCAGAGTTCACTACTACACCAAGGGTTTCTCCAATCCAAATTAGCTTTTCTCGGGATCCTCAGTCCGTTGTTAACCATACTCAGTCCCCGCAGAAAGAGGTCTCAAATACTGGGTTCTGCCAGTCTATCTACATGATTGCTCAGTTTGTGGCTTCTCAATCTTGTTGTTTTGGATATGTGAGTTTTGTGCCTAGTTCTTCTGAAATCACTTGGGTTGGCCAATTCATGAGGATAATCCCACCTACTTTTACGGGTACTAAGGTTGAGAAAAACCCATAAGAATTCATAGATGATATGAAAAAGATTAAAGTCATGCATGCCAGCGAACTAAGGGGGTAGAGTGTGTGGCTTACCAGTTGTATGATTAGTGAGAAGAGTTGAGGGGTGAAGATGCTACACCTGTAGTATGGGAGAAGTTTTTAGAGGACTTTCTGGATCATTTTTTTCACAAGAATTGAGGGAGGCCAAGGTCGAGGAATTTTTTAATATGAAACTAGGAAAGATGAGCGTCAAAGAATATACATTGAAATTCACCTAGCTGTCCCGTTATGCTCCAAAGTTGGCGTACAACATGAGGGCCCGTATGAGAAAGCTTGCATCCAGTCTTGCAGCTGATTTGGTGTTGGAATGTAAGGGGAAGTGCTAAAAAATATATGGACATATCTAGGTTAGTAGTGTACATACAACAGGTGGAGGAGGAGAAGAAAAAGCATGTTGGGGACGAAGAGAGGCAGACTAAGAAAGCTAAGTCAGTGGATCAGAATGCCAGTCAGCACCAAAGTATAAAATGGGGTAGGCAATGGTCCAAGAAGAAGTTTTAGGGTAATGCTAAGTCTTCATTTGGTTTCCCTGTACCTAGGCCATCATGTGAGCAGAGGTTTCATCCTAGTAGCGGGCCACAAAATCAAGAAAATCAAACTCAGGAAAGTGTGAAACCTTTAGATTTCATTTGCTCTACAAAAATTATAAGAAGAATCACCTAGGAAAGTGTCAATTTGTAACCTTGGTGTGTTATGGGTGTGGTCAGGCTAGCCACTTTCTCAAGAAATGACTCTCCACAAAGGGGACCTTTAGGGGTGAGAAGACTCAAGGAAATTCCTCGGTCCCTTCGTCCAAGGGCACTACTTCTGGTACAAGTAGTGGTTGTAACTGTTTATACGCTTTATCTACTCGTCAGTACTTAGAGGCTTCACTAGATATGGGTACTGGTATGTTATAGATTTTCTCTCATGATGTCTATGTGTTTCTTGATCTCAGGTTTACTTTATCTTATTTGACTCCTTATATGGCAGTAATTTTTGGTTTTCAGCCTGAGAATATTTTTGAACCCTTCTCTACCTCTACTCTTATTGGTGACTCTATCTTTGCTAAACGAGTCTATAGAATTTGTGTAGTTTCCTTATTCCATGAGATACTATAGCTGATCTTGTAGAACTTGATATAATTGATTTCGATGCTATTCTGGGAATAGATTGACTCCATTCATGTTATGCCACGTTATTTTGTAGAATAAAATAGGTCTCCTTATATTTCCCTAATGAGCCCGTTATTGAATGGTAGGGGTATTCTCTTGCGCCTAGAGGGAAGCTCATACCTTATCTTACAGCCCGTAAGCTCATATCTAAAGGTTGTTTGTACTATCTCATTCGGGTCAAAGATTCTAGCATTAAGATTCCTTGCCTCTAGTTGGTTCTAATAGTTAATGAATTTCTAGAAGTCTTTCTTGATGATCTCCCTAGGAAACCGCCAGATAAGGAGATAGATTTTGGCATTGACCTATTGCTAGACACCCGGCCTATTTCCATTTTGCCATATAGGATGGCTCCTGTGGAATTGAAAGAGTTGAAAGAGCAGTTAAAGGACCTTCTTGACAAAGGATTTATTTCATCCTAGTGTCTCCCCCTGGGTGCTCATATACTCTTCGTGTGGAATAAAAATGGCTCCCTTTGTAAGTGCATAAATTACCGCCAGCTGAACAAAGTCACAGTTGATAATAAGTACTTTAAAGATATGAAATTTATGTATATGTGATGGGTTTTGGAAATCGTCTGAAGAACATGTATCATGAACTTCTTTTGATGAAAGTATCTATTTATCATGAGGTTTTTCCATAAACTTGAGTTACAATCATGTGCATATATGATATGAGTTTCGAAAAGTGAATTATAATTTATGAAATATCCTCTTCCATGATTGATTTTATGGTCTTAAAATGATATGGGTTTTTCAAATGCATGAGCAACAGTTGAGTTAAATGTTTTACTATCATTTGTGAAATTACATTGCTCTATGATCTAAATGAGAGAGTGTTCCTTGATAATAAATGCTCATTGTGTTAAATGAAAGAATTGGCCACTATGTGTTAGTGTTTTTAAAAGAGAGTGTTTTACTTAAGTTTCATATGCTTTCTGAAATAAGTACTCTCATGTGATGTAAAGAAATTCTTCTGGTGGTCACTTAGATGTTTCCTGAATTAGAAGAGCTATGGACATGATATAATATGGCTTACAAGTCTAGGTATAATGATACCTATTACGAAATGCCCGTAAAATGAATAAAAAAATATAAGCAAAGAGAGAGGTTTTAATAAGGTAAAAAAGGGACTCTAAGAGAGTTAGATGGCTACACGAAGAAGGCACGAGTTTAGATATCATTGCCCAAAACTGTGTTTTACCAATGTGGAAATTATTTTTTTGTCCTAAAATATGGATTGTCTACTTGTTTCGCGCAGTTGTATACTCAGATCAGACACTCCTATCCTTGTCGAAAACTCGGATAATGGGCTTGGTGGGTGAGTTAATGTGGATCCCATATAGTCGATAGGATAACAGATTTGTAGGGTGTACAATCTAGCTCAGAAGTAAAGCAAAGAGTCGAGTCATGAATTACAAGAATGTTTTGGAGCTCTTAAATTATGCCTATGTGTTATATATATATATATATATATATATATATATATATATATTATTCTAAATTGATTTCTCAGTGCTCTCAATTATTTTACATGGATTATAAGTTATTTTGGATTAATTATACATACCAATACTCTCCAAGTATTGACCCTTATAATATAAGTTCTGAGGCACAGTTTCGTGATCCAGCTCAGCAGTAGATTTCCTTCAGATAGTCAGAGTTGGTGAGCCTCCCTTACTCCGGAAGGCATTCTATCCATATATTAGTTTAAGTTATTTTATTAGTTCAGCCAGGCGCCTTGTCCCGGCCTAAAAAGACTAGTATATTCATCTCAGTAGAGGCTTCATAGATTGGATTAGATTGGATTTGAGGTTTCTTATAGATTGTTGTCATGAATTATTCCATTTGACTATGGAATTTTCATGTTTCAGTTTATCTTCCTCACTTTTATTTAGTGTGACTTATGCTTTTGATAGTATGCTAAGGGGTCTCTCGGGCCTGGTGGTTTGAGATATCCATCGCGGCCAAGGCCTCGGCTCGGGTGGTAACAAACTTCAAGCTCTCAAGAGATGTGAAGAATTGATCGAGAGGGAGAAATGAAAAATGAAATGAAGAGACACTGATGTTTTAACTTTCCTAATCTATAATGCTTTTGTTGTCTTAAAACCCATTTCTCTATTGGGCTAAAACATTATTGGGTTTGTATTGTAAAAATTTGGTTTACTAAAAATTACACAAATACACAACTTATTTTCCAATATTACAAAAAATTCCAACTTCCTAAACATATTACAAAAATCCCAACATATACACAGAATGCTATGTATATGTCGTCTATGCTATGTATATTAATAGGGAGAGAGAGTAAAGAAATTAAAAAAATGGGAGAGAGTATAATTACTTTCAAAAGGGTTGGTACTTATGTTATTTATACGTTAATAAATGGACCTGAGCGCACCTTTAATTTAAAAAAATTGTTATTGCTTACAAATGCAAAAGATACGTATTCTTTATTGCTTCCAAATGCACACGTAAGTATATAATATTTCCAAATACTCAATCTGTTCATTAATTTCAACTCGTTCAATATTTCAAAACTATATTAAACTAAAAGGAATAATCTTGTTATAAGGAATTGTTGTAGTGTATGACCGGTCAAAATTATCTAAAAAAATTTCCAAACCTGATTTTGACTAAATGGTGCTTGAATAAGAAAAATATTTAGCTTTATTCCATAAAAAATAATTAGAAGCAACTAGATCTAGGCCTTTATTATAAACATACCTAAAAGAGTCCTTATTATTTGGTAATTAATCAATCTCAATACTTATTTATAAGTTTTGGTAACATGTGGACCCACCCTTTTCTAAAAGAATCCTTTTAATATTATTAAAAATCTCTGATTTGGTCGATACGAATACATTACATTCTTCCGGATACATCATTTCATTTTATATAGATACAACACATTTTTCTCTGTACATCACTTAATTTACATCAATATATCACATTCTTCCACATACGCTGTTTAATGTTACATCGATACATCCAATTCTATCGGATACATCACTTAATTTATACGAATCTATTCTTCTATGATGTATCCAAACAATTGTCTCACACTTTGATGATGATTAGATGATACTAAGAGGACTAGGTCCCTCGCTTACCTTGCAAGACACAACTCTCACACTCTGCACAGTTTTATTTGCTAGTGTAACTACTGTGCAGGTGCACGGTGTATCAAAATGGAAACCTGGTCCAATCAAAATTCGATTACTCAATTCTACACTATTATAAATACATAAGGATGCTCTTTCTTCCCTAGTCTTTTGATAATGCCCAAACTACCCCTCCTTAGAAGGATAAAGCGGTCGCTGACAAAATATAGTAACCCAACTAGGTTGGGGTCGATCCCACAGGTAATAGGCCAAAAATCTATCTTGGATTTGTTGAAATCACTAGGCAGTGCAGAAAAGTAAAAAGGGGGCTTTATAGTAACTAGCTAAATGTAACGAGGCTTGGTTGTTTTTGGTTAAAAACAATCTAAGACGAACACTAGGCTTGTGTTTCCCCTGGCTTCTCAACTCAATAGACTTATCGTGCACTGTCGAACTGTTCCAATATCTTACATTTAGAATCGATAAGTTATGTACTATCAGCAGTCTTTTGGTCGAGCGTTCACCCTTTACCTTTTAAGTCTCAGGATGTCGCCTTACTAACTCTTATCTTAATCCCAGTTAACTATTACCTATTGAGTCTATAGGTATTAGATGACAACTAACCATCTTTCTTAGATAATACCTAGTATCTTGAATTGACAGTTAAACTTCAAATTACTGTTGTGATCTTCTTTTCCTAGTCACTATTCATGTTTTGGAGTAAGTAGCCACAATCTAGTTGGGATCTTAACATTGTCCAAAGCTAAAAAATCAATAAGAATGAAGAAAACTCAATACATGCAAGAATCTTTATCTAGAACGACTTGGAACTTCTGCTACTCCATTAATCAGACGGGGTTCCCACAACCCTATCTTAGGGAATTAGCCACTCATAGTTATGAGATAAATCATGAAATCCACACAAATAATGAAAGAATAAATCCCAAATTCTTAAATTGAATAACAAACCAAGAACAACTAGATATTTGTGAGCTTGGCTCGAAAGGGCCTCCCTCTGACTTACCTCAATATATGAATAATGAATGTGTGAATAATACAAAGCCTAAAGGGTATTTATAGATTACAAGAAATCAAAGAAATCAAAACCTAAAAAAAATAGGAAAACTTAATTACCCATACATAATCGGACTTACAAACATCATAAGAGTGTAATTGGGATACATGGAAGCCCTAGGAAACGATTTTGGAACAATTCGGAAAATTTGAGTCGGGGGCCACTTGTGCCCTGCACCTGCACCCTGACCTTGTACGTAGGTAGTACTTGCGTTCAGCAGGGTGGGTGCAGGTACAGACCGCCGGTTCAAGTCCTGCAGCCTAGCTCTCAGGATTTTGGCTTCTGTCACTTATTTAGCCACTTATGGACCATAAGTTCTACTTGCAGTCCACATGTAGACTTAGTAAGTACAAAAGTCCACACCGTCAGATAGATAATTGAATTATCTTTTAATTGATACTAATTTCGCCTCAATTCAATATCAGGGTGAAAAGTTATGGCCAAATTACTGAAGCATTGCCAACTCTCGAGGTCTTCAACTCTAGCACTTGCAACTAAGCTTCAAATAATAAACTTCAATCACGTGCTTTGGTCACGTATAATCAGGAAAGTGTCAAGAATACCTAATAATGATCAAGTAAGTTGCCAAAAAAATCACTCTTCATTTTTTTCTCGAGTTTAGCATTCAAGACCCAATTTCCTTTAAAACACTCTAAAAACACATTAAATCTAACAAAATAGCCTTAAGTACATGCATATTCTCAAGTTTTAAACATTGTAGGTGCTACATTTCTGTAGCACATCAAGACCCTCAACTTAGAACCTTGCATGTCCTCAGGAAACAAAACATAATAGAATAATAAGACGATGCTTAACCAAGAGAAACCTAAGATACCTATCGCAGTCACTCATCAATTTTAGCTCAAAATCCTACCCTCTCCAAGTTTAATACTTAAAAATCCAACTGTGTGTATTAATGAAGCACAACAATGTGACACAAAGGAGTCAATCTATGGCATTACACTAGCAACAAACAACCATGCATATATACAAATTACAACCCAAATAAGTAAGCAGCTAGCAATATAGCCCATGTGCCCTCACAACAAAGAAGTCCCATGTGGAATAATGAATGTAAATGCAGGGACTGTCAAGAGACACTCAAACTCACAAAATAAGTTCCAATCAATGTATGTCAAATACCATAGGCTTGCCCTTATTATCTTTACCTTAGGTTTCAGACAGTCAAGTTAGGATCACTATAGGACTTTTCTCGACTTGTAGTGTAGGCTTGGGGCTGGTCTGATACATATAGATATTTAAAGTGAATAAACCTCCTTGGCACTACACTTATTTTGGGGTCTCACTTATTAACCATTATTCACTTTATTTTTGCCCTTATTCTCAATTTTTATTCTTCATTACACATTCAGGTTAGGTGTGGTCTTTATTCTTTCTTTTTCACATTTTTACAATTTTTCTTTTCTTTTTCTTAGCCTTACTAACTTTTTATCTTATTTTACCCTTCTTCATACCCATTCTACTCTATGCACCCCTATGATAGCCACCCTCAACTTAGGTATTTTTCCTGAGTTGAGGTGCATAATGTCCAAGAAAGACTAGGTCCAAAACAGGTTCATTGTGACACAAATGGGAAGATGAAAGGTGAAAATAAAGAAATAAGCTATAAGGCTTAAACTTAGGGATCAAGGGATACTATTTTGCAATGGGAAGGCCATTTAGGCTAAACGTGGACTAAACTCAAAAAAATCCTATGGTCTTTTCTAACCAACTATCTTTCAACCTAGGCAAGACTAACCAAGCAAGTTTTGAATTCAACACACAAAGGAAACTAGGTAGTGTCTCACACATATAACATAGAGTCAATATTACCAATTACTACCTATCGGATTCATGCAATTGTTAGCAAGTGATTATCGTGTTCCTAATCCTAATGCCATAACAAGATCCGCAATATTCACATATATATACATATCACACAGTTCAAAAATAGACAATTAGAGAGGTACTATCATTTATCTCAAAATCAACAAAAATATGTCAACTGCCCTAGATACTTATTTTTCTCCTAGTTAACCATAAAACATCATGAAACAAAACAAAATATGCCTAAACATACTGGATCTACTAGGAAAAAGACTCCGGGAAAAAGAGGCATGGCACCAAAAACCCTAAGAGTACATCAAGACCCACAAGTAACCCCAACCCCAACTTAAAATCATGCATTGTCCTCAATGCATCATTTCTCTACAAAACAAGAGAGTTAGGAACATACCGGTGGCACCATAGGTGTTGAGATCTAACATCAATCACGAATACAAATACAAACAATAAAATACCATGGCCTCCCAAGCAATGCCTGATGTCACAATATGGCATGATGAGACTTGGTTGGATACTCAAACTTCCCCAACCAGCCCATGGGTACCTCGATTACTCAAACTTCATCAAGGTAGCCCAATAGTTGGCCTCCAATTTTCTCTTTCCACTTTGAACTTATGAACTGCACCCCTAATTATTTTTCTGATTTCTCATTGTGCTCACATGGTGGTGGTATAAAGATAAAGGACCCAAGCAGTAGATATGGCATGTTTTACTTCTTGTCTCTTAAGTGAGGAATGTGGTTTTTTGGTTCTTTCTCAGCAAATTCAAGAATATAGACATATGTTTCCTCCTCTCTGCACTCTTCTTCAGGCTTGGATGGCTCGACCAGGGTATGACTATCCAAACACAATGTGCAAAAATGCTTAGAATGAGGTCTAATATGTATAAACTCTAGATTTGCGGTCTTCTTTGCATCCCCACTTAACTCTAGTATACTCCCTTTAAGCGTGAAACTATCCACAAGAGTTTGAGAAATTTTTGACTCCTCGTATTTTAGCTTCTCAAGTTGGCTTTTCAGAATCATTTCAGTCTCACACCATCCATAACTAAGTTGCTGGGTGTTACACGTAACAACGTATGCATTTAACTCTACTTGTTGGTAGTAAATATCCAAGCCAAACCTGTCAACCTCTTAAATATGATCTTGTCTTCTTTTTTCCAAGAGTGACAACGTGTCAAGCATGCTCTCATTATGTTTCAATAATATATTTGTACACTCCTACAATAATGCACCTTATCAAAAGGATAAGGATCAATAAATAAGGAGACATCACCACTCCACACTTTCTCTGGACAGGTTGTCATCTCAAGAAGCGTAGGTCAACAAAACAAAATAAAATAAAACCCAAGCACTCCAACAACTTCAATCAAGAATGCAAAAATTTGATAATGCCCAAACTACCCCTCCTGAGAAGGTTAAAGTGGTCGCTGTCAAAATATAGAAACCCAACTAGGTTGGGATCGATCCCACAGGGAATAGGCTATAAAACTATCCCAAACTTATTGAAATCACTAGGCATTATAGAAAAATAAAAAGGAGGATTTGTCATAACTAGCTAAAAGTAACGAGGCTTGGTTGCTTTGGGCTGTAAACAATCTAAGACGAACACTAGGCTTGTGTTCCAATTGTCTTCTCAGCTTAATAGACTTATCATGCACTATCAAAATGTTCCAATATCATGCATACAGAATTAAAAAGTTATGTACCATCAAGTCTTTTGGACGAGCTGACAGATTTCAGTATTTATCTTTTTAGTCTCAGGATGTCGCCTTACTAACCCTTATCTTGATCCTAGTTAACTATTACCTTTTGAGTCTCTAGTTATTAGATAACATCTAACCATATTACTTAGATAATACCTAGTAGCGTGGATCAACACTTAAACTTTAAATTACTATTGCGATCTTCTTTTCTAAGTCCTTACTCCTCTTTTGGAATAAGTAGCAATAACCTAGGTAGGATCTTAACGTTGGCCATCGATAAGAAATTAATAAGAACAAAGAAAATCCAATACATGCAAGAATCTTTATCTAGAACTACCTGGAACTTCCTCTACTTCGTTAATCCACCAGGGTTTCAAAACTCTAGCTAAGAGAATTAGTCGCTCATAATTATGAGATCAATCATGGAATCCACAGATAAAATTACAAAATCAATATCACAATAATGAAATAATAAATCTCAATGCCTTAAATTGAATAACAAACCAAGAACAACTAGATATTTGTGAGCTTTTCCCCAAAGGGCCTCCTTCTGAGTTGCCTCAATACCTGAATAATGAATGTGTGAATAATACAAAGCCTAAAGGGTATTTATAGATTACAAGAAACCCTAGAAATAAAATCCTAAAAAATATAGGAAAACTTAATAACCCATACATAATAGGACTTAAAAACATCATAGGAGTGTAATTGGGATACATGAAAACCTTAGGAAACAATTTTGGAACGATCCGAAAAGTTGAGTCGGTGACCAGTTATGCCCTAAAACTGCTCGCTGACCTTAGACAAAGGTAGTATCTGTAGTCAGGAGGGTGGTCATAGGTACATATTGTAGGTACAAGTCCTGCATCCTAGCTCTCGAGATTTTGGCTTCTGTCACTTAATTTAGCCACTTATGGATTGTAAGTGCTACTTTCAGTCCACATGTAGACTAAGTAAGTGCAAAAGTCTCCACCATTAGATAGATAATTGAATTAGACTTCCAATGATACCAATTTTGCCTCAATTCGATATCAGGGTGAAAAATTATGGCCAAATTACTGAAACACTATCAACTCTCGGGGTCTTGAACTCTAGCACTTGCAACCAAGCTTCAAACATTAAAATTTACTCACATGCTTTGGCCACATATAATCCTAAAAGTGTTAAGAATAGCCAATAATGATCAAGTAAGTGGCCAAAAACATCACTTTTCATCTTTTTCTAGAACTTAGCATCCAAAACCTAATTTCTTGCAAAACACTCTAAAAACACATTAAATCTAATAAAATGGCCTTAAGTACATGCATATTCTCATAGTTTTAAGCATCATAGGTGTTGTATTTCTATAGCACATCATTTTTGAAAATTGAAAGATTCTACTGTGGTGGAAAAAACTCTCTCTAAGCTCAAGTTCTAAAACTCTTACTGCTCATAGTGTAGGCGTTCTTATGTCATGTCTTGTAATTGATTTACTCAAAGATTATTAGTTAAGCTTTATTTTTACTTTTGAGTCTCTTAGGTAGTTTTATTTTTGAATCTCTTAGGTAGAGTTACCTAAGTTTGTGTTAGTTAGAGTTAACCAATCTTTAGAGTGAAATTGACAGAGTTGTCAAGAGGTGATTATAATAGAGCTATTACAAATTGGAGGAACTTGGAGTTAAGTTCTAATGGAGTATGTAATCAAGATTTATTTTTATTTTAGTGGAGTTTGAGAGCCTATGAGTGTAGGTCATGATTTTTCCTCCTTTGAGCAAGAATGTTTCCACGTAAAATCGGTGTGTTGATTTATTTACTGCATATTTGTATGTTTACTGCTTTATTGTTATATATTTCACTTCAGGGACATGGTTCCTTAGTGGTGGTGTACCCCCACATTTCAACAATTGCTATTAAAGCAAGGACACTCTAAAAGGTTCACTCCTATAGTGAATTCTTGATCATGGAAACACCACCTAATCTGGGGGAAGGACAATCAACCACTAGGCCACCCTATTTCAATGGGTAATACTATGGTTGATGGAAAACTAGGATGTATGATTTCATCATGGATGAAGATAATGAGTTGTTAGATGTGCTACTTGATGGTCCTCATGTGCTAGTAAAGAAAGTGAAAAAAGGAGACATAACCAGAATGGTTGTTAAAACCAGGAGAGAATATAATTATGAAGATCGTAAAAAGATTGTAAATAACTTCAACAACAAGAAATTATAGGTATGTGAGACTGGAGCAAATGAATACAATCATATCTCAGTTTGTGAAAATCCCAAAGAGATCCAGGATTGCTTGAGAATAGCTCATGAAAGAACAACTGATGCAAAGGAATAGAGGTGGATATATTGACTACTCAGTATGAAGCCTTCTCTATGAAGGATGGTGAAACCATTCAGGAGGAGATGTACACAAGATTTATTTCAATCACAAATGAGTTGCACTGCCTTGGTGAAGTGATTCCCCTACATAAACAAGTAAGAAAAATTCTGGGAGTTCTTCATAAGTCACGAGAAAGAAAAGTTGATGCTATCACTAAGGCTATAAATTTGAAGACAATTATATTGGATGAACTAATTGGGAACTTGAAAAATATGAATTGAAGAAACAACAGGATCAAGAAAAAAAGGAGGTTAAAAGAGAAAAGTCACTCGCCTTAAAATATTCAAAGTTTAAGTCTAGTGATGAAGATGCTGATGTTGCCTACTTAGCTAAGAAGATTGTCAAAGCTATGAAGAAAGTGATCAGTTTCAAAGAAAAAGAAGCAGCAGAAGAAAAGTGGGCACTGTTGAAGTCGGTCATAAATGTGGGAAACCTGGACATTTTATCAAAGATTATCCTCTACACAAAATATATTATCAAGAGTACTTGAAATCAGGAGGTGATAAAGGAAAACTAAAAGAGCAGGTTCCAGAGAGGTCAAGAAGGAAAGCTACTACTAATTATGAAGTGAAGCAAGCCCTAGCTATCTGGGAGATACCTAAAGTAAATCTGATGAATCAAAAAAGACTGAAGATTTTTCTATGTTAGCTATGGAAGATAATGAAATCTCTTACAACTCTTTTTTTCCTCTCATGGCAAAATCAGATAATAAAGAAGAGAATGAGGTAACTTTATGTGATATTAAGTAAAACTTGAATGATTATTCCCCTTAAAAGATAAAGAAACTTGCAAATATCTTACTTGATTATTTGTGCGAGCTTACTGCTGAGAGGGATTTACTTAAAGATAAGGTAGAAAATTTATAACATGAAAAATCAGCATTAACAATTCATTTATTTGAAGAAGGAGAACAGTCCTTAAAATTAAAATTTGGAAATAAGGATTTGATGGATCAACTAAAGAAGATAGTTGAGTCTGATGGGAAAGGAAAAAAGGAAGCTACAAAGCCTTAAATTAATGTTGAAAAAAAATTAAAGAATTCTCAAAAGTTTCTTATGACTTTACTTCTTAAGAATGAAGAATTAGAAAGGACCGTGGTTCGCATAAGAGAAAATCTTAACAAATCCCTAAAATGGACCACATCTTCATAAATTTTTGTAAATCTAACCAGTATGGATCAATAATGGTAGAGGTCTGGGGTATTAGTACAACACTCACTCTCTTAACTTCCAAGTCAAGCATGTCTCTGTTGCTAAAAATAAATTCAACAATTCTCTATGAACTCATTGTGGCAGAGATGGTCATATGATGGAGGAATGTCATGAATGACTTAGAGTTCAAATGAATGCTGCTAGATATGTCAGAAAAATTAGTCTTTCTGGTAGGGATCTAATTCTTTTACAAAGTTTAAGAAGAACAAATAACCTAGTTGGGCTAAGAAAGTTATGATAACTCCTTTGTCTACCATTTGGGAACTCAGACTCAAGTGGGTTCCCAAATCTAACAAATGATCTATGTATGCAAGTGTGATTAAGGGAAGGCAATCAAAGCTAGTTCATGGATAGTGGATGTTCTAAGCATATGACTGGAAGAACTAACTATTTTCTCTAACTCAAGGAACTTTAAGATGGATGTCTCTTTTGGAAATGAAAAAAAGGCTATATCCATGCTGGTTGAAAGATAGGAAAATTCTTAAATCATACTATTGAGGATGTTTATTATATGAATAGTTTAAAGTACAGTCTTCTAAGTGTGTCCTAAATTTGTGACAAAGCAAACGAAATGAAGTTATTAACTAATATGTGCACTGTGTCCAACTTGAAGTATGGAAAAGTTATACTTAAAGCTAAAATATGAAAGAACATGTATGTTGATGACTTAGCCTCAGTGGCTAACTTTGAATTGACCTGCTTAGTGCTCAAAGTGAAAGTTTTTATTTGTGACACAGAAGGTTGGGACATGTAATTTCCTCTCTACTTAATAAACTGGACATGTAAGTTCCTCTCTACTTAATAAACTAACCTGAAAAGACCTGGTCCATGGTGTTCCAATGCTATAACTTTAAGTAGCATGTAAGTTATACTTAAAGCTAAAATATGAAAGAACATGTATGTTGATTTCTCTGTCAAAGCAAAAGAAACTAGATCTTTATTTAAGTAGAAGAAGCAGGTAAGCACCACAAGATACCTTGAATTATTGCACATGGATCTTTGTGAACCTATCAAAGTCCAAGGTAGAGGTAGGAAAATATATGTGTTCTTTATTATTTATGACTATTCTAGATTCACTTAGACCATGTTCCTAAGAGCTAAGGATGAAACTTATGAAGTACTGGTGGTATTTTCCAAGCAAATTCAGGTAAAACGAACAACAAGATTGCAGTATTTAGATTTGATCATGACACTAAATTTGAGAATTTCAAAGTTAAAGAATTTTGTGTTGAAAATGACATTAGTCACAACTTCTCTGCTCCAAAAACTCTTCAGCAAAATGGAGTGGTTGAAAGAAAGAATAGGACACTCATAGAAATTGAAAGGACCATGTTGATTGATAGTGGTCTTCAAAAAAAAATTGGGCTAAATTTGTCAATACTACTTGTTATGTGACAGTAGATGCCTGATAAAATCTATCTTAAACAAAACCTTATATGAATTTATTTTCAGAAAAAACTAAACATGATTATTTCAGACACTTTGGTTGCAAATGTTTTGTTCTAAACAATGGAAAGAATGAGCTTGGGAAGTTCGACTCCAAAATTGATGAAGCTGTATTTGTAGGATACTCCTCAATAAGTAAAGCAGGCAGAGTCTTCAACAAAAGGACCCTGTGTATGGAAGAAAGTGTACATGTAGTCTTTAATGAATCAGAAAAGCCTAAAAGTCCAGGTGAAGGTGAAAATTCTGATATGGAAGAACTCATTCTTATTCAAAGAGATGGTATTGCTAAAATTGAGGTTCAAAAACAAGATAATACAGATGCTGATAAAGAATGAGATAGTGGATCAGGTCCTCAGTTGGTGAATCAAAATCTGGAAGAGGGACATCAAGAAGAACCTGTTCAAAATTCTTAAGGACCTGGTCCCAACATACCTCAATCCAAAAGATCAAATTAGAATCATAATTCTCACCCTATTAAAAATATGACCCCTCCATTAGAGTTTGGAATGCAAACAAGAGCTCAAGCCAAAAAATTTATGGCATTCTCAGCCTTTCAATCTCAAGTTGAGCCTAAAAATGTAAGGAAATCTCTAAAAGATGATGATTGAATTAATGTCATGCTGGAAGAACTTTAGCAATTTAAAAAGAGTAAAGTTTGGAACATGGTCCCCAAGTCTGTTTACAGATTATCATTGGGACAAAGTGGGTGTACAGAAACAAGCAAGATTAACATGAAACTATCAATAGAAATAAAGCAAGGTTTTTTGCACAAGGATACAATCAGGACGAATGAATTGATTATTATGAGACCTTTACTCATGTTGCAAGGATGGAAACAAGTAGGATTCTTAATGCTTTTATTCATTTATGGGGTTCAAACTCTTCCAAATGAATGCCAGGAGTGTCTTTTTAAATGGCAATTTGAGAAAAGAAGTTTATGTCGAACAACCTCTAGGCTTTGAGGGTGCGGATCTCCCACATCATGTGTTTAATAAGGATAAAACTCTCTATAGTTTGAAGCAGGCACCTAGAGATTGGTACGAGTGACTATTAAAATTCCTTATGGAAAATGGCTTTAAAAGAGGAAATATTGACAATATTCTTTTCTTGAAGTCTAGAGGAAACAACTTGCTAATTGTGCAGATCTACGTTGATGACATAATCTTTGGAGAAACCTGTGAATTCTTATGAAAGAAATTTGTTGAATTAATAGGAAATTAATTTGAAATAAGCATGATGGGTGAATTGAGCTTCTTTCTAGGGCTGCTGATTAAACAAACTTCCCAAGGTACAATGATTTGTCAAAAAAATACATCAAGAAGAAATACAATATAAGGGATGCCAAGTCAAGTGATACTCCCATTGGAACCAATTCAAAGATGGATAATGATGAACCTAGTCCCTCAGTTAATGAGACCGTGTATAGAAGGATTATTGAATCCTTATTATACCTTACTATAAGAAGATTAGATTCTAGATTTCAGGCATGTCCAAAAAAGTCTTATCTGAAAGCAGCCAAGAGAATTCTCAGGTATCTAAAAGGGACAGGGGACCTGGTCCTGTTCTATCCATCTGGATACCTTTTTAATCTAATAGGTTATACTGATGCTGATTATGCTGGGTACTTGGTGGACAGAAAAAGTACCTCAAAATGGCTCATTTCCTTGGTTCTTCTCTAATTTCTGGGGGATCTAAGAAGAAAAATTCAATTGTAGCTTCTTGTTGTGCTCAATTGCTATCAATAAAGCAGAAATTGAAGGACTTTGGGATTGTATCTAACACTATTTCATTGATGTGTGACAATACAAGTGCCTAAACATGGCTAAAATTCTAGTGTATCATAAAAGGACAAAGCATAATGATGTGAGGCATCACTGCTTGAGAGACAATGTTGAAAAAGGGGATATTTGCATGAAATTTTGTAAGATTGAAAATCAAGTAGTTGATATCTTCACAAAGGCTCTTCACAAGGAATAATTTATGAAGAATAGGTTAAGGCTTGGTTTGATAAAGATGAATTAACCTACTTAGTGCTTCAATTTTCTCAAATATTTGATTATGATCAGGAGACATGTATCCTTGATGCAATTTGTACTTTTTGGTCTAACTCAATACCATACTTTTACAGGTATACACGTATAGTGAGTCACTTTGAAGGAGAACAGATGAGACAGACACAATATAAAAGGCTCACTCAAGCAAGAAAGGTACTTGGTCCCATCCCACAGATTAGTATCATTCATGTGCATTTTAAAAATTGCATAAATATCTGTCTGAAAAAACACATCTTTTTACTTGTCTGAGAGTTGTCAAATCCCCTGAAAAATAAAGAGTTGTACCTCTTGGGAATCGACACGTCCTATGCCCTTTAATCTCAATTGTTGCAACCTTTTCTTCCTTTAAATAAAAAACCAAATCCCTACTTCTACTTACTTTTTAAAATTAGCTTTAACCCCCCCCCCCCCCTCTTTCTCTCAAAAGTAAATCTTTTCAAAATTCTCTTTCCTTGTCTGAAAATAGCCTTCCAAAGTTCTTAATGGCTGTCAAAACCTTGTTTTCAAGCCCCACAAAATAATCCAAAATTATTCAATCTCTTTCACCCCAATCTGAAAACCCTCCCATTGTTTTCCCTCCCTACCAGTTTCTATGACTGACAAAAAGAGTCTTCCTCAATTCCCTCACAAGACTCTAAACCCATTTGTTCTCCTTTACCCTCCCCTACAAACCCATTGGTTTACTCGTCTTCATCACCAGTTTCTATGGGTGAGTCCATTATGGAAGAACCCCTAAAATGGTAAAACCTATCTCTGAAACGACTATAATTTTTTACCAAAGCAAAGCTTTTGGGTCACTCATGAAAGTTGAGTTTCCTTAACCTACTATTCCTTTAGAAAACCTCGAAATGGCTGACTATATATCCAATTAAAGCCCTTTGAGTCTTGTTGTCAAGTCAACTGATTGTTTACCAATCCATCTATGGAGTAAACTGTTAAAGGTGTTTTAGTGAGACAGTATCAAGGGTGTGCGATGGCTGCACAAGGCAATGTTCATGCCACACGATTGGGGGGAGGGGCACGACTGGAGCCATGCGCCTTGACCCACAGCACGACCCTCCCTTTCCAGACATAAAAATACATTTTTCCCTCATTAAATCAAGGGAAAAGTGGTCCTTTCACCCCCTATAACTTCTCCAATCCATTTTGTAACCCTAAATTCATTCTAAACTAGTAAAAATCTCTCAAATTCCTCATTCTATTCCTCCCAAGAATATTAAGAAAGATTTTTCAATTCCAAAGCTCATAGTTTTCAAACTCAAGGTTCTTATTAAATTATCAAAAGGTATGTAAAACTATCCGAACACTCATGAGCGTAAGTATGATGTTTTGAATAAACCCTATATTATATACGTATAAGTTAAGGTTCTGAAATTGATTGAGAACGAATTATGATACCCCTTTTTATGATGAAATTAGGTATTAACTTTGAGGTTTTCTATAAACTTTAAATTGTATTTATATGTATGTGTTACGGATTTTGAAGTGGATTTGAGAGCATGAACTGTAAATCTCCTTTTTTGATCATGAGATTTATTTATTAACTAGTGTTAGGGGCTAATTAATGAATGATGATAAGCTTGAATTTTAAATGCATCTTTATCAATTATTAATTTTCATTCTACATGTTTTCAAAAGGGTGTTTCTTATTTCAAAATGCACTCATTTTCTCGCGGAGATTATATGTGATTATAAAAGAGATGACCACCTTAAGAGTTAGGTTTTGAAAGAAAAATGTTTTACTTAAGCTTGTATAATTGTTTTGAAAGATAACTCTCAAGCTATATTTAAATCATCTTGATGGTCAAATAACATGGTTTTAAATAAAAGGGCTAAGGGCATGACCTGACATGATATGATATGACTTATAGGACTTGCAAGTCTTGGTATGCCGATACCAAATCAGATGAATGTCATTTTAGACTACAGACCATGTTTTATGAAAAATACAAATTTTAAGTGGCTAAAATATGCGCTTGAGAGAGTTAGGTGGCTAACCGAGAAGGCATTAGTTCAGATAACTCATAGCCCAAAATTGTGTTTTATCGATGCGAGAGTGATACTGTCCTGAAATACGGATGATCATTGTATACTTGCTTTATACTTTACCAGACCAGACACTCCAATTCCAGCGGCAAACTCAGATTGGGGGCTTGACCGACGAGTCGATGTCGGACCCTATATAGCCAGTAGGATTTTTTAGACCATGTTGAGTATGCCAACTAGCTCAGAACTAAAGCAAATAGTGAGTCTATATTTTATGAGATTGATTGAAGTTTTTTCAATTACGCCCATGTTCTTTGATCTCTATTATCTTAAATTATTTTCACAATGCTCTTGATTATTTTATATGAAATATATGTTGTTTTTGAATTATTTTGTATACCAATACATTTCAAGTATTGACCGTCCTTGGACGTCTACATTATCTCATTATGTAGGTTCTGAGGTTTAGTCCCGTGGTTCATAACAATAGTAGAACCTTCATAAATATCAAAATTGGTGAGCCATCCATCTTTTGGAAGGCATTTTATTCATATGTTTATTTCTTTCCATTTATGGTCTGGTCGGGCCTTGTCCAGGCTTTGACAATTATTCTGCAGTATAGGCTTCATAACTAGATTTGGTTATTGTTTTGTTACGACTTTATTGACAAAGTTTGCTTAAAAGATTTCTTAAACTTTATTATATATTCCACATTTTGTATGAATTATGCTTATGATAGTATGCTAAGGAACTCTCGAGCCTTCGTGGTTCGAAATGCCCGTCATGGCCAGGGCCTCAGCTCAGGCCATGACAGATAATCTCATTAAAGGCAAATAGGAAGTTTAATTTAAAATATTACTAAATATAAAATGATATCACTCTTCCTGGCACAGAAGGTGAGAGTTGGAGTAACCGGTAAAGTTATTGTCATGTGATCGAGAGGTTTTGAGTTGAAGATATGTAAATAGTATCTTCCAGAAATGTAAGGTAATATTGCGTACAATAAAACCTGGATTGTCCATTAGTGCACCGCACTATCCTTTCTTTAACCAAAAAAAGGCATTCTTCCCAGAGGCGGATCCAAGATTTCAAACTTGTGGGTCCCAACAAAATAAATAAGGTTGAAAAAAATTAAACAAAAAACAAGAAACCTCCACAAAGGTTCGAACTCATGACCAAAATAAACATGGCATGCATCTCAAGTATGCCCCTCTTACCACTAAGCCATCCCATTATTTTGTTACATGGTTCTACCTGTTAATATTTAAACTCATTGAGAATTTTTCTAATATAATTATAAGCCTTACGGAAGCAGTTGGGGGTTCGCGGGAACCCCCACCGGATACGTAGATCCGCCCCTGATTCTTCCTAGCACTAACTAAAAAAGAAAACTGGCACATAAATTGGAGATACATAAAGAAATCTCTAGTTTTAATTAGTTATAGCCTCCATAAATTCTTGATCATTCTCCAATGCTTGCAAAGTCTCAGGCAAAATACAAACTTCAATATCTACACTTCCTCCTTCTACACCAGGAAATAATGTAATTTTCCCATCACTTTTATTTGCCATTCCGCTCCTCACTGCAACTGGTTTTCCCCAACCAAAATCAGTACCATAAATATTAAACCTTGGAGAATGACTTATTCCCAATCTAGTATATTCTTCATTCTGAAGACTGAGTTTTTAGTGATTAAAATTGGATTTTCAGCCCAATCTTGGTACATTTTCACCACTTCTTCAGAGTTTTGAGCAACAACCATCTTGTTTATTTGCATTGCAGCCCATCCTAGTCCATATTTTAGTAGTTCCCCTGCTCTTTTCTTTACTTTCTTGTAGTGAAATGCATTTCCAAAATACCCTTCTGGAAGAGGAGGATTTAGCCTTGTTCTTGCACCTGTTGAAAAGATAATTAAGTATTCCTCTTGTCTCAATTTATATAATACTATTTTCTTTTTAATATGTCTCAAATAATTGAGGTTTGATTCTTTTCTGAAACCCACACATGGCGAAAGTTTTAGTGCATTGAGTTGTCCTATTTTTATATCTTAAACAATGACACACATTCATATTTAGAAATAATTTAGCTTCAAACATTGAATTTAACCTTAATGAGATTATTTATAGACTCACAAATTCCTTAATTTTGTTTTCAATCATAAATTTTACAAGTCTTTTTTTTTTCTTAAATATCGTATCTAGTCAAATCTCATCACATGAAATAAAATGAGAAAGCATGCATGTGCTTAGCAAAAGAAAGAGAACCAGATTCACGTGCATAACAAGCAGCATGCATGTGCTTAGCAAAAGAAAGAGAACCAGATTCACGTACATAATAAGCATACACGTGATGGAATGTATGAAGATATAATTAACTAAAAAGAAGAAAAAATATTTCAAACATATTAAATTTTTAAATGTGGTGAAAGATAATTCAATATCGTATTAAAATAGAACAATAATGGTTATGATGAATTTTACTTCCACATTAAAGAATATAAATTGAACTTGTGCTCGAAGCCTCGAACAAAGAAAGTCACACCTACACATGAGAAACACACATGTTAAATATATAAGGGATCAAAAAGGTCTAAATATGCCACCGAACTTTGAAAAATGGCTAAGTATGTTATCCATTACTAATTGGGGTAAAATATGAGCCTACCATTACAAATTGGTTCCAAATCCAAATATTTCCGTATTCACTAATTGCGAAAGCTTTCCAATATGTAGCCCTTTTTACAAGAGAGACTCAAATTTGCCCGAGAACTGATAATTATATCCATTGCCACTACAATATCATTGTCACCGTTGCAACCACTATCAGTCACTATCATCACTGTGGCCCCTCACTACTAGCAATCACTCCACTATCAAAACTAGCATTGTCACTAACTACCACAACAAATCATCCATCACCATACATTTTTTAGCCATCACTATCAACATCACCAACTACTAACATCTACCAACTTCACCAGCACCATCACTACCAACCGCCACCATCACGCTAGTTACACATACTAACCACCTCCATCATTATCCTATCACCATTACTAGCAACTAACCCATTATTACTTTCACTATCACTATAAACCATCTCGACCATCAGTCCGTTGTAAATATAAATGTTTTATTTTTCAATCGAATAATGATTTATTAAAAAATAAAAATCTTAATCTCCTATATTTAAATCTAGAAACAATAGCTTAATTATTTAAATGTGCATTCTATTTCCAACGCATTAATCTTAATAAAAATAAATGAGATTAATTAATTAAGAGTATACTTACCAATGATAATGTTGATGAAAAATTCTTTGTCATCATCAAGCTTCCGACAACGGGTAACAGAGCGCCATAGTTGAGCCACGAATGATTGCAGAGAAGAAATTGATTTAACATTCAAATTTTTCAAACAATTTCTATCATCCAGCTTTAGGGGAAGGTGAATAGGTATTTTCATTTCCTCCAGAAAATTACGTTCGAAAACAAGAATTTTGGAAATAATTTTACATCCACGAGAGATTTCGGACCAAGAATTGAAGAAATGCCAAAAACAAGTGCCATAACCTAAGTTATGACTCATAGTGCATCCAATTAAAAAAACATCAACCAACTCTGTTATTTGAACCCCAAATAAAGGCTTAGCAACACATTGATATTTCGAATATTCTTTAGTGGGAAAAGTGGTGAACAATAAGTGGCACCTGTGTATAATCAAAAATAGCAGATACAGTTAATTTTGGAGCACAGGCGTGGGTGAATTCTGCACCAGTGTTATTACAATTGATGAATGAAGAAACCGTGTCATCATCCATATTTTCGGTGGTCAAATGGCCGACTAAAGGAGGAAAAAAGTTTAACGTGCGAGAAAGAGATTCTTTTAAGTGGTCAATGAGTGATGATGATTTGAGAATATTATTATTTTCTTGTTTTGGTTTGTGGAAAAGGAAACCTTTTTGCATAGTGTCAAGAAGAAGGAATTGTAAATCCCATGGTGTCATTTCAATTTTAGAAATGTTTTTTGGGGTTGAAATTGATTCATTTAATGTTGCTCCAACTAAACAAGTGGAAATGATTTGAACTTCTTCGATCTCAAAGGAAAAGGATTTGAGGAATGAGGAGGAAGGGGTTTTGGCTTGGGATGGATTAGAAGAGATTTGGTGATTGGTTTACCTTATCTATACACAAATGATTAGGAGTCGACGTTCAGTTATTGCCAACATTTGATTTTTGTAATTTTTATAATCGATAATTAAAAATAGATATCAAATATCAACTTCTTTCATCTCTGAGAAAAGACTACAAGGAAGAAGTAGAAGACATTTATCAGGTGAAGTGGTAGACACTTCGTGATTGCTTATATACACCGATATGTTAGAAACTTTAACCTCGAAATTTCTTAAATTTTTTAGTAATTAATAAACATTCGAATACATGATAAAATGATACTTCTTCCGTCTCAAAAAGAATGACCTACTTTCTTTTTTAGTCTGTTTAAAAACCCTTTTTTCTTTTGCAATATTTTAATTTCAACTTTCCACGTGACATGTTTAGGACCACAAGATTAAAGGACATTTTAGTACATTTAATGTAGAGACATGATTTTTTATCCTCCCTAAATTTTAATTTGTCAATTGATATTAAATATTTATATTTGTATTTAATCATATATTTTGATCTTTATTTTTATTTTATTCTAATTTTCAAAATAATATAAAAATTAAATATATATATATATATATATATATATTTATAAATTTTAATAAATAAATTAATAGTTTTAATATTATTTTATTATATTTGTTTTTATCCATTTATAAATTCTTATTTTGTTTTGTTAAATATAAAATTAATTAATTATTATATTTATTATTATTCTTTGTTTATTTATTATTATTATTATCTCTATCTATTATTATTATTATTATTTTATTTTATTAAAAAAATATAAAAAAATAATAATAAATAAATTTTAAAATTTAAATTCAAATCCCAAACCTTGTCTGCAAATAACCGTTCACCCTATCTGCTTCCCCCCAAAAAAATCCTTTATTTAAGGATTTTTTTTCACCCAGTCAATTCTGTCCCGACGTATTTACACTATCAGAAACCAGAAAAACAATAGCAGAACATCAGAAAGAAGGAAAAATCAAAAAGAAAAGAGAGAAAAGTGTGAAGTTGAAGTCAAGTTTGTGTTCAAGTTTTTGGTTAAAACGTGCCTGTTGCAATTTTCGTTCAATTCATCCATACAGGTTTCTTTCCATTCTTATACTATTATTTCATAAATTACCGTTCAATGGCTTCATGTATCATCCAACATGCAAGAGTTTGATTATCGGTATTAATGTGATTATAAATTATACTGTAAATCTGATTATCAAAATATTTGAAACGATATATGACATACTTAGACATGTTTGTACTGATACATACACATCATAAATATAAGCATATACTTACCATGAAGTACACCGTCATACACAGTTACTTTTAATATACATAATTTCTCGTGCATTCATAATTTTGTAGATATTTTATTCCATTTGCATAGTGCATATTTTTGCATAATGTAAAAATTAAAAAATAAAGTAAAAAATGAATAAATAGAATCAGAATTAAAAATTATGTTTAAAAATAAAATGTAGAGGTCAAGAAATAAAAATGGAAGAAATGAATAGAATAAGAATATTTAGTATTTTTACAATGATGTTTTCGACGAAATCAGCCTTTTCATCAGATCTGGTTGCCGCTGGTGAATCAACCATGGCCGGCGAAGCCTAACGCTGCCACTGTCGCTGCCGCTGTCGCACCCCGCTCCCTTTTTCCGGTGTTAAACCCGGGAAGATTTACTCTAGATCTGTTCGTCGACGCCGTCTTCCTTCCTTCCCTTTTCCGTCGCTATCCCTCACACCGCTGCCACCCCCTTCCCCTTTCAAAACTCATCAGAATTTACTAACATCAGTAATGGTGAATAGCAGTAAAAGAGAGAGAGAAGAGGAAAAGAAATCTGAATATTTTTTGTGCATACGTTTGAGAAGTTATGTTTGTATGGTTTATTTCATAAATTGACAATCAAGATTAGTATAGTAGCTATCACTTTATATCTTTCATTAATATTATATTATTTTATTTGTGGTCAATAGTAAGACTTATTATTTTATTATTAAAAGAATTCTTTTTAATTGAAAATTGCAATATATCATTATTAAGGTCAGGTAGAATTTTTAGTAGGTACATCTTTAGCATTAAATAATTAGGTAAATTTTTAGGTCCGTTTAAAATTTTCTTCTCAATTAAAATTGCGGCATACGCATCTTTTCAAGACATTTTAAAATTCAAGAATGCAATAACGCACCTTAGCAAATTTTTTTTTTTCTAAAATTAATTTTCATCGATTTATTTAATACAAAAGTTTTAAATAAGTTTTAGTATAATAAAAATGAGCGAACTTAGGCCCAAACATAATTTATCAAAATAATTTAAGTCAAGATAAGTCAATAAAGCGATTGTGCTTGAACCACGGGACTCGAGGGGTGCCTCACACCTTCCCCTCGGTCAACAGAATTCCTTACCCGGTCTTCTGTTTTCGCAGACCATGATAAAGAGTCATTTCCTTTTGACTAGGGATTAAAAAAGGTGACTTGAAACACCATAACTCAATTCCAAGTGGCGACTCTGATAAATATAATCCCTACTCAATATTGTCACTTTAATTGGAAAAAAACTTCAACTCGACCCCTCGAGCTAAAAAGGGGTGTGACATCTCTGGCGACTCTACTAGGGATTAACTAGAATTCGAGCTTTTGATATTGACTTATACTTGTTTTAATTATTGTTGATATTGTGTTTGTTGGCCTTATGTGTTATTTGTCGCTTATTTACCGCTTTGATATTATCTGAACTATAATATATATTGTCTTCTCCCACGTACCCTCTCTGAGTTTCTGAAATAGGATAGAGGGAATGCAGCATATGCATCCCACCTTCTTTTTTAGATAGCCGGAGTGTCAAGGCACCTGGTGAAGGATATAGTCACACATGTTAGGTGGGGTTCGGATCGACAACGAAGGCGGTGTTGCCCTGCTACCGACCAAGTTGTCCCTCCCCGGCTCGAGTGTCCGCTCGGGTAAGCCAATCTAGACACCAATCCCTATTAGGTTTTAACTTAGAAAAACTGAAAACTCAGAATCTGATTATCCCTATTAAGTGCCGCTTTATTTGCATCATATGCATTTGACTTAGCGGGACTCGGCACAGGGGCCGGGTCTGTCTAGGACTGGTAACCTAATTTATAAAGACCAACATGTGCATCCTACATGCTCTTTGACATTTGGTTGGAAAGCTATTTATTTGTTGACCGGCTTTAGGCAATTTTGAAATGCGAGAGATTAATTTATCCTCAAATTTAGTTAAATCATTTTTTAAAGAAAAAAAAAATAAATAAGGAATTTTTTTAAATATACAGCAACATAGTTTTTACAATCTTTATGAACTACGAGGGTCTGATTCTCACATTTTAGTGGGATACGTAGGAAGTCCTTTCCAGGATACGACCTTATCTTTTGAAAAATTATTCATAGATTTATTGGGGAATATTTTTAAAATATGATTACTTTCATTATTATTTTTCTAATTCTCAAGTCCAAATTTTATATATATTTTAACAGCCCTGAATCTTTAGGGATCATGAGGCTAAGGTTTTACAAAATAATAATAATAATAATAATAATAATAATAATAATAATAATAATAAAATAAAAATATATTTCAGTAGCCCGGAATCTTTAGGGATCATGAGGCTAAGTTTTTACAAAAAAATATACATATATCAATTTTAACAGTCCTGGGTTATGAAACTGAAATTTTTATACAACTTCATACATAAAACGGTCATTCTATTTTTCTTTATTTCTGAGTCCTTTTATTTTATTTTTGTACTTAGGGAATATTGTCTTCAAACATATAGATAAAATTGTCTAGAAGTCTGTTATAACAAAGTTTTTGATAGAGTCAATTTAATTAAGTGTTTTTCTTAAAAAATATTATCAATCTTGATTCTCTTACTTTGGTTTTTGATAAAATTGTTCTTTGCAACTAAGTCCAAATAATGGTCGCACTAGGTTTTACAAGTTAAGTTATACATTCTTTTCAAAATTAATAAATTAAGTTTTGTCTAAGTCTAGATATTTATTAATCTTATGTCCCTATCAATAGGTATAAAATGTCTCCCCTTTTCGTGGAAAGCGTCCAAAGAGAAAGAGAGATAGGAGTATACCACTTCAGGTTGTGGATTGTACCCTTCAGCTTTGGTTGTGGTGGAATGAAATGGATACATTCGATTATGACGAGATACATAAGTATTTGGTTTTTTTGACGAGTATCATGAGAATCAACCCTAATAGGGAAGTGATTGTTGCATTACTGAATTTCTGGGACCCGAAGAATAATGTATTCCGCTTTTCAGATTTTGAGTTGACACCTACTTTAGAAGAGATAGCGGGCTATGTTGGATATGGGATATGCATCAGAAAAAAACTTATATCCCCAAGACTTATTTCGATAAAAAGATTTTGCAAGCTCATCAACATATGGAACAAAAAAGAAGAATCAATGTAAAAAGGTTGGGTTTCCTTGCAGTTTTTGTATGACAGATACGGAAGGCAAGAGGGGTTTGAAAAGTATGGTAAACAACTTTGTAATAAGGGAAGTTTTGAGGCTTGGAAAATTTACAGACGATTTGCATTCATGGTAGCCTTTTTAGGCACCATGGTCTTCCCAAGAAGAGAATAAAAATTAATATTTGTTTAGCGGGAGTGGTACAGATACTGATTAAGAAAGATTACACTATGGTACCAATGATCCTAGCTGATATTTACCGTGCTCTGACTGTTTGTCAGAAGGGAAAAAGTTTTTTTGAGGGATGTAATATCTTGTTACAGATGTGGATTATGGAGCATCTTTATCAACGTCCTACATTGACAAGGTTCGATCCCGAGTGATTTAATCACATCAACGATTACAAGGAAAGGATGGAGAAATATAAATGTCCAAAAGAAATTAAAGATTGGGTTAAACTTTTTCGTTCTTTGACAGCAGATAAAATCACTTGGAATCTATATTGGTTCCCTTGGAGGAAACTCATACATAGTTCTATCATTCGTCCGTTCTTGTTATTAATGGGTATTAGAGGTGTTCAACCGTATGTTCCATTGAGGGTTCTACGTCAGCTAGGCAGGCGTCAAATAATTCCCATAACGGAAAACATGACTGAGTTTGTATTTAAGGTCAGACCAGAGATTCCACTTCCAGAAGATTTGGCCCAGCAGATTTGGGAGGGTTGCCGTATCATGGGGATTGAAACAATGGTCATAGAGTGCGATAAAGGAGAAGTGCACCCATATTACCATGAATGGTTTAAAGAACAGTCGAGTCCGCCAGTCAGACCAGAAAGATCGGTTAAGGGACCTATAGATCAAGAAGCTGCAGTCAGGATAGGCATTGAAAGAGCCATGCGAGAACATCATGAAGACAACTAAGTTTTGAGAGCAGAATTAGAGCATGCCAGGGCAAAAATAGATGAACAACAAAGGGAATTTGCTGAAGAGAAAGCTAAGTCAGCAGATATTGAAGTTGCACTTCGGGGATAAATCAAGCTTGCTACCACTAGGGGGTCACACATTGCAGAACTTGCCGCATCTCGCCGACAACAATTGCAAGAAGTTGAGAAGAACATGCAAGAAGAATTTGATCGAGAGAGATCTCAATGGATCCGTGAAAAAGGAATATTACGCGAACAGTTAGAGGTTGCTTCTGCTCGTGAACAACGTGCAAGAGAGATGATTGATTTCCAAGATCGACAGGCCCAGGAATGGGATCAGGCCTTCAGTTCCCTTCGAGGAAAGGTCCGCCGTGTAGCACAGGATACTGCCAGAATGGGTTTAGATTATCAGTAGTTGGATTGCGAGGACTTTTTGGCACAAGTACCAGCTTTCGCACAGCGTCTCACTACTTCACTGAAGGACATATATTTGAGCTTGGGAGGACATATTAAGCCGAAGTCTCCTTGAGTAGATAGTTGTTTTCTTTGTCGTAGTTTTTCTTTTACCGTTTTAAAACTTCTTATTTAGATGTTATGTCTTTTGGTTTTCAGATGTTAGTTAGTAGGTTTTATTTTAGGAGTTGGGTCAGTTATTTTGTCATATTTATATTATAGAATGTAATAAAGTTGACTGTTTATTTCTATATATATTACATATGTTTTACCCCACTTACTTTATTTATTTTTTTCAAAAAAAATGCCTAAAATGCCGGAATGAAACACAAAGCCTTCCATGATAGGTTGGAAAATGAATATAGAAGCATGACATGTAACGGGGCATTATAATGTTTTAAATATATAACACTCGCCCGTTTGCTACTTGGTCACAGAAAGATAAAGTTATTGGTGGTTGGTTTGTGGTTTAAACTGGCATCACATCTGTATAACACCAGATACAAGGGTAAAAGAAGAATGACCCACAGAAAAGGTATAGGGTTTGATAGTGAAGAAGAGCAGAATCAGTTGATTTCAAAGGAAGTAGCATCAATGGAAGAAGTAAAGTCATTAAAACAACAGATAGCAGAGATGTATCAATCTTGGTTGAATGGACAAGCCCCGCCTTCTTCAATCCCTGGATTTTCAACTTCAAATGATCCAAATTCTAACCCAGCTCAAACTAGTGATCCATTTTACCCACTAGGATTTGGCCGATTTGCTAATATGCCTGGAGTTGCTGGTACTTCTACCACGCGCCCACCAAATCCATCTATCGCAAATAACCCACTTTTTACTTCTATAGCGCCAGCTACTACGGGTACTCAACTGACAATACCAAAGAATATGGGAAAAACAAATCATGATATGTTATATCCTCCTGAAATGACTTTCAAATCATAAAATCCACCTTATCATGTTCATCAACACGATACACCTATCGTGATTGAGAAGATTGACAAGAATGAGGAACAGAAGGAGATGGCATGAAAAGTTAGAAGTCTAGAGCAGAGTATCAGAAATATGCAAGGATTAGGTGGACTAAAAAGTGTTTCATACAAGGATTTATGTATGTTTCCTGATGTCCATTTGCCGATAGGGTTCAAAATGCCAAAATTTGAAAAATATGAAGGACACGGCGATCCTGTTGCTCGTTTGAAAAAGTTTTGCAATCAATTAAAGGGAGCAGGAGGAAAAGAAGAATTATTCATGGCTTACTTTGGAGAAAGACTTACAGGGATAGCTTCTGAATGGTTCATCGATCAAGACATTTCCCGTTGGCACATATGGGATGACATGGCTCGAGATTTCATTCAACAATTTCAATATAACATTGAGATAATGCCAGATCGCACTACGCTTGCCAACATATGAAAAAAGATGACCGAAAGTTTTCGAGAGTATCCTGTCAGATGGAGAGAGCTGGCTTCAATATTCAGACCACCAATAAAAGAATCTGAAATGATTGATATTTTTCTGCAAGCAAAGAACCTGATTATTTCTATCATTTGCTCTCAACTATCGAAAGCACATTTGCCGAAGTTATCAAAGTTGGAGAGATGGTAGAAAATGGAATCAAATCAGGAAAGATCATCATCCAGGCCGCTTTGAAAGAAACAACACAGGCAATTCAAAGTGGTGCAGGAAGTTTTGGGGGAAAGAAAAGAAAAGAGGATTTAGCAACTATCATGGCAGGTCCACGACAAAATTGGAGAGGTACGTGTCAAACATACACACAAAATCCATTATATTTCATTCCATCCCCCCAATATCCTATTTGTAATACACAACCATATGCTCAGGCTCCTTCTTACCCACAGTGGCGTGCACCAGTAATCCAAAATCATCCAATGGCCCCGCAAGTTCAAAGAGGCCCTCCGAGGTCTAATTTTTGGCCTAGAATAGAATTCAAAAGGGATAACATGGTAAAAGATAATTTCACTCCTATTGAAATATGTTACACCAGTTTATTTCATAGGCTGAGAAAAATGAATGTTCTAAACTCAATTGAGCGAAGGATCCCGAATCCTCCTCCGAAGAACTTGGCCTATTCTAGAAGATGTGAATACTATTCTAATGCCCCAAGGCATGACACACAGAAATGTTGGTATCTGAAAAGAGTCATACAAGAGTTGATTAATACCCAACAGATTATGGTAGAAAGTCCAGGCGCTCTAAATATCAATCAAAATCCACTGCCATATCATAATGAAACAAATATACTCGAAGTGATACTCAGTGGTAAAGATGTTATGATTTCCTTTAAACCAATCATTAAAATTAAAACTGATTTAAAAAAATCAGCAAATGCTGTGGATTTGATGAAAGAAAAGCCTGAAGAAGCAGAGGTGGTGATAGCAAAACCTGAATCATCCAATGATCCCTTGGTGATGGGGAAAGAGATTTCAGAAAATATTGGGTCAAGTCAAATAAAGCCAAAACTCATTATTCCCGGAAGATCCAATAAGCCTTTTTTAATCATAAAAGGAGCTCCCGTAGCTCCTATTATTATTAAACCAGTGTCACAGCTGCCTGTGGTTGATACCAAGACAGTCTCTTGGAATTATGATCACGTTATGGTGATGCACAAGGGGAAAAAGTGACTGAAGATATAGTGAAGTAGGGGGGATTAACTTGATCTGGAAGATGTTATGCTTCAGTAAAGTTAAGAAAGAATAAATAAGGCGGTGAAGAACGAATGACGTTTAAGAAACATGTTACTGATGAAGAAGCTGAAGAATTTTTAAAGAAAATGAAATTTCCAGAATATTCTGTTGTAGAACAATTGAAGAAGACACCAGCACAGATTTCTTTGTTGTCTTTATTGATACATTCAGAGGAACACCGCAAGGCTATAATGAAGATTCTTAATGAAATATGTGTTACCAGTGAGATTAAAGTCAATCAACTGGAAAAAGTTGTTCAAAGAATCCTTGAAGCAAATAAGATTACTTTGTTAGACGATGAATTGCCTGTGGAAGGTACTGGACATAATAAGGGTCTCTACATTACTGTAAAATGTGAGCACTCCATCATCACTCGAGTGTTAATTGATGGAGGATCAGGTGCTAACATTTGTCCTATGTCAACTTTACAAAAGTTGAATGTTAATGTGGAGAGAATTCGACCTAATAATGTATGCGTCAAGGGTTTTGAGAGATCAAAAACTGATGCCCTTGGTGAAATAGAACTCATATTGACAATCGAGCCTGTAGATTTTGCTATGGATTTCCAAGTTCTGAAGATTAATGCTTCATATAATATGTTATTGGGATGGCCATGGATTCATAGGGCTAAAGCAGTCACATCAACGTTGCATCAAATGGTCAAATTCGAATGTGACAGGCAAGAGATAGTTGTTCATGGTGAAGAAAACTTATCTATGTATAAAGACTACTCTGTTTCCTCCATCGAAGTAGATACTGCCAATGTGTTAATTCATCAAGCTTCTGAGGTAGTGGCTGTTGAGAATATCCTCAAAGGGAATCTCATCGTAAGACCACAATTGTCCTCTGTATTTGTCATGGTAGTGAATGAAATGTTTAAGCATGGTTTCGAACCAGGAAAAGGTCTAGGGATATTTTTGCAAGGCATTGTTCATCCGGTAAACCTCTATGAGAACTTTGGTACTTTTAGTCTGGGATATGAACCTACTGCTAAAGATATAAAGAAGGCTAAAAAGCATAAGAAAGAGTTGTGGTCACTTACCAAGCCGATACCGCCACTTCGCGAGTCTTTCATCAAATTCAGTGTTGTTGGATCCTCCAAGTTACCTGCTGCAGAATCAATGAATGATGATGGTACAGAGTTGATTGACCATTTTTAGAATATGTTCATTGAAGCTGATATGGTTGAAATCGAGGAAGGTACCAGCAATGCAGATATACAGTTTGTCGGCCCTGATGTCCAACTTAACAATTAGGAAGCCACTCCTCTCCCTATTATGAAGGAGTCTTGGTAGTTTGTTTGTTTTTCTTACAATCTTAATAGCTTGTTTTTCTTTCTGTAATTTGGATAATTTTAGGATTGTAATTCAGACCTTTACCTTGGTATTTTAGGTTAAAACTCTTTCTATCTATGTTTCTAATAAAGCGTAGTTTCCTTTCATTTTTATTTTGAGTCTAATTTTTATTTATTTATTTTCTATCATACAGTTCTTTCTATGCCGATTCTAATGAAATGACATGCATGAAGAATTGTCAACCAAATTTAAAAACCCAATCTAATTTTGAAATAACGAATAAGGAGGTTGAATACGATAAAGAGGAAACATTTGAGGATATAAGCAAAGATTTCAAACAGTTTGAGAATAAGACAAATCCCAATTTGGAAGAAACTGAGGCGATCAATTTAGGAGATCATGAAAATATTAGGGAGATTAAGATAAGTGTACATGTTCAACCACAACAAAAGAAAGCTATAATTGAAGCTTTGCATGAGTATAAAGACATCTTTGCGTGGTCTTATGATGATATGCCCGTTTTGAGCACTGATTTGGTAGTTCACAAGTATCCAATTGATCCTGCTTTTCATCCTATCAAGCAGAACCTAAGAAAACTCAAAACTGACATGAGTGTAAAAATTAAAGAGGAAATCATGAAGCAACTTGAGGCTAAAGTCATTCGAGTGACCCAGTGTCCTGCTTGGTTGGCGAATATTGTCCCTGTTCCAAAGAAGGACGACAAAGTTTGGATGTGTGTTAATTATCGTGATCTAAATAAGGCGAGTCCGAAAGATAATTTTTCACTTCCCAATATTCATATTATGTTGGGCAATTGTGCCAAACATGATCTTGCGTCTTTTGTGGATTGTTATATGGGGTATCACCAGATCATTATGGATCCAAAAGATGCGGAAAAGACATCATTTATTATGCTATGGGGGACATATTGTTATCGAGTCATGCCTTTTGGACTAAAGAATGCTGGGGCAACTTACATGAGGGCAATGACCACAATGTTTCATGACATGATGTACAAAGAGATTGAAGTTTATGTAGACGACGTGATCATTAAGTTGAGAGAGTAATCTGATTATGTCAAAGATTTGAGAAAATTCTTTGAAAGGCTTTGGAGGTATGATCTCAAACTTAACCCAACAAAATGTGTATTTGGAGTTCCATCAGGAAAACTCTTGGGTTTTATAGTCAGTCGACGTGGCATTGAGTTAGATCCTTCAAAAATAAAAGTTATTCAAGATCTGCCTCTACCAAAAAATAAAACAGAGATGATGAGCTTACTTGGAAGGTTGAATTCTATCAGTAGATTCATTGTTCAGCTTACAACAACCTGTGAACCAATATTCAAGTTATTGAAGAAGAATGCTAAAGTTGAATGGACTGAAGAATGTTAAGTGGCATTTGATAGAATTAAGAGATACTTATTAAATCCGTCTATTTTGGTTCCTCCAAAGCTAGGCAGACCTTTGATATTGTACATGTCTGTGTTACACAATTCTTTTGGCTGTGTATTGGGACAACATGATGTCATGGGCAGAAAAGAACAAGCCATCTACTACCTCAGCAAAAATTTTACCACTTATGAGGCTAAGTACACTTTTCTTGAGAAGACGTGCTGCGCCTTAACTTGGGTAGCCCAAAAGCTGAAACATTACTTGTCACCTTATACTACTTACCTTATCTTTCATATGGATCTTTAAAGTACATTTTTCAGAAGCCTATGCCCACAGGCAGACTCGCAAAATGGCAGATGTTGCCCACAGAGTTTGATATTGTTTATGTGACATGAACTGCAATGAAAGCTCAAGCCTTGGCGGATTATTTGGCTGAAAATCCTATTGATGAGGAGTATGAGCCATTGAAGACTTATTTTCCAGATGAAGAGGTATTGTATGTTGATGAGTTTGTTTCAGAAGATTGCCATTCAGGCTGGAAGTTTTTTTTTTTTTATGGTGCTACTAATATAAAAGGAGTGGGGATAGGAGCGGTTCTTATTTCTGAATTAGGACAATATTATCCTATAACAGCCTAATTTTGATTCTACTGTACCAATAATATGGTAGAATACGAAGCTTGCATTCTGTGATTGAGATTAGCCATTGACATGGGGATTCAAGAACTGTTGGTATTGAGAGATTCAGATTTATTAGTCCATCAAATCCAAGGAGATTGGGAGACTCGTGATTCAAAAATCTTATCATATAGAGGTTGTTTGCAAGATCTTTGTCAACAATTTGTATCAATAAAGCTCAAACACATTCCTAGAGCTCATAATGAGATTGCTGATGCTTTTGCAACCTTATCTTCGATGCTTCAACATCCCGACAAAACTTATATTGACCCTTTGTATATATAGATTCATGATCAACATGGATATTGCAATGTGGTTGAGGAAGAACTTGATGGGGAGCCGTGGTTCCATGATATCAAAGAATATATTCAGACTAGAAAATATCCTATATATATTGATGGTAATAAAAAGAGAACCATTCGACGTTCGTCTAGTGGATTTTTCCTAAGTGGAGGAATTTTGTATAAAAGGACTCCTGATTTGGGACTTCTGAGGTGTGTAGATGCTAAAGAAGCTTCAAAAATCATGACTGAAGTACATTCTAGGATTTGTGGACTACACATGAGTGGGTATGTTTTGGCAAAGAAAATACTCCGAGCAGGTTATTATTGGCTCACCATGGAGAGACATTCTATCAATTTCATTCGTAAATGTCATGAATGCTAGGTACATGGAGACTTGATACATTCCCCTCTATCTAAGTTGCATACAATGACTGCTCCATAGCCTTTTGTGGCTTGGGGAATGGACGTAATTGGACCAATTAAACTAAAAGCTTCGAATGGACATAGGTTCATCTTGGTAGCTATTGATTATTTCACGAAGTGGGTGGAAGCAGCGACTTTCAAGTCAGTGACCAAGAAAGTGGTGGTTGATTTTATTCACTCCAATATCATTTGTCGATTCGACATTCCAAAGATAATTGTTACGGATAATGCTGCGAATCTCAATAGTCATCTGATGCAAGAAGTGTGCCAGCAATTTAAGATTATGCATCGGAATTTAACTCCTTAACGACCAAAAGCGAATGAAGCTGTAGAAGCTGCCAATAAGAACTTAAAGAAAATACTCCGTAAGATGGTGCAGGGTTCCCGACAATGGCATGAAAAGTTACCTTTTGCTTTGTTGGATTATCGTACTACAGTTTGGACTTCAATTGGTGCAACTCCTTACTTGTTAGTGTATGGAACTGAAGCAGTTATACCTGCAGAGATTGAAATTCTATCTCTTCGAGTAGTTGTAGAAGCTGAAATTAATGAGGACCAATGGGTCAAGACTCTTTTGGAGCAATTAAGCTTGATTGGTGATACAAATTAACATCAGTATGTCATGGAAAACTATATCAGAAGAGAATGGCACGAGCATATAATAAAAAGGTGCTTCACAGATATTTTGAAGTTGGTCAGTTAGTACTAAGACGCATCCTACCCCATCAGATTGAAGCCAAAGGCAAATTTTCTCCTAATTGGCATGGACCATTCATGGTGAAGAAAGTGTTACCTAATGGCGCGTTATATTTAACTAATGTAGAAGGCAAAATGAAAGGAATACCAGTCAATGCTGATGCATTTAAAAGATATTATGTATGATATTCATGTACAATTATATTATGTATGTTTTGTACTTACATTCTAAAAGATTGAAATGATGAAGGCATTTTGTTCTGCTATCCGAATAATATATCAACCTTTGCTTACCCCTTTGAGCTTTTATTTTTTTTCGTACCCTTCTTTTGGAATCAAATTAAAGTCAGAAAATTGAAAAAAAAAAGTTGAAAAAAAAATAAAAATATATATATATATATTTAAAGAAATAAGAAATCAATAAAAAAATTCAAAATCAAACAAAAGAATGATGTTTCCTGAACTACGTTTGACCTTATTCTCACTATAACAAGATACGTAGGCAGTTCGACTCCGGAGTTCGATCCAACCAAAAGAAAGTTCAAATTACCCAGAATGAAATGAAACTGTGCAAAAAAAAATTTCTTAAAGAATCGATTTCAAAAGTTGTATGTTTCACCCAATATTATATAAATTTTTGAGCCTCATGCCGACCTTTCTTTCTAACCCTATCGAAAAGCCAAGTTACAACCAAAGAAAGACCTTCGGATCAATCTTCGAGAATATCAAGGCTAAACATGTTATGAGTGCATGATATTTCATATTTTGGATTTTCATAAATAAAAAAAATAAAAAATAAAAATGAGAGAGTCTTATTGGTGAAAACCCTTTCGGGCACCATAAGACAACTGTAAGTTAAGATAGAAATGAAAAGGATATAGGCTCGTTGGCAAAAACCCATTAAGGTGCCACTAGCCGAAGAAAGGTTGTTATCAAGAAGGAACAAGTTCAAGATTGACTAAATTTCAAGCTCAATAAGTGGACAAAAGTTGTAATGATTGGTGTGGATAGATCTGGTTGTTTGATTCAAAATGCATGTCATAATCACCAGAATCAATTTCCACATTCAGATAAGTTTTCTCTTTGTTTTGAAAAAGAGATGTCTATTGTCTTTTTCTTTTTGTTTTATTTTAATTTTTTTATTTTTTGTGTCCTTGTCATCAAACGAAAATTTTTTGTTGTCTTTTGAGTTAAATTCACGTCAGGTCGAGTAAGAAAGGATTCCAAACTCGCTACCAACTCCTTTAAGGGTACAAAGCAAGACAAATGGTCGATGCACAGAGATAATGTTTCAAAGTAAAAGTAAGGTACTCAAGATGATTGTGATTTGACCATTTTAAACTCATGAAAATCTAAGGGATGCATTGGAAGCTAAACTCAGAAGCATCATACAACAGAAATATGATTTGAGTTGAGGATCTCAGTAGTCAAAATTCTGAGTTAGAAGTATGACAATTCAATGAATATTATCAAGGAATGAAAAGGAGTTAAACATGGAAAGTGCAAGAACAGTCAGTTCAAGAGCCGAAAACCACAAACCAACCACCACATGTTTTAAAACTCATTATTTTTCTTTGTTTGAAACAGAGATGAAATAATTGTTTTCAGATAAAGGATGTGATTTCACACTTTTCTCAATGCAAGAAGCATGGTTTCAACATCCGATACTGGATCTCGGTCATGGTAAACTTTATTCTTTACGAGGTATATTAAGATCCAGTGACACATAATTTTTCCAGTACAAACTGGGGCAAAAATTTTATGTGTGTTGTATGGAATTTATTTTTGCTCAGGACCCTCCTGAAGAATGGGAATTTATTTTTGCTCAGGACCCTCCTGAAGAATGAGAATTTATTTTTTGCTCAAGACCCTCCTGAAGAATGGGAATTTAGTTTTTGCTCAGGACCCTCCTAAAGAATGGGATGTTATTTTTCTTTTTCACTTTTTATTTTGAGTTCAGGAACATATTTGAAAATCAGAAAAAGAAAGTTCAGGAGCCCGCCTAAAGAACAGGGTGAAGAAATTGGAAGTCCAGGAGCCCGCCTAAAGAACAGGGTGAAGAAATTGCAAGTTCAGGAGCCCGCCTGAAGAACAGGGTGAAGAAATTAGAAGTAGAACAGAGTGAAGAAATTGCAAGTCCAGGCGCCCACCTGAAGAACAGGGTAAAAAAAAGAAAATCTAGAAACTCGCCTGAAGAATAGGGTGAATTTTCAAATTCAAGTCACGAAGGCTTGAATCAAGATTCTAGAGATTGCAATTTTTACATGTATTTTTCTTTTTTTTTAATTATTATTATTATTATTATTATTTTATTTTATTTTTATTATTTTGTTAGTCATCTGAATGTAAAAAACAGAAGTCGTCAACCGAAAACTCGACAGAATCTCACTCAACTTTTACTCTTTCTCTCTCCATACTACCTTTGAACTACTCGTAACCTGATTCCCTTATAACCCGGGATAGGTAGGATGTCCAAAAACAGGACTCGATCATATTTTTCTTTTTATTTTAGTTTTATTTTTACCTTTCAAATAATTGGAGGGTCAAAAATCATATCATGTCTACTTCTTTGTATGAAAACTCTTCGAGATTTCACACAAAGAGGGGCAAAAATGTAGACACCTGATTTTTTATCCTTCCTAAATTTTAATTTGTCTATTGATATTAAATATTTATATTTGTATTTAATCAAATATTTGATCTTTATTTTTATTTTATTCTAATTTTAAAAATAATATAAAAATTAAATATATATATATATATATATATATATTTATAAATTTTAATAAATAAATGAATAGTTTTAATATTATTTTATTATATTTGTTTTTATCCATTTATAAGTTCTTATTTTGTTTTGTTAAATATAAAATTAATGAATTATTATATTTATTATTATTATTTATTTATTTATTATTATTATTATTATTATCTCTATCTATTATTATTATTATTTTATTTTATTTTACTAAAAAAATATAAAAAAATAATAACAAAAAAATTTTAAAATTTAAATTTAAATCCCAAACCTTATCTGCAAGTAACCATTCCCCCTATCTGTTTCCCCCCCAAAAATAATTCTTTATTTAAGGATTTTTTTTCACCTAGTCAATTCTCTCTCGATGTATTTACACTATCAGAAACCAGAAAAACAATAGCAGAACATCAGAAAGAAGGAAAAATCAAAAAGAAAAGAGAGAAAGGTGTGAAGTTGAAGTCAAGTTTGTGTTCAAGTTTTCGGTTAAAATGTGTCTGCTGCAATTTTCGTTCAATTCATCCATACAGGTTCTTGTCCATTCTTATACTGTTATTTTATAAATTACCGTTCAATGGCTTCATGTATCATCCAACATGCAAGAGTTTGATTATCGGTATTAATGTGATTATAAATTATACTGTAAATCTGATTATCAAAATATTTGAAATGATATATGACATACTTAGACATGTTTGTACTGATACATACACATCATAAATATAAGCATATACTTACCATGAAGTACACCTTCATACACAGTTACTTTTCATATACATAATTTCTCGTGCATTCATAATTTTGTAGATATTTTATTCCATTTGCATAGTGCATATTTTTGCATAGTGTAAAAATTAAAAAATAAAGTAAAAAATGAATAAACAGAATCAGAATTAAAAATTATGTTTAAAAATAAAATGTAGAGGTCAAGAAATAAAAATGGAAGAAATGAATAGAATAAGAATATTTAGTATTTTTACAATGATGTTTTCGATGGAACCAGTCTTTTCATCAGATTTGGTTGCCGCTGGTGAATCAACCCTGGTTAGTGAAGCCTAACGCTGCCACTGCCGCTGCCGCTGTCACACCCCGCTCCCTTTTTCCGGCGTTAAACTCGGCAAGATCTACTCCAGATCTATTCGCCGACGCCGTCTTCCTTCCTTCCCTTTTCCGTCGCCATCCCTCACACCGCTGCCACCCCCTTCCCCTTTCAAAACTTATCAGAATTTACTAACATCAGTAATGGTGAATAGCAGTAAAAGAGAGAGAGAACAGGAAAAGAAATCTGAATATTTATTGTGCATACGTTTGAGAAGTTATGTTTGCATGGTTTATTTCATAAATTGGGAATCAATATTAGTATAGTAGGTATCACTTTATATCTTTCATTAATATTATATTATTTTATTTGTGGTCAATAGTAAAACTTATTATTTTATTATTAAAAGAATTCTTTTTAATTGAAAATTGCTATAGATCATTATTATGGTTAGGTAGAATTTTTAGTAGGTACGTCTTTAGCATTAAATAATTAGGTAAATTTTTAGGTCCGTTTAAAATTTTCTTCTCAATTAAGAATGCGGCATACGCATCTTTTCGAGACATTTTAAAATTCAAGAATGCAATAACGCACCTTAGCAATTTATTTTTTTCTAAAATTAATTTTCGCCGATTTATTTAATACAAAAATTTTAAATAAGTTTTAGTGTAATAAAAATGAGCGAACTTAGGCCCAAACATAATTTATCAAAATAATTTAAGTCAAGATAAGTCAATAAAGAGACCGTGCTTAAACCAGGGACTCGAGGGGTGCCTCACACCTTCCCCTCGGTCCACAAAATTCCTTACCGGTCTTCTGTTTTCGCAGACCATGATAAAGAGTCATTTCCTTTTGACTAGGGATTAAAAAAGGTGACTTGGAACACCATAACTCAATTCGAAGTGGCGACTCTGATAAATATAATCCCTACTCAATATTGTCACTTTAATTGAAAAAACCCTTCGACTCAACCCCTCGAGCGAAAAAGGGGTGTGACATGTCACACAACTTTAATTTAAGGCTACAAGATTCAAAAGTCTTATAATTTTCTTAAATTTTGTGTCAAGTCAAAGTAGATCATTCTTTTTAAAACGGAGGGAGTACTTCATTTGTCATATTTTGACAAAATTAAGTAAGTCGCATAAAATATGCATAATCCTTTAATCATACAACTTCATATCTTTGAGAACGTTTGCAGAAATTAATTCAAAATTGTAAGTCAAATTTTTTTTAAAAAAAATAATTTATCATGTGCTTAAATACTTAATTAAAAAGAGGTTGAATTCGAATGTCTAAATAAAATTTTCTCATAAATTTTAAAAATTTCATTTGCCTTCACAAGATTTAAGTACATTGATTAATTGTAGCGGTGGAAGCCGCTACCAACGAAAAAAGATTCAATTATAAAAAGGACAGCTCGGTGCACTAAAGTTATCGCTATGTGCGGTTTCCGAGAAAGAGTCCCACCACAAGGGTGTATCGTACGCAATTTTACCTTGTATTTCTACCAGAGGTTGTTTCCAAGGCTTGAACCCGTGACCTCCTGGTCACATGGCAGCAACTTTACCAGTTACTCAACTTTAGGCAGAATACATTGGCAGACTCTTCAACTTGACACCATCTATCACTTTGGTACCTCAAGTGAATGACGTTCATTTGTAGCACCTAAAGCAGTCTTCAAGTGTGTCATTTTAGCTTCTTTTTTTTTGTAAGCAGCCAAAAAATACTATGTGTGTCTACTACACACACTAATGACATCAAAATTGACGAATAAAACGTGGACATTCATCATTTCTCTCCAAATTAATTCTTGAATAATTAATTTTAATTAATTATAATAAAAAAACTGCCAATTAAATATTGACACTTGGCATTTTTCACCCAAATAATTATTAAAAAAATAGATTATAATTATCCCCACCCCACCAAATTTGTCTTCTCTAGCCCACCCCCCCACCCCCACCTCCCACCCCCACCACCCCACCCGCTTCCCCACCCCTCAGCCGTCTTCTCCATTCCTGCAGTTGTTTCACCACCTCTACCCACCCACTCCTATCAGCACCCCACAACCAAAATCTCCTCTTCAATTACCTCATAATACATAATCATCTTTTAAAAAAAAAAACTGTTGAGAATTCAAGTTTATCCCAAACAAAATATGTAAAAAAAAAAATTTGATATTTCACAATTGGAGGAAATTTTCACAATCAAATTGCATTTGAAATTACTCATTCTTTCATGTTAACTCTAAAATCTATCTCAAAATTTTTCACCATTGAAGAAGCTTAAAATTGAGTAAAGCTGAAGCGAAAATTGAGCTAAAATGAGTGATTGAAAATTATGAATTTATAGAAATTGAAAGAAGAAAGAGATGGTAGATTAATTTTTCTCCATTTTTAACTATCATTAATGAAGAAGTCATGGTTGTGTGAGTGGTTGGTGGATAAAAATGAAGAAAAGTGTTGGAGGAAATCAAAAGGAAGACGAAGAAGGAAAAAAATAAAAATTGATAGTTTTTAAGTTGTCTACGCGCTCAAAGTGTGTGCAATATTGTGTGTATTGCACACAATTTGAGCGTGTGGACAACTTAAAAATTATCAATTTTTATTTTTTGTCAAAGTGCAATATTGTGTGATTAAAAATTATCAATTTTTACTCTTCAATAGTGAAAAGTTTTGAAATCAAGACGGAAATTGAGTAAAATTGAAGGAGCTTAAAATTGAGTAAAATCGAGATGAAAATTAAGGTAAAATGAGTGATTGAATTATGAATTTAAAGAAATCGGAAGAAGAAGTTAATGGTAGATTAAGGAAGAAACCAGGGTTGTGTGAGTGGTTGATGGATAAAAATAGAGAAAAGTGTTGGAAGAGATCAATAGAAAGAAGAAGAAAAAAATAAAAATTAGTAGTTTTTAAGCTGTCCACGCACTCAAAGTGTGTGCAATACACACAATGTGTCAAATCAGCAAAACGTGCCAAAGTAACACAGTTGATGGCTACTTAAGGTGTTAAAAATGAACACCATCCACTTGAGGTGCCAAAGTAAACGATATAAAAAAAAAAA
>NC_061111.1:245658063-245704988 GCF_002878395.1 Capsicum annuum | reverse complement strand
TATTTGTGCACTATCAAAGTTTTATTTTTTGTGTTAAAACGGCATCGTTTTTATTATTACTAGTTTAAGTGTACGCGTCTCGCGCGTGTACCTCACTTTATTGAGTTCAAATGTTACACTAAATAGGATATTTGTTTAAATAATAAAGATGAAGACAATGATTAAATTCAACATCTTTTGGAGAATTATTTAATTAAACTAACTTTTACCAAAAAAGATTGTCAAAGTGATCGACATTCATCTACCACTTGTAAACTGCAACAAAACAATACGATGAACAAAATAATATAATTAAATCTAACCTTTACACAAAAAATTTCTCAAAGTCGTCTGACATTCATCTACCACCTGTAAACTACAACAAAATAATACGATGATACAGATATCAAAATAATACAACTAAACTTTACCTTTACACAAAAAAAATTCTCAAAACAGAGATATAAAAATAATACAATTAAATATTTAATTTAATACTCCATTTTAATAACGTTAATTTAATACTCCATTTAATAACGTTAATTTGATAATGTTAATTTAATATACTACTATTACTATCCTTAATAACGTTTTATTAAAACTATAATATTTTTTATTATTAGTATAGTTTCATCTTTAATTTAATATTTAAATAAATTATATTTAGATATATTATATAACATAAATTCGTCCTTAGTTTTATAATATATATACATACCCGCGCGATTTTTTCGTATGGTGCGGACCCACCTAATTAATAAATCTTCAATATTGCTCTTTTTTCGCAATGACAAAAGAAATTAGATGTCAGTTTCATCTTTGAGCCGAAAATAATTAAAAAAATAATAGTGAAAAGTCATTTAAAGGTCATATTTGTGCAGTTTTGAATAGTTAAAGGTCATATTTGTGCACTGTCAAAGTTTAAGGTCAAAGTTATAATTTGGTGTCAAGTTTAGGGTCATATTTATGTATTATGCCCTTAGATTTTAAGCTGGACGCGCTCAGTTTTGCGTGTTGAACACTCATTTTGCCATGTAGGATCGGATGTCATATTTGTGCAATTTTGAATAGTTAAAGGTCATATTTGTGCACTGTCAAAGTTTAAGATCAAAGTTATAATTTGGTGTCAAGTTTAGGGTCATAATGTCTAAAAGTAAATAAGCAAATATATCACAAGAATGATCCTAGTAACTACGTTTTAAGTGTTTGTTACAGCCACCATGAATTCTTTATCATTCTCCAATGCTTGTAAAGTTTCTGGCAAAAGACAAACTTCAATATCTACACTTCTTCTACACCAGGAAATAATGTAATTTTCCCATCACTCTTATTTGGCATCCCACTCCTCACACCAATTGGTTTTCCCAACCAAAATCTGTACAATATATGGTATCCCTTGGACTACTACCAATGGCCAATTTAGTAATCCCACCATATACTGAGCCCTTAGTGATTAAAATTGGATTTTCATCCCAATCTTTGTACACTTTCACCACTTCTTCAGAGTTTTGAGCAACAACCATCTTGTTTATTTGCGTTGCAGCCCATCCTAATCCATTTTCCAGCAACTCCATTGCACTTGTCTTTACATTCTTGTAATGAATTGCATTTCCAAAATACCTTTCTGGATGTGGAGGATTTAGCCTCGATCTTGTACCTGTTGAAAACATAATTAAATAATTCTTATGTCTCAACTCGTATGAGAATATTATCTCCTTTTTAGTATATCCAAAAAAGTAATGAATATAATGTACTCACCTACTATAATATTGATGACGACTTCTTCCTCTGCATCATGTTTGCGACAACGTGTAATAGCGTGCCATAGATGAGCCAAAAAAGCTTGCAAAGAAAAAACCGACTTAACACCCATTTCAGTATTCTCTTTTGCTTTGAGATTACCTATACTTTCTTTACTAAGATGAAAAACCGTGTCCACCAATGTCGTTGGAACTTCAAAGACTTCAAACATTTTTTCATCATCCATCTTCAGGGGAAGGTGAATAGGGAGATTCATTTTCTTAGGAAAATAACGTTCTAAAACTGGAATTTTGGAAATAACTTCGTATCCACGAGTGATTTCAGACCAAGAATTGAAAAAATGCCAAAAACAAGTCCCTGCACAATGATTCATAGTGCATCCAATAAACAAACCATCAACCAACTCTGTTATTTGAACCCCAAATAGAGACTTAGTGACACTTTCAAAATTTTGAATATTGTTTAGTGGAAACAAAGTTATTGCAGTTGATGAAGAGAGAATCACAGATACAGTTAAATTTGGAGCGTTTGCATGGATGAATTCCACGCCAGAATTGTTACAGTTAATGGAGAAAGAAATTGTGTCGTCTTCAGCATTTTTAACTATGGAGAAATGACCGGTTAACGGAGGAAAGTTGTAAAAGGGTTTTATTTAATTGGTCAATGAGTGATGATTTGAAAATAGCGTTTTCTTCTTTTGGTCTGTGGAAAAGGAGATCTTTTTGGGTAGTTTCTAGAAGTAGGAATTGCAAATCCCATGGTGTCATTTCAATGTTTTTGTGTGAAAAATGATTCATTTGATGTTGCTCCAACTAAACAAGTGGAAATGATTTGAACTTGTTCCATCTCTAGGGAAATGATTTACACTTTGGGGGGAATTGAAGACTTTGTGATTCCTAATATACATATATTGAGGGTGGTTAGGTTGTTGGCTGTAAGAGAATAATACTGAAAAATACTTACGTACTTTCTTCGTTTTAACATATTTATCATGCGTTTTTTTTTTTTTTTGGTTATTCTTTAATTTGAACTTTTCATATGATATTGTTAAGACTACAAGATTAAAGAACATTTTGGTACATTCTACATATCATTAACTTAAAACCACAAGACTAAAGGGAATTTTGATATGTTTGAATACTGCATTTTCATATTTTGGAAAAATTTCTACACGTATTCTCAAACGTTCATTACGTATGTAAGTTAATCACATAAAATATGCATAATCATTTAATCATACCAATTATTTCATTGAATCATCTCTTCGGACAAAAGAAGATTACGAGCATCAATTGAAACATGCCTAGAAGTTATACTGCTTATTGAGATTAATGCATATACTAAATGCAAATGGCATATTTTAATCAATTAACTTATTTTTCTAATGAGTATTTTGGAATACACACAAAAACTTTCACAAAAATTTTGAGTCAGAAATTTTAAATAAAAATATTTTATTATACATTGAGATATGTAATTAAAACAAACTATAATTCGAATACCTAAATGAAATTTATTGATATATTTAACGAGCTATTCCGATACATTCTGCCAAAATTTTAACTCACGATATATGTTATTACAGACAATGGATTCGTTTGTATTTAAGAAAAATATAAAATAGTGACAATTTGCTAACTAATGTATTACTTTTATATAGTACTTTCTCCGTTTTTAAGATTTAAAATTTTATTTTAATCATCAATTTGATTATAGAATCTTTAATTTTCTTAATATAAAATTTATTTGATTTACAATTTTAATGCCAGGACATTTTAAAATATATTATTCCAAAGCTTTTTCTTTTCGGTACAAGATTCCAAAGATGACAGATCACTGCAGTTATATGGAAGGCGCAACAACACAATAATTTACATTCACTTGTCCTCTTTTAGTTGTTGCTTGAGATTTTTTCACGTTTATTAAAAATATAACATATATTACAATTAATGTAACTTATCCTTATTTATTAAATGTAATAGACCTAATTACGATTTATAGCTACTGTTTTGGAGATGTACATGTTCGCTTAGAGTTATATTTGTTAGCTCATTCTAGGCTATATCAATACAAACAATTCCGTTGGCTACACCGTATTAGCACATACAAGTGTACTGCAATACACTTTAACAATCATCACCGCTAAACGCCACATATACAATTGACATACATTCAAACATACATACAATATACACTTGTATTTCTGAGTGTCTTAGAAATGGCCTTCTGATATATGTATGTACCATTTATGCACACTATTGGATGTATACTATTGAAATATAACCTTATTCGTCATTTATGGCTTCTTCCCCTTTGAGGAATAATGAACAGACAAAGAAAGAGAAGTCTTTGACTTCGATGTCTACGAGGAGCAAGAGTTGAAGGGCCACAAGACTCTGATCAAAGAATGGGCCAACATGTTTGACAAAATGAAACTTAGAATAAAAGGTTCTCTTTATTTTTAGCTTAGAAAAGAAGTTTCTTATTTTTCTTTTAATTTTCATTAATTAGCTTAGAAGAGAAGATTCTTTTAGCTTGTATAAATAAATGTGATCAACAAGAAATATAGAACAAGAAGAGAAAATTTCCCAAATACTGCCTTTATTTATTTCATGGTATCAAAGCAGTGATCTTCAACCCTAATCATCTTCATTAACCCTAATCATCTTCATCAATCCTAATCATCTTTCATGGCTACTGAAGCAGCCACCACTACTGTCCCAAGCAGTAGATATCAATCATCCATACCACCTCCATGCTTCTGATTCACCTGGCATGACATTGGTTGACAACCTTTTTGATGGAAAGGGTTATCAAGGTTAGAAGAGATCCATTTACATAGCCTTTTCTACTAAAAACAAATTGGGCTTCATCACTGGAAGTGTTGCTAGTCCTTCATCAGACTCACTAGATCTGCCTCAATGGAATGACATGGTAACTTCTTGGCTCTAGAATTCCCTGTCAAGGGAAATAGCAGATAGTGTCATTTACTCATGTACTGCTAGGGAACTTTGGACTAGCTTGGAATATAGATTTGGGAAAACAAATAGAGCAAAATTATTTCATCTGCAGAAAAAACTGAGTAGGTTGACACAAGAAAATAGCAGTGTTGCGGCTTACTTCACCCAACTTAAGAGGCTATGGGATGAGCTTGACTCTCTTAATTCTAATATCAAGTGCACCTGTGTGTAGTTGTGAGGGCAAACAAAAACTGGAAAAATCATTGGAAGATAAGAGACTCATAGTGTTTCTCATAGGTCTCAACGACACCTATGATCAGGCTAGGGGGAATATCTTAATGCTTAACCCTCTACCAGATCTCAACCATGCTTATTCACTGATCTTGCAAGATCAGAATCATAGAGAAACTTACATGAGTCCTTTTATTTCCACAGATTCTTCATCTTTCATGGTTGGGTAATTCAATTAGTACAATGGAAGACAAGTTCAAAGATTTACCACTCAACCTCCAAGAGCAGGACACCTATATCCCAAACAAAAATCAACAAGAATCTGCACAAAGGTTTCAGAAACAACATCAAGGATTTAAAAAAAAAGAGGCAAAATATAACCCTAATGTTAGCTATGATTATTGTGGAAAAACTGGACATGTGGAGATGGATTGTTATAGACTCATAGGTTTTCCTGAAGATTTTCAGTTCACAAATGATAAGAAGAATCAGGGACAGATAGTCAGTCATGATAAAGGCTTCCAAAGACAAATAAAGGGAAATAATACTATGTTAATGGAGGAAACAGAAGGGAGAGCTAGAAATCAGTCAGATCATATCAACATAAATCAAAGATACAACAAGGAAAAATATAACCAATTTGTTCAGATGTTCAAGCAAATGAAAATGGAGGAAGCATCACCAGGAAGTGCAGGCTCTGAAACCAACAGCAATGCAGTGGCTAGTACTATTTTGAAGTTTATAGGCTCTTGTTTTTCAGTTCTTAATTCTGAATCCTGGATCATAGATTCAGGTGCCTCTGAACACATGTGCTTTAATCCCAAATCCTTCCTTTCCATGTCCCCTCTTAAGATCTATTTGACTATTAATCTTCCTAATTGTGAAACAATTAAGGTCACACATACAGAAATTATGCCCATTTTTTTCAAATCTCAGCCTAAGGAATGTGTTATATGTCCTAAATTTTAAATACAATCTGTTGTCTATTAATAGATTATGCATTCAATTTGCATGTTTATTATTTTTCACCTCTCATTCCTGTATGCTGCAGGACTTTTCACTGAAGAGGGGTCAAGTTTTTGGTGAAGCTAAAGATGGTTTATACATGCTCCAGCCCAATCCTAAGAAGCTTAGTTTAAGCTTTAGCTCAAATTTTACTCCTAGTTCTTTAAATTCCTTATTTCCTAAGGTAGTTCCTAAGAATTCTATACCTGTATGTAGTAATGCAACTTCTGATGTTAAGTTATGGCACATTAGAATGGGGCATTTATCCTTCTCATCAATAAAGAGTATCAATTTCATATTATTTCCACATAATTTTGATTGTGTTTGTGATATTTGTCCCAAAGCTAGACAATCCAAGTTACCTTTTCCTTGGAGAACTTATAGAGTTCCTACTTACAATGGTTATAAGTATTTCTTTACTATTATTGATGATTTTAGTAGGGCAACATGGACCTTTTTATTATCTACTAAAGGGAATGCTTTTACTGTATTACAATTTTTTATCCACATGGTTGAAAGATAGTTTAAGAGAAAAGTTAAAATTATTAGATCTAATAATGCTTGGTAGTTAGGGAAAAGTGAGGCAGGTCTGTAATTTTTTTGATCTAAAGGAATTCTTCATCAAACTTGTTGTGTGGCTACCCCACAGCAAACTGGAATTATGGAAAAAAAGCATAGACACTTACTTAAAATTGCAAGGGCTCTCATGTTTCAATCAAATGTTCCATTAATTTATTGGGGAGAATGCATATTGATAGCCACATACCTGATTAATAGACTCCCCTCTAAAGTTCTCAAAGGGAAGACACCTTATGAAGTTATGTATGGCAAAGTACCTTCTTATCTTAATCTAAGATGTTTTGGTTGTTTGTGTTATGCAAATACTCTAGCACAAGGTAGAGACAAGTTTCAACCTAGGGCCAAGAAGTGTGTGTTTTTAGGATATCCAAATGACCAAAAAGGATATAAATTACTTAGTTTGGACAACAAGCAAGTTTTTGTGTCTAGGGATGTCTATTTCTTTGAGAACACCTTTATTTTTATCACAATGACCCCATTACCATCATCATTAGTTTTTCCCGATTACCCAGCTCACACTACTGATTCACTGATAGTTCTCACTATTCTGACCTACCAAATGAACCAGATACAGATCATGTCCCACTTTCTTCTGATCAACAGTCACTCACCATCACTTTCTCCTTCTTCACCATTATCTTTTAGCTCTTCACCTAAGGTTTCAGTGAGAAGATCAACTAGAACAAACAAGGGTGTTATGTCATATCACTTCCAAGATTATTTTTGTAACACCGTATTCTTGGAAAATGAGACAGATTCTTATTTTTCTACTCCTGTTAAACCTTAAGTTTTATCTTTCAATGCTTTTTCTATCCCTAGTCAGGTGATTCTTAAATTTGTATCCAACAGATTTGAGCCTAGTAGCTACAAAGCTGCCTCTGCACATCAAGGTTGGAAGAAAGCAATGAAAGTAGAAATTGAAGCCTTAAAATTGAATCATACATGGGATGTTATTCCCTTACCTCAAGGAAGGAAAGCTTTACCTTGTAGATGGGTATACAAGGTAAAACAACATATAGATGGCACTATTGAGAGACTTATGGCAAGGCTAGTCATTAGAGGAAACACTCAAAAGGAAGGGATAGACTTCAATGAAACATTTTCCCCAGTAGTCAAGATGACTACTATCAGATGTTTGTTAGCTATTGCAGCAAACAAACAGTGGGAAATATTTCAATTTGATGTAAATAATGCCTTCTTGCAAGGTGATTTGCAGGAAGAACTTTACATGAAATTTCCTGCAGGGGTGGATCCTCCTTCTCCCAACATGGTTTGTAGACTCAAGAAGTCCTTGTACGTGCTCAAACAAGCCTCAAGGCAATGGTATGCTAGACTTACAGGAGCTCTCAGTTATAAAGGATTTATTGTTTCTCTTAATGACTATTCCCTATTTTTTAAGAAGGAAGGGGATTCTATTGCTATTATTGCAGTCTATGTTGATGATATCCTAATTAAAGATGTTGCACATGGAGAGATTGCAAATCTAAAGAAGTTTCTTCATTCAGAATTTCACATTAAAAATCTTGGGACTTTACAATTATTTTTTGGGGATGGAAATTTTGAGAGAAGCACATGGTATTATAGTGAGTCAAAAGAAGTATACTTCAGATCTTTTGGAGGAATTTGATATTTCTCAACTACCTTCTGTCTCATCCCCTTTGGATCCTACAATGAAATTAACATCAACTACATCTGAACTTTTGGATAATCCCACTTCCTACAGACACCTCATTGGAAAATTAAACTATTTGACGCACTCAAGACCTAATCTTTGTCATCCTGTCCTGATCCTAAGACAATTTATGCAACAATCAAGCATTCATCACTATAATGTAGCTTTAAGGGTGGTGTGTTACCTCAAGGATTTTCCAAATCAAGGATTATTCCTTTCCTCTTTGCCTTCGTTCTCCCTCAATGCATTTTGTGATGCAAACTGGGCTTCTTATCGAGATTCACGAAGATCCATTAGCAGATTCTTCATCAGCTTAGGTGGATCTCCTATTTCTTGGAAATCCAAGAAACAAGTATCAGTATCTCTTTTTTTCCGCAGAAGCGGAATATCGATCAATAAGAAGACTAGTAGCAGAGTTGACATGGCTCACCCGATTGCTTACGAATCTTTCTGTTCCTCCACCTTTACCTATGCCGGTGCATTCAGACAGTCAGGCCGCGATTCATATTGTCAAAAATCCAGTCTTTCACAAGCGAACAAAGCATGTTGAGCTTGATTGTCACTTTTTCCGTCAACAATATTTGTCTGGGCTCATTTCTCTATCATTTGTCCCATCCAAGGACCAACTTGTCGACATCTTCACTAAATCACTTTCTGGCCCAGCACACCATGGGATTCTAAGCAAGCTGGGGCTCACTACCCTCCCCTCCACCTTGAGGAGGGGTGTTGAAATACAACCTTATTCGTCATTCATGGCTTCTTCTCGGCCCTTTGAGGAATAATGAACAGACAAAGAAAGAGAAGTCTTTGACTTTGATGTCTACGAGGAGCAAAATTTAAAGGGCCACAAGACTCGGGTCGAAGAGTGGGCCAATATGTTAAACTAAATAAACTTAGAATAGAAGGTTCTCTTTATTTTTAGCTTAGAAGAGAAGTTTCTTATTTTTCTTTTAATTTTCATTGATTAGCTTAGAAGAGAAGATTCTTTTAGCTTGTATAAATAAATGTGATCAACAAGAAATATAGAACAAGAAGAGAAAATTTCCCAAATACTGCCTTTATTTCTTTCATATACATCTCTTTATTTTGACTGTATTTCACTGAATGTATCATTGCTGATTGGTGATACAATGTTGATTTTGCACTCATGAACACAAGTATGTTTGTTTTAGTGTATATAAACACGATGACTGTGGTAAATTGCATGATTATTATACATACATACATTCAATATGCAGTCCATCTATCATTGAAGATACATACATTTTAATATACAATTGACTAAGACGACCTGGATCTACATTATTCTCTCCAAGAACAATGTGCGGGCTCAACAGACTATATCAGGGCATACAGTCACGTCGGATACCCATATAAAACACCTTTGAGAGATACATATATCAGTGTATCTCCATTGATGACCAATAAACAAAATAATGAAATACACAGTCGATTTATTTAGTATTATAATTACAGCATGTCAATTTGTTTATTACAAAAAAAAAAAAAAAGATTAAAGTACATTTTCGAACTGAGGTTGTTGGATAGCTCATCAAACACAAAATGATGCCAAATTGCAACATCTAATAACTTTTTAAAAAATATAAGAAATAATTAAAGGGTTGAAGTTAGTTAAGTTCAGTTAATTTTTCTGACAAACAATATGAGACAATTTAAGTCGATTACATCTCTTGGGATGAATACTTATTCCCTCTTTAAAAAATTCAAGAATACTTTTGTGATCCTTAATATTTCCTAGGTTTTAAATATAAAATATAAAATGATCCTTAATATTTCCTAGGTTAGAAATAATGTGAAGGTATTTGATTGGACAAGAAATTTAAGGAAAAAAAATGCAATTTTTTGAAGCGTGTGGTTAAAATAAGTCGTAGAAATTTATATGGTTATAGATAATGTACTACTCCATATTTTCGGGCTAAATTTTGAACCTCTCTTCCTACGTGTATAGACCCAAATCCAATGATTTCTATTTAGATAAAAGTGTGAATAATTCTTTATCAATTTTTTAGTATGGGAACATCTTTAGAGATGAATATAAGTCATAAAAATCTCCTAACTCAAAGTTGAGTTAAGAACTTTTCTACCGATTGTGTTTAGTAGACTTTCTAACTTGGGAAAACTTCTAAAGACCATTACTCCTATATATCAAGTTATGTGGCCTACTATATATCAAATTAAATTCTTCGGGTCTTCTTTCTAACACAACTGACCGTCGTCAATCCGACTTCAGATTAAGAAGTTATAGGCAGTTTGATGAGATACTATCCAGGGTGCGCGATGGTTGCACGAGGCAATGTTTATGCCACGTGATTAGGCGAGGGGCACGGCTGGAGCCGTGCAGTTTGGCCCGCGATGCAACCCCCCTTCCCGGACATAAAAATACATTTTCCCCTCATTAAATCTAGGGAAAATGATCCTTTCACCCCCATAACTCCCCCAATTCATTTTATAACCCTATAGTCGTCCTAAGCTAGTAGAAATCTCCTAAACTCCTTAATCTCCCTCCCAAGAATATCAATAAGGATTTCTTAATTTCAAAGCTCGTAGGTTTCCAAACTCAAGATTCTTATTCAATTTTCCTCCATCAAAAGGTATGTAGAACTATCCTAACACTCATGGGTGTAAGTATGATGTTTTGAATAAATCCTATATTGTATATTTATAAGCTAAGATTTTTAAATTGATTGAAAAGCATGAATTACGAGATCCCTTTTTATGATGAAATTATGTATTAACTATGGGGTTTTCCATAAACTTTAAATTGTATTTATATGCATGTATGAATTTTGAAGTGGATTTGAGAGCATGAACTATAAATTCCCTTTTTCGAGCATGAAATTTATGTATTTGGGGGTTGGTTAATGAATGATGATCAGCTTAAATTTTACATGCATCTTTATCAATTATGCATTGCCATTTTACATGTTTTCAAAGGGGTGTTTCTTATTTCTAAATTCTCTTGTTTCTCATGGAGATTATATGTGATTATGAAAGAGATGACCACCTTAAGAGTTAAGTTTTGAAAGAAAGATGTTTTACTTAAGCTTTCATAACAGTTTTGAAAGGGAACTCTCATGTGATATTTGAATCATTTTGGTAGTCAAATAACATGCTTTTTAAAAGGACTATGGACATGATATGATATGGATTATAGGACTTTCAAGTCTTGGTATGACGAAACCAAATCAGATGAATGACATTTTAGACTACAGACCACGTTTTAAGTGCTAAAATATGGGCTTAAAGAGAGTTAAGTGGTTAACCAAGAAGGAACGAGCTCACATAACTCACATCCCAAAACTGTGTTTTATGATACAGGATTAATCCTGTCCTAAAATATGGATGAACATTGTATACTTGCTTTATGCTTTGGTATACCGGGTCAGATGCTCTAATCCTTGCAGCAAACTCGAATTGGGGACTTGACCACCGGATCAATGTCAGACCCAATATAGACAATAGGATTTTTCAAACCATGTTGGGTATGCCATCTAGCTCAGAACTAAAGAAAAGACTGAGTCATTATTTTACGAGATTGATTGAATTTTTTTTATTATTCTTTGATATCTATTATGTTAAATTATTTTCACAATGTTCTTGATTATTTTATATGAAATATATGTTCTTTTGGATTGTTCTGCATATAATACATTTCAAGTATCGACCGTCCTCGGACATCTATATTGTCTCTTAATGTAGGGTCTGAGGCTTAGTCCTGTGGTCCGTCACAATAGAAAAATGTTCATAAACATCAGAGCTGGTGGGTCATCCATCTTTCAAAAGGCATTTTATTTATATGTTCATTTATTTTAGTTTATGATCCGGTCGGGTGCCTTTTTCCGGCATAGATAGTTATTCTTCAGTAGAGGCTTCGTAGACTAGATTTGGTTATTGTTTTGTTATGACTTTATCGACAGACCTTGCTTAAAATATTTCTTAAATTTTATTATATCTTCCTTATTTCGTATGAATTATGCTTATGATAGCATGTTAAGGGGTCTCTCTGGCCTATTTGGTTTGGGATACCCATAATGGCTAAGTCCTCAGCTCGGGTGGTGACAATCTTGGTATCAGGGCTAGGTTTAGGGTTCTAGGATGTGTACAAAGTTGTGTCTAGTAGATTCATTCTTATGGGTGTGTTGTGCACCACATTTATAATCAGAAGACTACCAGGCATTTAGGAGTTGTTTCCCATTTTTTCATGATCCAGATCGTCCAATAGTGTTGTCCACATAAAAATTATCCAAATTCCTTCCTTGCTCTAATTTTATTCACTATGTCTCATTATTGAGGAAATACAAGTGCAAAAACTTAGATTCCTAATGAGATGGTCCTTTCATTTTCTGATTGAGCCATCAAAAAGTCATAAAACAAAATAAGAACTTGAGAGGAGTCCATTTGAGCAAGAGTCAAGAAGTGTATTCCGTCCCTTTCAAAATCTTTGTTGCGGATGTCACGCATAAGGTTAAAGATATAACTGAATGTTGATATAGTATTTCTACCGGAGAGGTAGTATAAGTTAAGGTTTTATAAACTATGAGTAGTAAGATGATCCCAAAGTTAGTGTTATTAAGTCATAAGCGTGGAAGTTAGAGTGAAAGTATCTTTTGAGTAAAAAGGGTAGTAGTTGTCTTATAATCTTTGAGTGACGGGTCGTATGCCCTTTTACGGTGAAAGGATAAAGTCATAGAAAGATTTTTAGATTTTATGATAGTTAGTAGAGAAAGTGATTAGTTATGATGATTTAAATTTATATAAGATAGGGAGGGAGCTCAGGATGGATAGTTATGATGGTTGTAAAATCATTATAGGTTGTGAATAGAAGGATAGAGTGACTAATAATTTAAGAATTTACTGCAATTTGGGGAAATCTTAGAAGGAGGGACTTAGTGATATTAAAAGAATTTTGAAATTAGTTTAAATGTATGCATGGGTAAGTAGATATTATATGAGGAAGTAAAATATGCTAATAGACCATAGTGGGTTATATTATAAGATTAAGATCAACTATTCTTATTATGCGACTTTATCCCCCCCCCCCCCCCCCCCACATTATCTTTTTTTCTCTAGTAGTTGTAAGCTAGTATAGTATGTGAGAAGATGTTGTAACACCCCACATTTTCGAGCTAGAATTTGAACCGTCTTTCCTGCATATATAGCTCAAACCTAATGATTTTGTGTCAATATAAGTGTGATAATCAATTCTTCAATGTGAGGTCATCTTTGGAAATTAATTGAGATCATAAAAATCTCCAAACTCAAAATTAAGTTGAGAACTTTTCTAACGATTGAATTTTAGTGAACATTCCAACTTGAGTCAACTTTGAATGACTATTAATCCTAGACTATAAAGTGTTAGATGTCCTACAATATACCAAATAAAAGTTCATCGAGTCTTCTTTCCAACGCCACCAGTTTTGCCTTAATCCGATTTAAGAGTGAAACATTATGCGCAATTTACCAAAAGATGTCTGTCTGCCAAGGTGAGACAGACAGGGTAACAGCCCGTCGCACCAGACTGTTGCCATTAGTATAAAGACCAAAAATTTGTAATTTTGAAATGGTTAGAGTGATGGTCAGCCACGAGAGCGACGGTCCATCGCTCAAACCATCAGTAGGGACCGTTTTGCACTGTTATAACATTTTCAAGGGGGTATTTGGGTCTTTTCCCTACCACAAACTCCTCCCCTACAACTTAAATCACAATTTAAACCCTATTTACTAATAGAACATCAGTTTATCATCGCTTTTTCTCCTCTCCTCTCTCAAGAGAGAAAAAATTAGGGTTTCCTCAGAAGACTCATACTTCTAAGGCTTGGATTCAAGATATCTCAAATTTTGTTCATCAAAAAGGTATGTAGGACTATCCTAACTCTCACGGTCATAATTTTAATGTTTTAACAATATTTAAAGATATACATATGTAACACCCCGTATTCAAGTACATGTATTGGCGTATTCAAGTACGTGTATTGGTCTTATTTATATGGAATTAACTTTTTATTTTATTTATACCGGAATTTGCCCGTCGATGGTTCCATACGAAGGTTATTGAATAAGCTTTCCAACGATATAAATATTTCCAAAAACGGTAGTCGGGATGTTGTGAACAGTAAATGTGCAGGAAAATTTCCTGCACACAAACTACTGAGGCCTGCCAGTTTTTTGGGTCAACTTTGAACGATCATAAATCCCTCAATATAATGAACTGGGAGAGATACCACCTATAAAAAGAAATATCTTTGAGTATTCTTTCCAATGCAATTGGTTTCATCCAAATCCAACATCTTAATAAGGAGTTATACTCGTTTTACTTTCAGCCTCTCAAAACAGATTTTTAGGGTCAACTTCAAACAATCATAACTCCTTGTACAGGACGAACTGGGTGGTCTACTTTATATGAAATGAAATCCCTTTGAATTATCTTTCCAACGATACCAATTTCACCCAAATCCGATATCGGATCAAAGAGTTATGGTCGATCTACTTTAGCTTGTCAAAACAGTCCACCATGGACAGATTCGGATTTACTTAAAATTTTAAGGGCAATATGGTCATTTTCCATCACCTCATGGACGAAAATTGGTCATTATATACATATAATTAGTCTCATATCCATCAATTATCATCAAATTATTGAAAATAAGAAACTCTAGCCTAATTTCAACTCCAATTATCTTGTGATTCAACCGTAGAAAATCCAAATTGATTCCGTAGTTGTGTTCACCGTCTCGAGGGCTTCGAGAAGCACCCCTTATTTGTACCAACAGGACTTCGAAATCAAAAGGGCCATTTTATGGTAAGGATGTAAATTATTTTGGTGTTATTTATATGGATATGTATATATATATATATGCATGTGAGCATAAGAATATGTTATTTGATTGTTGTTGAAAGATGATTGGGAAATGATGTTGGATTATGTTGAATTGTGAAGGAATTTGGTGTGATGATGTGGTATTGATGATGTGGTATTGAAATGATGATTATATATATATATACACATAAACCTATTGTTCAAGTTGGTTTGGAATGTTTTGCAAATATTGGTAGTATGGAATTATGGAAGAGAATTGTGGTGTTAGGTTGCTAATACTAGATGCCAAACATTTCATTGTAGATAAGTGATTTGTAAAGGCGGGAAGTTGTGTTGAATTGGTATCCGAATCTACAACGAGGTATGTAAAGCATACTCTAACAATGTTCTTTGGCATGAAAACACCCAATGTTCCATCAAGTAAGATTCCGAGATTGTCCAAAAACATGTATTGTTCTACGTTACCAACGAAGTTGTTTCCATTCTATAAAGTGTCAAAATGTTTCATTGATATACCAAAAGGCTCCTATTTCATTGTTGTGATATTGATGATTCTGAAACACATTGTTGATGTACCAATGAGTCTTTATTACATCGTTATTGTATAAAAGGTCTATTACTTGGTTCCTATTGATGTATCATTGTTTCAAAGTATCAAAAATGTGGTGGCGACCGAAATAACAATCTCAAAGATTAATTGAACTAAGTGATGGAAGTTCTCTCTTATCGGGTGGTATCCCAGGGGCATAAGCCTAGCATGGGTCGATCCATATTTATGTGTTTATGGGTGGTATCCCAGGGGCATAGCCTAGCATGGGTCGATCCCAGTTGATATGTACTGGAGGCAGCCTAATGGTCACAGTACAGTACAGTAATGATTACAAAGACGATAAGAACGAAGGTAAAGTGATTGAATAAATACAATGTACAGGTTGTCACAAGTTCTAGTAAGTGTGGTCCACTCCTATTACGACTTATTCACTTGTTTTTGATTTCTATTGAGCTCCTATATCATATGTGATTATCTACAGCTTTACATACTCAGTACATATTTCGTACTGACGTCCCCCACGGGGACCTGCATTTCATGCTACAGGCACAGGTACCCCAACTCATTCACAGCATAGATAGGAGCCAGGTCATACAGCTATTGTTGGTGAGCTCCAGTTTGCTTCGGAGCTTTTCGAGTCGGTTCCTTATGTTTTGTTATTGTACAGGAGTCATGTGTGGGCGGGGGGGTTTGTCCCGACCCTAGTTATGTCATGTATATCCTAGAGGCTTTGTAGACATAAGGAAGGGTGAAGTCATGGAAGTTTATATAGTGATGTTACATTTGTATATGTGGTGGCCCCGACGGCTACGTAATATATATATATATATATATATATTTGTGCGTGTTGTGCTGATACAGGTAATTAGACCCTTCTATATGCAACGAAGTTCTGTCCAAATTTTTGGTGACATATAAGTGAAAGTACAGGTATTTGAACGGGTTCTCCCGGGCCTTCTCGGCTTTGGGTGCCAGTCCGGCCCGATGGGATTTTGGGGCGTGACAACATATATGTATATGTAATGGGTTTTCAAAACCATTTGAAGAACATGCATTATGAACTCATTTTGATGAAAGTATGTATTTATTATGGTGTTTTTCCACAAACTTGAGTTATAATCATGTGCATCTATAATATGATTTCAAAAAGTGATTTATGAGAATAATTTGTGAAATTCCCTCTCCCATGATGAAATTTACGGTCTTAACATGTTATGAATGTGAAATGGGTTTGAGAGCACGAACTATAAGTCCCTTTGTTTATCTTGAGATTTATATGTGACTAACGTTGGGGTTGTTTTATGAATGATGATAATTCTTGAATTTTAAATGCCTCTTTAACTATTATGCATTGTTATTTTGCACGTTTTCTAAGAGGTACTTCTCATTCTAAAGGCTCTTGTGTCCTAATGAAGAAATTGTACGTGATTAATGAAAGAATTGGCCACCATATGTTAAAGACTTGAAAAGTTTGCTTTTGAAATAAGAACTCTCATTTTACATAAAAATGTTTTGGTGGTCATTGACATGATTTTAAATGAGAAGGGCTATGGATTTGATATGATATGATATGGCTTGCAAGTTTAGGTATGACAATACCTATTATGAAATGCACTTGACATGAAAGTAAAAGAACTTTTTTAAGAATGAAACATGGTTTTGAAGGACTAAATTGGGCCTAAAGAGAGCTAGTTGGTTACCCGAAAAAGGCATGGGTTTAGATAACCCATAGCCCAAAATCGTGTTTTGCCAATACAGGTATTATAATATGTTATTCGGCAAGTGGGATTGCATAGTATGTCGGTAAGTTGGGCATACCTTTTTCATGATACTCTAATCCTTGCGGCAAACTTAGATTAAGGGCTTGGTCGATGAGTTAATGACAGACCCATATAGCCCATGGGTAATCATTTTTCATAGGGTGTGCATCTAGCTCAGAACTAAAGCAAAGAGTTAAGTCAATGTTTTACAAGCATGAATTGAAGCTCTTTATACTATGCCCATGTGTTTTTACCTAAATTATGATAAAAAATTTTCACAATGCTCTCAAATATTTTACAGGAAATATATGTTATTTTGGGATTGTTCTGCATACCAATACTTTTCAAGTATTGACCCTTATAATACAAGTTCTAAGGCACAGACCTGTGGTCCAACACATTAGTAGAACATTTGGGATAATGATAGAGTTGGTGAGCCATCCATCTTTTGGAGGGTCTTTATTCATATGTTGACTTCTTTCAGTTTATGATCCAGTCGGGGGCCTTGTCCCGGCCTAGACAGTTAGTATTCAGTTGAGGCTTTGTAGATGAGATTTGAGTATTTGTATTATCACAACTTGTTGGCACGGTTTGATTATGAGTTTTCCTTGAATGTCATTATATCTTCCGCACTTTGGATTATGTTAATGATAGTATGCTAAGGGGTCTCTCGAGCCTTCGTGGTTTAGGAAGCCCATCACGGTCAGGGCTTCAACTCAGGTTATGATAAGATTAGTACCAGAGCACGATTCATGGTCCCAGGGTATTTATGAAGTCGTTTCTAGTAGAGTCTTGCTTATGGGTGTGTTGTGCACCAAACTTATAATAAAGAGGCTACCAAGTATTTAGGAGATGTTTTTCATCCTTCTATACTCTAGATTGTGCAATAGTGTTGTCCATATGAAATTCATCCAAATTTCTTCCTTACTCTAATTTTATAGGCAATGCCTCATTGTCGAGGTGGTGCATGTTCAAAAGTTTAGATTTTTAATGAGGTGGTCCTTTCTAAGTGATTTATCCATAAAGTTATAAAATAGCACAATCACTTGAGAGGAGTCCATTAGTGCATTAAATTGTATTGATTCAGGTGTACACCACTATCTATATTAATCATGCACTTGAGCTTGAGGTAAGAAGTGTATTCAGTCCATTTTAAAATGCTTTGATGCAGATGCCACGCTTAAGGATAATGATATATAGTAGAATGTTGGAACAATATTTCCACCCAAATGGTAGTTTATCTTAAGGCACTATAACCTATGAGTATAAAGATGGTCCCAAATTTAGTGATATGAAGTCATAAATTTAGAAGTCAGAGAGAAGGTACCTATTTAGTGAAGAAGGTAGTTGTAGTTGTGTAACCTTCAAGTAGAGGGTGGTATGCCCTTTTATGGTGATTCGCTAAAGTTGTAGCATGATTTATGGATTTATGGTAGTTGGAAGAGGATTTGCTTAGTTATGATGATTATAATTTATTTAAAATAGGGAAGAAGCTCGGGATAAATAGTTTTGGTGGTTGTAAAATCATTTATAGGTCGTGAATGGAAGGATGGAGTGGTTAATAATTTATAATTTAGACTTCTTTGTTATAAACTTAGAAAAGGGGGAAACTTAGTGATGTTTATAGAATTTTGAAAGTAGTTTAAATGTATGCTTGGGTCAGTAGGTTTGATGTCAAAAAGTAGAATATGCTAATAGATTATAATGAATTATACTATAAGAGTAAGGTCGACTATTCTTATTATGTGACTTTACCCTCCTTGATTCTATTTTCTCTAGTTGTGGTAAATTAGCACAGCATATGAGAAGGCGCTTAGTGAATATGTCACGACCCGTACCGATGCCCTGGCCGTGACGGACATCTCAAACCATCAAGGCCCGAGAGCCCTTCTAACTTGTAATCGTATACACCATTCATACATAATAAGGAAATGCGGAAAATATAATGAAACGGAATCATGGTCATAAGTCTGATATAAATTCAACAATGGAAAATGGAATCCAAAACCATCTAGCAACACCTGAAAACCGTCTGTGAAATCTCTACTATATAACTAAAACAACTGTCTGAAAATCGGGACAAGGTCCCTAGTAGACCAAAGCTATAACTAATAATAAATGTCTGAAAATAAATAGGCCTTCTGAAATATAGAAGGCTCACTGACTGGACTCTGCACTTTTGTCTGAAGAAATCTATTGCTTATCAGGACCCCTAGACTGTGCTTTAGAACCTGAAAGGTAGGAGGTCAATACAAATGTACTGGTATGCAGAGAAATCCAAAATAAAGCTTTTAATATAAATAAAATAATTGAGAGCTAATCATAAAACATCATATAAGATATAAATTCCAAAACACATGGGCATTTTTATAATCATAAAACCTTTCGGTCAATGCAAATTTCTGATCTTTGTATTACTTCTGAGTTAAGTGGCACTCCCATACAAGTTTGATATTCCACGGGCTATACGGAATCCTCCATTGACTCGGAAGGGAATCCCCCAACCCAAGTGTGCCACAAGGGTTGGAGTGTCTAAGTCTGATATGCCACAGGGCACTAGGCCAGCGTATAATAATATACTTGGATCGGCAAATCACGATTTTGGGCAATGAATTGTCTAAACTCGTGCCTTCTTCAGAGAACCACCTAATCTCTCTTTATGCCCAATTTTAGTCTATTCTGAAATATGCCTCATTCTAGTTTCAAAATCTGAAAATCTGATTTCAAACATGTATTCTATTCTATTCTAAATTAACATGGCACTATCTGAGTTGGTGTCATCACACCAAAACTTGCAAGTCCTATTTCTGATCCATAATGCGCCATGCATGATTCTTTCATCAAAACTCAATTCAGACCACCCAAATATGCAAATAGTATAAGAGATTTCATGTTCCAAAAGCACAAGTCAAAACTATGCAAGGATTATCATTCTTTCAATAACAAATGGTGGTCCTGAAATCTTTGTCAAACCATGCAACTCTTTCTATTAGATATTTATATTCAATATTTATCAATACAAACAACCCTCTCTTTTGATTCAAAAACCATATTCATGTCATCGTATAAATCAATACATTTCGCATCATGCTTTTCAAGATACATTTCAAAACAATCCATATCATATGAAAAATGGGATAAATCATATCAAAAGAGGGATTTCATGTGAGTCATGCTCTCAATTCAAACATCACATTAAAACACATACATACATATACATAGAATTTCAAATCACTTTGGGTGAAAGGCCTAAAGACCAAAACAATGTCATTGAGACTTCTAACACATGATTATAAATCATAAAACTAAAACCCTTTTCTTAAAAATCATGATTTCTATGCCTTTGAGATTTTTAGGAAAACCCCACGTACGTCAGTTTAGGAATTTAGTGGATGATTCTTAAAGCCTATGATTTGGGGATTCCAAATCTTCAATCAATCTTGAAAACCCACGGTTAAATCTTGAGTTATTTGGGTTTTTAGTTTGAAACCATAGAGAGAGTTTCTTGTGAATTATTGAAGAAACTATGAATAATGTGGTCACTTGATAGTATAATCCCGTGTTTAAGCTGATAAGAGGGGGTGGAAAATACCTAATATACCCTTAATGAGACGAAATAAAATATAACTGAGAACCCAATTTTATGGGCCACCGCGATGCGCCACAATCGCGGTGGCTCACTGGAAATTGACGAATGGGATTCTTGGGTCACCGCAATGTGGAGCTATTGCGTTGTCCCACTGGTTGGGACCTGGAACTTCAGCACGATGTGCCATAATCGCGCTAGGCTACTGGAATTCGACAATTGTTAAATAGACCACCTCTGCGACGCGCCAAGCACCAAAATGATGGTGTTTTACGACTAGAACTTAAATTAGCCATAACATCTTGCCCGGGTATCAGATTTGGGCGAATCTTATATTGACGGAAAGCTCATTCAATTTTCCACACTACATAATTGATTAACATATAAAACTTGCATAGTATTTATGGCTTTTGGATCATCTACACATAGAAATGACGATTTTCATTCTAGCCCAAAATGCGGGGTGTTACATTATCTCCCCCTTGGGATCATTCATCCCCGAATGATGAGTAGGAACGTTGAATATTAAAGGTATGGAATAACACAGACCTGATGTGTCTTCTAAGAAAGGATATAACTGATCTGAAAAGTTTAAACTTCTATCATAAAACTGAATTCTGAGATGACTTGCCCTTACTTATTTTAAGGAGCTGATTCATGCTAAGAGTTTAGGATTTCCCCCGAAGCGTTTATGCTCAAATCACACACATTGGATTTGAAAGTGATAACTTAGGTAAGTACGAATCATGAGGCAACAAGATTTAGATCGTACAAAGGTAATACACTGTCTGAGCTAAAATAGCTGGAAAAATTTGAGATTATGTGTTGAACTCTCATGAACTGAGTCATGACTAAATAACTGAATCTAAAACATGATGCTTGGACTGAACTGAGTTCGCAACTTACACGGATGGAATAGATTATCTTTTGGGATGGTCATACGCATTGGACTTTAGATAGTAGGACTGGATGAAAAGGTGGAAAACCACAGTAACTTGTCTGCCTGACTGTTAAACTGAATTCCACTGGACAATTATACTTAACTGGAGTATCTCTTCAACACTCTTTCTAAAGAAGTTCTAGTAGCATTAGGGAGCAAAAAATCTCTGACATGAGTTACACAAGACATCCAACTAAGGAATCACAACAATGACACTACTCTATAGCATGGAATATAGACATATAACTCGTAAACTAGGATAGAATTACCAAACCTTAGGCATTGCAACTTCTTACTTTCAAGATTAGCCACACTTCTAAAATACTCTCTCAACTATATTTTCCCCTTAAACACCATGCTAATTTATTCCACTTAATTTTCTCACATGGTCGCTGATATTTCCATCTACTAATGTTTAAACTAAACTAAATCCCCTCATCATCTTCAAGCCTAACTCAAAATCACAAGTCGCATCACATAATACTTAGTACTAGTCTGAATCATGAATTTAGCACACCCTGCATTTCACAATTCCTCATATCCTGCATAATTCTTATTGCCACCCCAGCAATCACCTTCAACATCATATTAGACATTCACAAACACTCAAGGCATCCATCCATATGCATACAAACATGACATTCAAGCCTATCTTCATACCCACATATGCACTTCTAAACGACCACTCATAAAGCATATTTCTAATATTCTCTAATACTTCTATCCATAACAACTTCCCTGCACTATTCAGATGATACACATAAAATATCCTCACTAACCAAGCCATATACAAAACTTCACCTCAAAACTATTTCAACTTATAAACTCACATAAAACAAGCGCACAATAATTATTCCCAAATATAACACATAAAACTTGAACTAACCTTGTCACGTATCAAAGACTCAGACTCAATCTTACACCACAATTACCGCCTTAACTCAAATAAGCATACAACCATCTTTCATCAATAAGAAATGTTTACTTTTTCCCATCTAAAGAACTGTTCATCATCACTATCTCAACCTAAGTGAAAATATCACTGCAAATAGGCATATCGGGATTTGTAACATAAGGGGAGTACTAAGCATAACTTGATACCCTACTGAGGCATAAGGAATAGAGCACTCACTGCATGTACTCATTAAAGAGATCTAATTTGAGGACGTACCTGATATAAATCTAAATTTTCACTGATCGTTAAGAGTATCACATGTGCACAAGAGTCATGAACTGCATGATCTAAATTTTGGAATTCATAACTTACGGAAAACGATTCTGACTGCTAAACAAACTGGGAACTCATTATACTAGGAACTAGAAGAGTACACGATTCCTTACCATATGCATGAATACGAGCTATGATCATGAAGCTAAAACATAAAGCATGAGTATGTGTCAAAATAACTGAGGTAAACTATCAAAATAAGAATAGATTGAGCATCATTCTTTCTCACGGCCAATTCCACAACTTACTGGCACATCTATTAGCATCTGAAAACTTGACTTGGTTACTCGTTTTATCATTTCTCCCTTAGATTTAAGCCAGTACTCTAAGTCTATAAACCACTATATACACTCTGGTATAAACTGAAATCACTTTACTCTAAAGTCGGGGATATAACAATACACATAAAATTAAACTTACCCTGTAAGATAGTATCTTCATGTATAGCAATCAATGCTAATACCTCCTTATAAGATTCAACCCTTAGGTTTCTAGAACCCTAAAAGTCACCATAAAACAGCTTAAACATTCACCAACTTAGATTCTTCTAACACTAAACATGGATATCTCCAAACCTTTGACGGACCATACCATTTCTATCATAGTCTACTAGCATCATGCCTGCAAACTTATATGTCTAAACCATGAGAATCAAGATTATACATAAAGGCTCAACATCATTAATCATAACTTCTTAACTTGGCCATTTAGAACACCATGTACCATCTAACTAGTCTTTCTCTACCTAGCAACTTAACGGTACTACTAGCCTCACGCAACATTCAATAGCCTCAGAAAATGTTGCAACTCCATATTACTTTGGGCATATTTCTACATCATACATACAATATCATACTTCACTACGGCTCAAATAAACTTAAGCTCTTGGATACGCTGTTCAAGCCTATTAGATCACTTCCCTATAACTAGTATTATTAACCAAGAAATCATCATATCTACCTTCATGGCCATCAACTGTTCAAACTTAATATCTAGTGCTAAACATGATTTACAATCCAACCTTACACACAATTCTCACTTGAAAATAAAAATAAAATAAAACATCAAGAAACACTAGTACGCTAGAATTCCATAACAACAACAACCATGAGTCTATAATTATAACCTACTGGCTAATCTAACCATTTTCATACTTCAAGCAAATAACAATTCACCTTGACTAATAACTCCTTCTCTACCTTCTACTAAACTAACACACAAGGACGTATCACTTGTGTTGTGAAATGGCTAGAAACATGAGTGCTTGAGTGAACCGAGTTCCTCTTGTGTTTGCGTAAGAATTTGGTGCTTGTTAATGTGATTTGTAGGAGTTTTAGAGTTTGATACACTCTTTAGTTGCTATATTTCATATTCTCTTTATGTCAAGTTATCTATCTTCTTTATCTTTCAAGTTTATGTTTCTTGTTTTCGCTTGGTGTCTTGTATGTGTGGGCTATTTTTGTGAGATTGCAGACTATTTTTACTCATTTAGATACCATTTGGTATCGGTGTAAGAGTGAAGTGAGGTTGTTTTGAACTAACGTGTGTTTTGTGTTGTAGGTTTTGTATTGTATTGTATTGTTATGTGTGACCTTATGGACTGATTTGGTGTTTTGATTGGACTGTAACTTAAAGGGTTATTTTCGGTACCACCACAATGTAACCCGAGGCTTCAAATGCTCATACAATGGATAATAATTCTATCAATCTCATTTCGGCTCGCCTTGAAACTGTGCTGAGATATAGCTAGGTTGAATGTGGGTTTTGAGAAATTACATACGGATATGGCATCAATGAGTGGGAGATTAGAACGTGTGTAAATCCAAAAGATTCGACCTTCCACCACTCAAAACATTTCCCCAACTAATACTCCCGACACCTACACCAAATGCTACCAATTTCCACAAATCAAACTAATTTTTACTCCCGAAGCCAGGAATAAGATAGACCAAGCCATCCTCCACTCCGCTAAGTCCAATAAGAAGGGCTTGGAACCCAAATACCACCACCAAAACTGAACCCCTCCATCCAAACTCCACTTGACCAAAGACCTCACTATCCAAATCCAATCCCGCCACTACAAGTTCTACTTAACCCAAATAGACCCATCCATGTTGAGGGCTATGGTAGGGGAGGACAATATGATGGTTATGGGTCGTATGATGATGTTTACTTAAGGGAAGAAAGAATGAGGGGTAGACATGGGTATTTAGGCCGAGAGGTGAGAGATAGCCACCCAAACTGAGATATAGGTATCAATTCCATCAAAGTGAGCCTTCCCATTTTTAAAGGTGAGAGTGATCCTGAAGCCTACCTTGCATGGGAGTCGTCTTGTGACAAGATCTTCAAACTTAATTATCTCACTGAAGAAAAGAAAATTTGTTATGTTATAGCTCACTTCGAAGGGTATGCTAATACATGGTGGGAGTATGTTAAACGGTTTGGAAATGAGATGATTGGGGGATAACCTCCTCCTTGGTTTAGGCTGAAGAACCTTATTCGGCAAAGGTACTTTCCCGATACTTATAGGCATGATATCCTTGCCAAATTATACAATATGAGGCAAGGGAGCAAGAGTGTCATGGCTTACTATGATGAATTTTAACAATTGATATTGAAACTTGACCACTGAGGCGACCAAGTAAGTCATGACAATGGGCGCTTCAAGGTTGGGTTAAACAAGGATATCTCTACTCGCATGACGCTTCACAAATTCAACACCATAGATGGCATCTTCCACATGGTTTTAGAGGTTGAGAGGGAGCTCAAAGAGAAATCATTCATGGCTGGCCAACCTGAGGCCACCAAGGCTGTCCAAAAACATCCTCTAAGGTATGAAGGTAAATTGAATTTTACTTCCAATCCCAAGGGGTTTCAATGCTTCAAGTGTCAAGGGTGGTGGCACAAGGCTAGTAAGTGCCCAAACCAGAGGAATATAATCCTAAGGGAGGGTAGATTTTACTATCTTAGAGAATAAGTGGGCATTGAATCGGTTAAGAATGATGGCAAATCGCAAGATGGAGAGCAAAAAGAAGCCGAAGTGCAAAATAAAGAGTATGTAGAAGATGAACGGTCGCAAGAAGGAGATTGTGAAGTGCCTTTGTAAAAGAGGTGAGCCCATAAATTTATGGTCAAATTCCTCTCAAGATGGAGAGGATGATACAAGTATGGTCATAGTCATGACATTTGTGAGTATTTTTGGAGACTAGTCACTAAAGGGCCCTTTTGTCATTTTTCTATTATTGTAATATAGTATAAATAGAACATTATAGGGTTTATTTCTTTGGTTGTTTTAATATATTGAAGAACACTTCTCTTGTAAGAGAGAGATCTCCCAAACCAAAACTAGGGCTTAGACAAGTGAGGTTTCACTTGTGTTTGCATTTGATTGGAAACTTGGGTGCTTGAGAGGTGGTCCCTTCTCTTGTGTCTTTGTAAGAGTTAGGTGATTTAAGTGTGTAGTGTTAAGGTTCCAAGAACTTAACATGTTCTTGGGTTCTTGAGATTATATCTTCATTTGTCTATCTATCAATCTTTATCTTATTGTAATCTTATATTTCGTGTAGTTCTTGTTTCTTATAAACTCAAGTTGTGTCTCTTGTTGTGTTAGCATATTGTGTTGTTCATATTCTTAGTGTTTCTACAATAGTTTGTTTGCATGATTTGGTATGATAAACACCTTGAAATCCCTTCTTTCTTATTCTATTTAGTGAATCCGAGAGTGGTCTCCGAAAGGGTTCTCGGCTCATTGAGTTTGTGGACTGTTTTGGGAGTGTATTTGTGTATTCCTAGGTTTATTATTGTATCATCATGAGATGGTGGAGATGGACTAGCAATTGTTTTAGGAGTGGGCTCTCTTGAAATTCTTGGAGTGGTAGAGTGATTCCCTGTGGTATACCACTACCCCTTGCCTCCGCCCCTTCTATGAAATTTGCCTCTTTCCCTACCATTAGTTGCTCTATGAACCATCTGATTAACAAAAAAAATATGATTAAATTCATCTAATTGGTCCTAAACTTCACACACATAAGGAAGAATGAGAAAGAAAATCAAGACACATCCTATCACACTCTCGCAGAATCACGGTTATAGAAATGGCCGACAACATAACCATAATTAAGATTCTACTACTATCTTGTGCTCCAATAGTCACAGAAATAACCTGGCTCTAATTCCAACTTTTTCATGGCCTAAAATAGGAGCATGACCGGCGCTAAAGAGGTTAGGACTGCAAAGCAAGCCTCGTCAGAATTCTATAGAAAATTGGGCAGAGTTTTCCCTATTTTTTAGCCTATCAAGAAAATTCCCTTCTTAAAAATCAACAGCACAACAACCCAGCATCACAACCAACACATCAAAACACCAACACAATCCACCAAAATCATCAACACCTATTCAGCACAAAACAACAATACGAAATTCATCTCTAAACTATGAGAAGAAGTCAATAACTTCACAAAATCAAAATAATGAAAGAATACTCAAACTTTAAAGAAGTGACTATGGAGCGACTCTAAGAGTTTCAAGAATAAGAACATAAGAAATAAATAAATAGTTGCTCATGCGAACAAGTGCGGGGCGCACCAGGAATACGCCACTTGAATCCTCTAGCTAACAAAATACAACATAAAAATGAAAGACGACCAGCTAATGGAGGAAAGAAGTGTAAAGTGTGAGAAAGAGAATCTTTTAAGTGGTCAATGAGTGATGATTTGGGAATATTATTATTTTCTTGTTTTGGTTTGTGGAAAAGGAGACCTCTTTGGATAGTGCCAAGAAGAAGGAATTGTAAATCCCATGGTGTCATTTCAATTTTAGAAATTTTATTGTATGAAAATGATTCATTTGATGTTGTTCCAACTAAACAGGTAGAAATGATTTGAACTTCTTCCATGTCTGATGAAAGCTCTAAGAAGGAGAGAAATTTCTTGGGTGAAGTGGAAGAGATTGCAAGTTGTGGAGTTACAGGCAATGAACAGTATTATATTGAATTCTTGAAGCCAATGATTAAAGTTAGGGATGTGCGTGGTATAATGCTCCCTCTGATAATTGCGTGGTATAATGCTCCCTCTGATAATTGCATTGTTAGGATATTTTTTAATGTTTAAAATAATTGAATTATTTATTAATTAAAATACATATTGAAATTTTTTTCAATTTTATTATTCATTATTACATTTTCTAGGTTGAATTTTAAGAGACTTAATTTTCTTGGAAATTTCTAATATTAATGTTGACTTAGATTCTCCTTAACTATAATACTCTATATATTTCCATCGTTTTTTATTCATCTTGATATCAAATTTGAAAAACAAAATTTGAGAGTTAAGAGATTTTATGAATTTTGATTCTGAAGTTTTGGTTGAAATAGTTTATGATAATATCATAAATAAATATTTGGTTGAAATAATTCAATATACGATTATGAAAAATTTGATTGAAAAAGTTAATTGTAAGGGGGTGCGGATAACTAAAATAGATGTGCGGATAACTTATGGTTTATTAAATGCTTTATCATAATATTTACTGGTTGTTTGTTTTAATCTTAATAATTCTTGTATATTTTCATTAAGGATTCCATATATTTTGTATCTTTAGTTCTCATATATTTTTCTAGATTTGTTTTCATTAGTCTTTCTATTAATCATATATTTTTCATGTCCATTTTTCAATATTCTAAATATACGAAATTTATCATGGTTGATGTGTAGGTTTGGCATGTAGATATTTGTAAGAGTAGGTAGGTAGGTGGGTATGTTATATAATTTATTCTAGTCATAAAATATTTGTCAAATATTTTTTCCACTATGATTTTTCTTATATCTACAATTTCTATATCCCTAAGTACATACAAAACAAGTATTTTAAATTTATCTACCATTTCGTCAGATAAATAAGTATTCATTTTTCATATGATGTTTTTTTCAAAATATTCCCTTCAATCATACACATAACAAAATATGATCATTTTAGATTACTATATACTAGATTATTGTTAAATAACATGTTCTTCGTTCACTATTAGCATGATAATCTGGATACTTTTCCCTTAAACAACGCCTCTACTCTGACTACTCCCCTATCACGGCTTTCTTGCCTCACCGGTTTCACCTTTAGGATGGCATAGTTCGTAGGGATTTTACTCCTTTTCCACTTTGCTAATAAACTTCTTAACATGCTATTCTTCGAATAATTCTACTATAAAGTAACTATCATGAACTTATTTTATCATATCATGATTGTCAGAAATTTATGAATTTAGCTATTCATAATCATAAATAAATATACGTGTTCTGGTAGGTTTGATAATTCTGGGATTTGTCTATCCATAGCTTTTCCTTAGAAATATATCTGTTTTTTATTAAATATTCAAAAAGTTTTTTGTGTACAAGAGAGAAGGCTTGCTTTCAGCACATAAAAGTCTTGCCTTTAACTTTTCTGAAGGCTTACATATTTATAGACTAAAAAGAAAACGTGTAAACTACTTTATACTATTCCTACTTTAAATCTGTCAAGTAAATAAAAGATTAATAATGGTCCTAAAAAGTAAAATGTCAAGTGCCAAAAAAAACAAGAAAAGTCAAAAAAGCTTTAGGCTAGTCTAGCCTAAGAATAATAAATGTTTACATAGTTACGTATTTCACATTTCTCAAAGTCATATGTCATTTTCATATTTCAATGTTTTGTCTTCTTATCTTTCTATTATTGCTCCGTGTCTTTCTATCTTTTGTCGTGTATCTTCCAACTGTCGTCCTTATCTTCTTCTATTCCAATTGAACTTCTGGGATAATATTATCTTCTCCATTACATCTTGAACATAGATAGTCTGGATATTTGTGTCCTATCATTTTGCAATATCTTGTTAATAATTCTTCTGAAATAAATCCCTTCTTAATTGCTCTTGCAATTGGTTGTTTCTCTGGGTTGAGTTATGTCAGAATCCATTGCCTAGCATCTTCTATATCTGTTTGTCGTAGTTCTCTAGAATTTGAATAAATCATTTGATGATCTCTTGAATAATAGCTCCATATAGGGTTTCCATTGATATAATTATTTGCTAATTCTTGAACAATTGTAGATATTCCAATAAGTCGTTTATTTGCATAAAAATCAGGTATCTCTATTTTAGGTATCTCTGGCTGTTGAACAATATCTTCCGGTATAATCATATCTCTGGTTAATTCTATTTTTACAATTTCTATAACTGGTTTGATCTTGTCATATAATATCTCTGCTGGTGCAGTATAAAACTTTATAAAAATAAATTTCCTTTGGTTATTCTTTTATAAGTGGTGAATGCTCTATATAATTCTAGTATATCTGTTAGTTTATTTCCTTCATGGGTATATAAGGTATTTAATAATCCATAACTGAAACAAGTTTTAACTAAGCTTGGGTTGGTTTTCGGTAGTGCGATTAACCTATTGTAACCTTGTAATTTTTGGGTTATATAGTTTGTGTTTGGTTCTTGGATATCTGTGGCTCTGGATTTAAGGTTTAGATAAGTCTGTATTTTGTGGACATTTTCTATGTATGCTCGGGTTATGTGGTTATAGGCATTTTTATCTTGGTTCAAACTTTTTCGATATGTGGTAATTTGTGGGGGTTTGTACAAGGGGTCTTTTTGTGTTTTTGGTATAAATGGTTTTTCAAATATCTTATTCATGTTCCTGTTCTGATATCTTTGTCCACTAACTCCTTTGCTTGTACCTGCAATTATAGATTGATAAACGTTATGGGTTTTATGGAGTGTCCCAACGTCTCCTTTTAGCTCTGAAATTTTGATGTCTTTCGATCGACATAGCTCTGCACACTGCTGAGTTAGCTGATTCATAGCTTTAGACTTCAGTTTAACTTCATTAGTCTTTAGCTTTTCTATTTCACTACTCATACTGTCCACTTTCATTGAAAGCGTAGTTAGGGTTTTGAGTATTTTTTCTAAAGCATCATCTTCTATTATATCAGCCTGTGTAGCTTTGTCTTGATATGTAATCTGCAATAATATTTTTGTTTGTACTAATTACTTCTATTGTAAATGTAAAATCTAATATTTTAATACTAGTCTCGAAATCTCTTTCGTTATAACTGAGTTTTGTATTTTCTTTGTTAACCACCTGCGTACCTGTGTATTATTTGTTTGTACAATAAACTTGTTATATACAATATATGGCTCAAATGCTAATAAACATTTATATAATGAACATAATTCTTTTCTATTTATTTCCCATTTTATTTCTGTTTCATTAAACGTACCTGAGTAGTATCTACAACGATGTTCTAATTTTTCTTCTTCATGTCTATATTTAAGTACTCCTCCATAACTATATTCACTAGCATCTGCTTCTACTATAAATATAAATTTTTTATTTTCGTCTGGGATTGTAATTTTGGTAACTCTTTACAAAGTATTTTTATTTTCTGAACTTGTTTTTTATCTTCTTCGTTGTAATTATATTCTATATCTTCTTTTGAATTTATTATTTTTTGTACTATATGTTGTTGCATTTTTACTCCACTTTTATCTATTTGTATTCCTAAAAACTCTATCTGATTTTTCATAATTTTGGCTTTCTTTTCACTCAAACTTATTTCCGATTTTTCTATTATATCTGTAAATTGTTCTAATAATTTTAATTGTTCATCTTTAGTTTTTGTATATAGTAGTATATCATCTATGTATACTATACAATTAGGTAATTGTTTAAAATAACTATCCATAAAGTGTTGGTAACTACCTGGTGCATTTTTATATCCAAATGGTAATACGTTCCATTCATAAAATCCTTGTGGTACTGTAAATGCGGTTAATTCCTTAGAATTTTCATCTAACTTTAAGTGGTAAAATCCTGATTTACAATCAAATTTACTAAAGTAGTTATATCCTTATATTTGTCTTATTTTTAATATCTTATTTGGTATTGGATAATTGTATCTCATAGTTTTTGCATTTAAATTTCTATAGTCAATAACCATTCTACTTTTTCCTCTTTTTTGTCCACTATGTTTATTTACTATAAATGCCGGGATATTATGTTTACTATTACTTTTTTGTATATATTGTATTTCTAATAATTCATCTATATGCATTTTAAATTCTTTTAAATCGTCAACATATATGTTAATGGTTTTTGAGTTATTATGCTATTTTTATCTATTAATTCAATTTTTATAGTAGTTTTATGTTTTTTCCCGTCCTTTTAATGGATCTTCACTGTATACTTGTCTTAATTTTTCCTTTATTATTTCTACCTTATCTATTGAAAATATAGTTACTTCTTTTTTATTTATCGAAAATACAACTAGTTCTACTGTGTCTTCTGTATTTTTTATATTTTCTAACTTTTCTGTAATTTTTTCACGTCCTTTTATCCAATCAGTTTTCTTTCTTATATTATTAATAACTCTTTTTGCTCTTACTTTTTGTTTACATGGTGTTGTAAACCACCAATCTGTTTTAGTTATTATATGTGAGTATAATTTATCTAAAAATGACATTCCTAAAAGCATATCTTTTGATGTTAGTTCATAATTATAGATTTTTTCTATCGTTATTATTTTATCTCATATCTGTATTTTTATATTTTTAGCTTTATATGTAATTAAACTTTCTTCACTATTAAATCCTTTGACTACTACTGGTGTTTTTAATTTATCTCGTTTACTTTCTGGTAAACAGTTGTATCTACATAAGTTTGCTTCTTCTCCTGTATCTATCATAGGTGTATAATACCTATTATAATATCCTTCTACTATTATTTTTACAAATACATATATTTTCAAATCATGTTAAAGCTCTTTTTATGAATAATCTTTTTTTATTATATGTTATAGATAATTGTGTATGTTCTATATTGTATGGTTTTACTTGTTCTAACCATTTTATTCCTAATATTATGCCTGATTTTTGCATTTCTTCCTTTATTTCAAATTCCATTTTATTTTTCCAAATCCTATTATTATTTCCTTTTCAACTGTATCCTTAATGTTTATTAGACTCCTTGGTAGATCTGGGCATATATTACTATTAGATTTTATTTCTCCACTTTTTACTAGATGTTTTGCTATATAATTTTCTTCTTGTCCTGTGTTTAAGAGTATTAAATATTCTTTTTCATTTATTGTTCCTGATATATAATATTGATTTAAATTAACTGTTGAAGTTGTTTCATAACTTGTTCTTTTTGATAAACTTGTTGATTTTGGTTTTTCATGAGCTATTCTTTTTGTTGAACTTATTCTATCATTTATTATTTCTAAATCTTCTTCTATATCTATTTCTTTGTAACCATAATCATTATTATCAATTGTTTTTACGAATAGTTCAAAAGGATTTTCTATTTGTATTTTATTAATTTTATTTTTTTCCTGTTATTTTATGTTTTGTTGTTAATACGTATAGATTTTTACATCTTGCTGTAAATATTTTACTTCCTGGGGTTAGTTCTATTCCTGATATTTTCCAATATAATACTAGTTATTTATTTATATTTTTATCTATTATTGCTACTGAATAATTCGCACTTATTATAAACTTAAATTTTTGGTATATTAAATTTTCTTTTATGGCAGTTATTATACTTTTTTCTATAGGTTTTATAATTCTATCATCTGCTAAATATAATTCTATTTGTGTATCTATTCCTTATCTAAAACATGTTTTTATCGATATCTCTGTTCCTCCCAGGTGTACATATTTTATTGGGTCTTTACTTTTTAAATCGTTTATTTTTTTATTAATTATTTTTTTTTTTACTAGTGGTATACTAGCTCTACCTTTTACATATCTACAGTCTATTACATGTTCTTTTTGGCTTACTACGTAGTATTCTTCCATTTTTCTACTAAATATATTTTTTATTGTTGATATTTTAAATATTTTTTCTACACTTAGGTCTAACTCTTTTCCTTTTATTTCGTCAAATATATTATTATCAAATATTATTTTTTGATCTGTTCCTTCTTCATTTAAATATTCTTCCTTTGTTATTATTTTTATATCATCCTTAGTTATTTGGTTTATTTTTGTTTCTTCTTCAGCCATTTGATTTATCTAAATCACTATCCATTTCATTATCTGTTTCATTCTCCGAAATTTCATATATACTATCTTCACTATCTAATTCATAATCTATATAATCTATCTGCATATATTCTGTATTTTCTATTTTTATTTCTGATATTTGTTTCTTTTTTGGGTTTTTAGGCATTTTACAATCTCTAGCTAAATGTCCTAATTTTCCACAATTATAACAAGTACATTCTTTTATAGATTTTTTTTTCCTATATGGTCTTTTATGTTTATAATTTTTTACATAATATTTTTTTCTTGGTCTCTTATATTTATATTTTGATTTTTTGTATTTCTTATATTTTTTATGTCTTTTTCTTTTCTTATAATATCTTTCTTCACATCCAAATTGAGGTGTTATTTTATCTTTGCAACATGCTAAATTTCTTATTAATGTTTTTTCCATTTTTATTTCTTCTCTATATTTTTCACATAGATTTCTATACCATTGTTGTAAAAATTTTATTCTTGCTCTTATAAATACAATAGATGCTGAAGAAACAGATAATTATGATTCAAAAGGTACTGAAACATATACAGAAATTCTAGAAAACATAGAAAAACTAAAAATTAATGAAAAACAAGAAGTAATTAATAAATAAAACTTAGAAAATACAAACACAGAAATAAATACTCAATTATGGGCAGGATACATGTCAAAACAATTATTAGATAATAATATAGATACAACAAATACACCAGATAAGAATTGTTCAAAAGGACTTTCTATTTGTATTTTATTAATTTTATTTTTTTCTGTTATTTTATGTTTTGTTGTTAATACGTATAGATTTTTATTCTTGGGGTTAGTTCTATTCCTGATATTTTTCAATATAACACTAATGATTTATCTATATTTTTATCTGTTATTGCTACTGAATAATTCGCACTTATTATAAATTTAAATTTTTGGTATATTAAATTTCCTTTTATGACAGTTATTATACTTTTTTCTATAGGCTTTATAACTCTATCATCTGCTAAATATAATTCTATTGGCGTATCTATTTCTTCTCTAAAATATACTTTTATCAATATCTCTGTTCCTCCAATGTGTACATATTTTATTGGATTTTTACTTTTTATATCATTTATTTCTTTATTAATTATTCTTTTTGTTACTAGTGGTATACTAGCTCTACCTTTTGCATATCTACAGTCTATTACATGTTCCTTTTAGCTTACTACATAGTATTCTTCCTTTTCTCTACTAAATATATTTTTTATTGTTGGTATTTTGAATATTTTTTCTACACTTAGGTCTAACTCTTTTCCTTTTATTTCGTCAAATATATTATTATCAAATATTATTTTTTGATCAGTTCCTTCTTCATTTAAATATTCTTCCTTTGTTATTATTTTTATATCTTCTTCAGTTATTTGGTTCATTTTTATATCTTCTTCAGTCATTTGATTCATCTAAATCACTATCTATTTCATTATCTGTTTCATTCTCCGAAATTTCATATATACTATCTTCACTATCTAATTCATAATCTATATAATCTATCTGCATATATTCTGTATTTTCTATTTTTATTTCTGATATTTGTTCCTTTTTTGAGTTTTTAGGCATTTTACAGTCTCTAACTAAATGTCCTAGTTTTCCACAATTATAACAAGTACATTTTTTATAGATTTCTTTTTCCTATGTGGTCTTTTATGTTTATAATTTTTTACATAATATCTTTTTCTTTGTTTCTTATATTTATATTTTCATTTTGTGTATTTCTTATATTTCTTATGTCTTTTTCTTTTCTTATAATATCTTTCTTCACATCTAAATTGAGGTGCTATTTTATCTTTGCAACATGCTAAATGTCTTATTAATGTTTTTTTCATTTTTATTTCTTCACTATATTTTTCACATAGATTTCTATGTCATTGTTGTAAAAATTTTATTCTTGCTCCTAGGGTATCTACTATTTTTGCTTCATCCCAACTCTTTATTATTTTTTAACTAAATGGTTCAGGTAATTTGCTAAAACATAATCTTCTTATTTCTTTACTTTCTTCTGTATTATATGTTCCCTTATAGTAGTATTCTTTAAATGCCCACGTATATTCATCTATATTGCACATATTATATATTTCTAATTTTAACATTAAATTCCTATTCGTATCTTTTTCTTTATTTTTTTCTTCTTCTTCTTCTGTTGTTATACTACTAAATTCATCTCTTATAGCTACTTCATATTTTTTCAATATTTCTGTTGGTGATATTTTGGTAGTTGTTGATGTTCCTTTTGTTTTATTATCAGATCTTACTACTTTTTTACTTGCTTCGGCTAGGTTTAAAAATCATAATTTTACTGTTCCTATTAATGTCATTTCTATATATTCTGGTGTATTTGTTGTATCTATATTATTATCTAATAATTGTTTTGACATGTATCCTGCCCATAATTGTATTATTTTATTTGTGTCTATTACACAGTCTAAATCTAAAAAGTTATAATTTTTATTAATTATTTGTTTTGGTCTCCATTTGTTATATTCATTTTTTAGGTTATTTTTTTTGAACTAATGTTTATAATAATATGTAGGTTTTCTTATTTCTGATGTACTAGGTATTATGTTTTCATCGTCTTCTTTATTAAAAGTATTTATTTCTGTGTTTGTATTTTCTAAGTTTTCTTTATTAATTACTTCTTGTTTTTAATTAATTTTTAGTTTTCCTATGTTTTCTAGAATTTTTGTATATATTTCACTACCTTCCGAATCATAATTATCTGTTTCTTCAGCATCTATTATATTTATTTCTAATTCACTAGTTTCTGATTCTTTATTTTTTATTTCTAATTTTTCTTTAAATTGATTTATCTCATTTAATAATTTTTGTTCTTTATGTTTTTCTTCTTTTTCTTTCTGTCTTTTTTCATACAGGTCTTTTAGTATTTGTAGTTATTTTTCTAATTCAGCAATCCTACTATTTTTAATTTCTTCTATTTTTCGTATTTCTTCTATGGTTTGTTGTTTTATTTTATCTATTTCTTTTTCCTATCTATTTCTTCATTTTCTCTTTCTATTCTTACCATGACTGTCAACTTATCTTCTAATTTTAATTCTTTTTTTTCTAAGATTAAATATAAATGTTTACCTATTTTTTTATATCTTCTTCCTAAATTAGAGAATACTATTTTTATTTTTAATCCTTCGTGATTTTCATATGTTTTTTCATCTATTATAAATTCTTTTTTGTTCATTTTATTTAAATGTATATAGGTTATGTTGATATATATATATATATATATATATATATATATATATATATATATATATATTCTAGACTATTTATTGTTGATTTCAAATTTGATATTTCTTCTTTTTGTGAATTTATTGAGTTTTTACTAACTCAGACAACTATGTTATACTGTAGTCTTTCTATCCTTAATTTTAATTCTTTACGTTTTTCAGATATTATTTATTTTAATATTTTATATTTTTGTAAATTTTGTTCGTTATTCATCTAAAAAATATTTATAATATTTTGGTGGATATCTAAATCTAATTTTATCATAATTAAATTAGTCAAATAAATCCACATATATACTACTTCCGTCACTTTAAACAACATAGGCTCTGATACCAATTGTAGGGGTGCGGATAACTAAAATAGATGTGCGGATAACTTAAATAGATCCATTAGATATTAAACAACATAGATCCATTCTACAAAAAGGCTATAGGCTAGTCTAGCCTAAGAATAGTAAATGTTTACTTAATTTACGTATTTCACATTTCTCAAAGTCATATGTCATTTTCATATTTCAATGTTTTGTCTTCTTATCTTTCTATTATTACTCTGTATCTTTCTATCTTTTGTCATGTATCTTCCAGCTGTCGTCCTTATCTTCTTCTATTCCAGTTGAACTTCTGGGATAATATTATCTTCTCCATTACATCTTGAACATAGATGGTCTGGATATTTGTGTTCTATCATTTTGTAATATCTTGTTGATAATTCTTCTGAAATAAATCCCTTCTTAATTGCTCTTGCAGTTGGTTGTTTCTCTGGGTTGAGTAATGTCAGAATCCATTGTCTAGCATCTTCTATATCTGTTTGTCGTAGTTCTCTTGAATTTGAATATGAATAAATCATTTGATGATCTCTTGAATAATAGCTCCATAGAGGGTTTTCATTGATATAATTATTTGCTAATTCTTGAACAATTGTAGATATTCCAAAAAGTCGTTTATTTGCATAAAAATCAGGTATCTCGATTTTAGGTATCTATGTTTGTTGAACAATATCTTCCGGTATAATCATATCTCTGGTTAATCCTATTTTTACAATTTGTATAACTGGTTTGATCTCGTCATATAATATCTCTGCTGGTGCAGTATAAAACTTTATAAAAAATAAATTCCTTTTGGTTATTCTTTTATAAGTGGTGAATGCTCTATATAATTCTGGTATATTTGTTAGTTCATTTCCTTCATGGGTATATGAATTTAGCTATTCATAATCGTAAATAAATATACCTGTTCTGGTAGGTTTGATAATTCTGGGATTTGTTTATCCATAGTTTTTCCTTAGAAATATATCTATTTTTTATTAAATATTTAAAAAGTTTTTTATGTACAAGAGAGAAGGCTTGCTTTCAACACATGAAAGTCTTGCCTTTAACTTTGCCGAAGGCTTACATATTTATAGACTAAAAAGAAAATGTGTAAACTACTTTATACTGTTCCTACTTGACAGATACAATTATCCAATACCAAATAAGATATTAAAAATAAGACAAATACAAGAATATAACTACTTTAGTAAATTTGATTGTAAATCAAGATTTTACCACTTAAAGTTAGATGAAAATTCTAAGGAATTAACCGCATTTACGGTACCACAAGAATTTTATGAATGGAACGTATTATCATTTGGATATAAAAATGCACCAGGTAGATACCAACACTTTATGGATAGTTATTTTAAATAATTACCTGATTGTATAGTATACATAGATGATATACTACTATATACAAAAACTACAGAGGAACAATTAAAATTATTAGAACAATTTACAGATATAATAGAAAAATCGGGAATAAGTTTGAGTGAAAAGAAAGCCGAAATTATGAAAAACCAGATAGAGTTTTTAGGAATACAAATAGATAAAAGTGGAGTAAAAATGCAACAACATATAGTACAAAAAATAATAAATTCAAAAGAAGGATTAGATACATAAAAGAAATTACAATCATTTTTAGAATTAGTAAACAAAGTAGGAGAATATATACCAAAATTAGCAGAAAACCTAAAGCCATTACAGAAAAAATTAAAAAAGGATATAGAATATAATTACAATGAAGAAGATAAAAACAAGTTCAGAAAATAAAAATACTTTGTAAAGAGTTACCAAAATTACAATTCCCAGACGGAAATAAAAATTTTTTATATATAGTAGAAATAGATGCTAGTGAATATAGTTATGACGGAGTACTTAAATATAGATATGAAGAAGAAAAATTAGAACATCATTGTGGATACTACTCAGGTACGTTTAATAAAACAGAAATAAAATGATAAATAAATAAAAAATAATTATATTTATTATATAAATGTTTATTAGCATTTGAGTCATTGTTGAAGAGTCGATTGAAAAAGTTCATGACCTTATTATTGATGAAAACTTGATTGAAATAGTTCAAAATCATTGAAGAGTTAATTAAAATAGTTCGTGACACCAATACTCAAGGTGAAATAAGGATTATCTTTCTAAATTTTATTAGAATAATTATTTTACTCATGGATGGCATGCATGAGACATAGAAGCCAAGTGGTGCTCTGCTCCTGCAAACAATCCATTTGTTGCCCACTCATCTTGAAATTCCCACACACCTAGTTTCACATTACTTTTTTAGTTCAGTTTAAAATTTACTTAAGAAATTACTGACAAATAAAATCGAACTAAGGGAGTAGTTATCTCCACATTTTGAGTCAACATCATCAACTATATAAGTACCAATTTTTTGCCTAACATTAGTTTTAGTTTAGTTTTATTTTTACTTTAGTTTTAGTTCAGTTTTATTGTTATTTCTCAGTGCTAAATACTAGTAGTAGTCTAGTAGATACATACATATCTAGCGGAAGTAATATGTTTAGTCATTTTTCAGATTTAATACTAAAAATAAATAGATAATTTAAACGAATAGTGAAAGTGATTAGCAAGATCATTAATGTTCTAGAGTTTTAAAAGGATAAAAATAAAAAAACATGACTAATTTATATTTTTATTTTTTAAGGAATATATCATATTTCAATAATTTAATTATTTTAGAATGGAGAGAGTAATAAATTAGCAAAATTAGAACATTTCTGCAACTTTAACGTTGATGGAGATTTTCAAAAGATATGATTCCAAAGTTGACAGTTGATTGCAGTATTTTAAATTTCTTTGATTTTCGTGCATTTAATTTTAAATATATCTTTAATTTAATTTGATTCCAAATTTAAAAAGTTAAATCATTATAATTTAAATGACATGTGTATTATCTATACTGTACTAAAATATTAATTAAATGTTATATTTTTAAATGTATTATGTAAGATGTTAGGACTAAAGAATTATAAATATAAATTAAAATATCATATTAAGACAAACAAAATAGGAAAGTTCTGACATATAAATTGTCGGAAAGCTGAGGTCTCCCTGAGGGCTCGTTTGTTAGAGTGTGAAGCTCTATGCATTATTAATATCTTGTTTGATATTCTTTTCTAAGTTATGTATAACTAATTTGCAGTTTAACTAGTTATACACTCTATTGTGCATTATGCTATGTATAACTAATATCATTTTTCTATGTACTAGTAATACAAACCTCTCAACACATACATTAACTTATTAAATGATTAATTTACCCCTCAACTTTTTCCTAATTCCTCTTCCGTACTTGTTCCAAAGCTCATATGGAGCCAGTAAGGAATTGACATGTTCTATCTCCGCTTCTTCGCTAGCTTCTTCTTTATCATAAATGACTTGTGAGAAGGCATTTTTGTTGTTGGAGATTCTCCTGGCGCGGTGGCTCTAAAGCTCTGATGCTGAACTGGAATACTAAGGATTACACTGGAAATTAAATTTTGCAAATGATATAAAATTATTGTAAAGTAGCTCATCTTTTGAATCTTCTATGTCAAAGGAAATTGAATATTGTAATTTGCTCAAATATTTTTTCTGTTTAATTTTTCTTGTTTAATTTTTCTTGTTTTTTCAATTTCTATTCTCTTTTTTCTGCAAAAAATTTACCGGCTTCGTTATCAAAATTTTAGTTTAGACGAAGTGAACATTAGGATAAAATGTTAATTTTACATTTCACTGAAAAGTGTGAACTTTCTATGAAATGTTACCTCTTCTAGATAAGTGAAGAAGAGTTTCATTTTTGTCATAAGATTGGAAAGAGAGTGTAGAATGCTTAATAAAGAGTGTTTTAGTAAATAAACATTATTTGATAAAAATTTTATTTTATATTTTATTTTTAATACATCAGATCAAACAATGTGTAAAGAATATTGTCTGCATAACTAATACCAGCATATCTAATACAAACATTACTAATGCAAGCATTATCAATACACTCTACTCAGCATTATTCTTATACACACTACTAAAGGGGGCGTTTGATGAAGTGTATGAAAAAGAATAATGCATGCATTAGTCATGTGTTTTATTAGTACTTTGTTAGAATTAGTTATGCACTATGTTGTGTATTGAGAGGTGTATTACTAATTCCTCAAATTCATGGCATTAGTAATGTAATGGATCTAATGCATTCATTAATATGATTAAAGACACAACTAGCTAATGATAGCTATGTTGTGTATTGAGACGTGTATTACTAATATCTCAAAATTCATAAGTGTCTGGAATATTAGGGGGCTAAACAAGCCCTTTAAGAAAAAGGAGCTTAAATCCTTCCTGCACACAAATAAAATAGATATTATGGGATGTTTAGAAACTAGAATACAGGCTCAAAATGCTGACAAAGTAAAGCAACATATAGGCAAAGACTGGACTGTCTACACTGACTATCCTACTATTGGTAATGGTAGAGTTTGGCTAATATGGAGAAACAATAAAGTTAAAGTGACTGTGCTAAATACTAATGACAATTAGTACACTATCTTATTGAAGATGTGGAATCCTCTTTCAAGAGTATGGTTACTTTTGTGTATGGGTTTAACACTGTTACAGAAAGGAAGAGCTTATGGAGCAACTTAAAGTCCCTGGCTAATCAAAACACTAACCCCTGAATTATACTTGGGGATTCCAATGTTGTGTTGTCGCAAAATGATAGAATTAATGGAGATCCTGTAACTCCTCAAGAAACACTAGACTGCCAGAACTGCATAGATGATATTGAGGTGGGCCAAGTACTAAGCAGAGGGAGGACAATGACATGGTGTGATAAAACAAATGGTGATGCTAGAATATACTCTCATATAGACTAGGTATTTGGTAACAGAGCGTGGTTCTAGGAATACCATTAGATTGAGGTAGAATACTTAGCACCTGGATGTTCTGATCACTCTCCAGTGGTGTTAATTACTAAAACCACTCCATCACATCTGAAGAGGCCTTTTTGGCTATTGAATGTGCTGCTACATCAAGAAAAATTTAAGGATATGATGATGAATGTGTGGAAGAAAAAAATACAGCGTCATACAATGTAGAAAGTGTGGAAGAAACTACAGCTAGTGGCTCACCAGGCACGACAGATGAACAAAGAATGCTCCAAAATTGAACTGAAGCTAAACATACTTAGAGAGCAATTGCATGAGGTGCATGAGGATATGGTATCCAACATGTTTAACTTTACACTTATTAACCAGGAGAAAGCCCTTCTACAAGACTTGGAAAAATAAGAGGCAGTAAATAAGAGGGTTCTAAGACAAAAATCTAGAGCAGCCTAGATTAAATATGAGGATAAAAACTCAAAATACTTCTTTGCACATCTGAAAGCAAGGCAAGCAAGGAACAACGTCTCATCTATCTACAATGAACATGGAGCAAAACTGATAGACCCTGTACAAATACAACAAGAGATTATATAGTTCTTTCAAAACTTTCTAGGCACAGCAGCAACAACATTGCCTTGTATGAACCTAGAGATTGTAAGGGAAGGACCATGCTTAACAGTACTTCAACAACAATAACTCTTACTACCAGTGACAAAATTGAATGTAGAAAAAGCTATCAAGGAACTGCCAGTAAATAAAAGTCTAGGTATTGATGGTTTTAATGAAGAATTCTTCAAAGCTTATTGGCCTATTATAGGAGAAGAGGTGACTACCAGAGTGATGCAGTTCTTTGAGAATGGTAAAATGTTAAAATGCATTAATGCTACCACTATTACTCTAGTCCCCAAAATAGCCAATCCATCTTATGTTAAAGAGTATAGACCTATAGGTTGTTGCACTACTATATACAAGGTAATTGCCAGAATCATTACCAACAGACTCAAAATTATAGTAGATAAAATAGTCAACCCAGCCCAATCAGCTTTTATTGAAAGAAGAAGTATCTTAAACAATGTTCTCATAGCACATGAATTAGTAAAAGGATACTCACAGAAGGGAGTGTCAGCCAGATGCACTATAAAAGTTGATATAAAAAAGGCCTATAACTCTATAGAATGGCCATTTCTCAGAGTGGTACTATTAGAGTTTGGGATTCTTACTAAACTGGTTGAGCTGATAATGGATTGTGTCTCCACAAAGTAGTACAGTCTAATCCTAAATAGGGGCTTGACTCCACCTTTCCAAGCTAAAAAAGGACTTAGGTAAGGGGACCCAATATCCTCTTACTTATTTGTCCTAGCTATGGAATCCTAAATAGGAATCTGCAGTAGTTAAGAAAGAACCCACAGTTCAACTTTTATCCAAGGTGTGAGGAGCTGGGAATCATACATAAATATTTTGCTGATGATTTGTTAATGTGCTACAGGGCAAATGAGATATCAATAAAGCTACTTTTCAGTACATTCAACCAATTTTCTGCTATTTCTGGATTGCAGGAAAATCTAGAAAAAAGTTCTTTGTACATTGCAGGAGTGGACACTACTTTCAAGGTGAAAATACTGGTTGACTTGGGACTGACCTTAGATACTTTGCCATTTAAGTAGTTAGGGGTGCCTCACTCAACTAAGAAGTTATCAATCTAACAATGCATGCCAATTGTGGAAAAAATGATTGTAAGGGTAAAATACTGGTCCTCCAAACTCCTCTCCTATAGTGGAAAACTACGACTAGTGAAGAGTGTGCTGTTTGAAATGCAAACTTACTGGGCTCAAATATTTCTTTTTCCTAAAAAAATCCTAACACTGGCGACTACAGTATGTAGGACATTCTTATGGACTGGTAGTAATGAGTGTTCCAGAAGAGTCTTGGTTGCTTGGGAGAAAGTATGCATGCCACAAAGAGCAGGAGGACTTAATGTGATTGAGCTCATCAGATGGAATAAAGCTACAATTTGCAAACTATTATGGGCAATTGAAGAAAAATATAATAGATTATGGGTAACCTGGACACACACCAACTATATAAAAAACAACAGTCTGGATACTTTGCAGGTTCCAAAACAAGCCAGTTGGTTAGTAAGGAAAATTCTTGAGGCAAAAAAATGGCTAAATAGTGTGGAAACTATCCAGACCAAATTACAAGCCATTAGTGGACCTACAGGCTTCATCATAAAAAAGGGCTATTTGAGTATGTTACCACAATACCCTCAAGTGACATAGAGTAAATTGATTATGACACAGGGGCAGATGCTAAGACAAAATTTTATCCTATAGTTGGCACTTTATCAAAGACTAAGCACTGTAGATAAAGTACTGAAATGGGGCAAGAATATAGTTGCTAAATGTGTGCTATGTAACAGGCAAATCATGGAAACACATGCACACTTGTATTTTGAATGTACCTATTCTGTAAGGCTCTAGAAAGGAATGATGCACTGGTTAGGATACAATCGAGTACGTGGTGATTGGAACCAAGAGGTAGAATGGTTAATCTCAAGAATACATAATAGTAGACCCCAAGCAAGCATTCTGGGATTCTGTTATGCTGCGGTTGTGTACCAAATATAGGCTAAAAGAAATGCTAGAAGTTTCAAAAATAGATCCAAAGAGAGCATACAAAAATTACACAAAATTGTAGTGCAGCTACACAGTACTGGACAACATTACCCCAAATGGAGACCAAGACTGCTGCAAGTGAATAATTATCTGAGCTGAATAATGTAGAGTCTTGAAATCAATTGGTTTAAGAATAGTAATACAATGTAATGCTAGATTCTAGTTGATATATGCACAAGATAGAGAAATAGTTGTAGGAGTGGCCAGTCTGAGTCCCAAGAGACTGGCGGGATTGTAATGTTTATACTTTTGGTTATATAAAATTTACTGGTTGACCAAAAAAAATCTCAAAATTCATGGCATATTGATATTTGTTCGTATTTATGACTAATGATAAAAGTGGAAACAATAATTATACTTTGATTTTGTGAATTGTGAAATGACAAGTAATATATATATATATATATATATATATATATATATATATATATACTAGTTTAGGTATAAGCGCCTTACGCGTGTACCTCACTTTAATAAGTACAAATATTATACTAAATAAAATATTTGTTTAAATAATAAAGATGAATATATATATACTAGTTTAGGTATAAGCGCCTTGCGTGTGTACCTCACTTTAATAAGTACAAATATTATACTAAATAAGATATTTGTTTAAATAATAAAGATGAATATAATAATTAAATTTAATATCTTTTGGGTATGTAAAGATGAATAATTTATTTATTAAACCTAATCTTTACCAAAAATATTTTTAAAAGTCGATCGACATTCATCTATCATCTGCAAATTGTAACAAAATAATACAATGACAGAGACATCAAAATAATACAATTAAATCTAATCTTTACACACAAAAAATTTTTCAAAGTCGTTCGACACTCATCTATCACCTATAAACTATAAAAAAATAATATGATAATAGAGATATCAAAATAATACAACTAAACATAATCTTTACATAAAAAAAATTTCTCAAAGTCGACCAACATTTATGTATCACCTGTAAACTGCAACAAAATAATACGATAAAAGTGATATCAAAACAATACAATTAAACTTAAATTTTACACAAAAATTTCTCAAAGTCGATCGAGATTCATCTATGAACTGTAAACTACCACAAAATAACAAACTAATAGAGACAGTGGTGGAGCCAGAATTTTCAGCAAGGGGGTTTACATGTGAACATACGATCTAACCGAAGGAGGTTCGACATCTACTATATATACATAAAAAATAATTTTAACCATGTATATATAATATAATTTTTCATCAAGGAGGGTTCGGATGAACCCCCTAACTTACATATAGCTTTGCCCCTGAATAAAGTATTACGATAATACAATTAAATCTAACTTTTACCTAAAAAAGATTTTCTAAGCCGACCCACATTCATCTAGCATCTGTAAATTAAAATAAAATAATAAAATAATAAAGATATCAAAACAATACAATTAAACCTAACCTTTACACATAAATTCTTCAAAGCCAACCGACATTTATCTACGACCTGTAAACTATAAAAGAAAAATATAATAGTGATCACAAAGCTTCGATTTTGATCCAACTAATTCTTATCTGAGCGAAAATTTTGACCCTAAAGAATGATTTTGAATGAAAACAAAGAAGATATATATATATATATATATATATATATATATATATATATATATA